>NC_139346.1:44241154-44348493 GCF_055883805.1 Amblyomma maculatum
CCGGTACATGCCTGTGTAATGGTGCGTTATTCAGCCTCTCAGAAGGATCTGCATGATGGTAGTGGTATTCGTGTTCCATTTAAGGGGGGAGCGCGGTGGGGTTAATGGGTCTCGTCATAACATTTCCCCCTTGTCTTTCGCTACCATATAGATCTAACCCTATTGAGTCAGACAGCTACTTGGTTTAGTCTGTGTACTTTTTTACTGAAAGTAATATTGCCTTTTGATGGATACACCGCTTCGTCTACGATTGCTAAGTCCTAATTACATGCTCTTAATGGATGTTATTATTAGGCGATGTAATCAATACACTCCACTAAGTCACATGCCACTATGCATCCACTAGGACCTCTTCTAACCAACGCGAGGTGACAAGATTGCTTCATTGTACTAAATGCCTTGTTGAAAACAACTTAATTGAGATATAGAGTTAACTTATTCGTCTTGCACGCTTTCTAATGAAGTGCTCACTATCAGCAGCATTCAACTATTCAAGTCGGTCATCAAGAAAGCCCTTCCATTTTTTAAATTCATTGACCGTAATTTTATTTTTGTGCGTTCGTTTTTGCCATGATATTCCCAACCATGTAGTAAGAGGGAATTATGAAGGGTAATAAATAAACAAATAGATAAAGTATTAGGGCTTGGATTCGACCTTCAGTATCCACCCGAATACATTAGTCTATTTCTTCATTTCTTGGACGCCTATGATATGGGACCACACCACCTATTTCAATATTAATAATGAATCAACCCTTATTTAATGTGCGCAGGAACAACCATGTGGGCTTCGTGCTGCAGCACAAATAAAAAAAAATGAAAATGCACAAACAAGCTTACACACACAGAGAGAACACAAAGAAGAAATAAATAATACAAGAAATAAAATTGCGACGAAAATTATCACGGAAAGAAAGCAATCAATGAGTAGCGTCACTTATATACACAGTGAGAGAATTGCTGAGCACATCACGAAAGAAAAAAAAAAAGAACGGTAGACAGAGAGAAAAAAACAACAACGAATAACTGACATTGACTATAGTGATATAGAAATACACATAAAATAAATAACCATTCCAGGTGCAACAAGGCGTGGTACTTAAAACAAAGGCTAGAAATACAGAATAATACAATAAATAGAATTGAACACGGACAGTAAGATTCGAATATAAAGTTTAAAGTTGAAGTATAAGTAAGAAACGGATAAAAAGCAGTTCTAGATACAGACAGCGTTGAACAGGAGAAAAAGCAAAAAGTGAAGTAAATACAATATTTAGGCTAGAAAGCGGAAGTTATGTGAGATAAAGCACTATTTACAATACAACGCTACGAACATCCAATATAAATGAACCAGCCTTACGTCGTCTTCGACAATACGCAGAGCGTTGACTCCTGGGTCTTCTGTGTCACTGTGCGCCAAGGCTTGCTTTGTCGAAAATGTGACTCGTGCCTCCTGTTGGTCGATCACAGCATCGTTTGCCTGTAGAAAGTCAAGGTCCAGGATCAAATCTCGAACACTCGCGCAATACGACGAATTCACCGACGTAGACGAAACCGCGGATGCTGATTTGGGCTGTGCTCTTTCCGGCCGGGCTATTGAGGTGACATCCAGCCATGCGAATGCTACGGCCAACCACAGCGTCAAAACTTTGCTGAAGTCCTAGGCGAGGGCATGGCTCATCACCGAATACTCTGCACCAGTATCAAGTAAAGCGACAGCGTCAGTACCTTTAATTGTCACACACAAATCACAGGTAGAACGTCGGATGCTGTCGCTACCCTGCCCCTGTGCGAAATCAGCGTTTCGGCGTATCGGCGACGGAGGATCTTCGGCTTTCTCGACACCAACGTCCTTGCCTCCGGAGACCGCCGGAATTAGTTTCCCGACGTGGGCTGGGAAAACGCCGCTCAGAATAGCCGGCGTCTCGGCGAGGACTTCGGGAACGGTAACGACGAGGACCCGACGATCTAGAGTCATAACGGCCGTATGTTCCAGGCCTCTGACGAGCCGACAGGTGAGCTTCGATTTCGAATGGTCGTTCGCCGTTCCGTGGGTAAGCATCGTCGGGTGCGAAACCACGCAAGCCCACTCGGCGATATGGGCAGGCCCTGTAAAGATGACTCGCCTCACCACAGTGACATCAGAGGGACCGCCGGTCCGGTGCACGCCACACATCACATTTCCGTCGCCACTGATAGACTGGTCGAGCAGGTACACGGGAAAGACCCGGCTGCAGCACTGCTTGAGTGGCGGTATTCACGTCGTAGACTGGTGCTGCCGCCCAACAGAGGACCGCTGCTTATGTAGGTCAGACTTCAGTTTGTCTAGGAATCTCAGAGTCTTGTTGCTGCTGCGATGCCAGGCGCACCTCGTCCCGGACGACTTCAGACAGCGATGTAACAGACTGCGCGCTGGGAGGCTGCTGGAGGAATTGAAATTCCTCCCTGATGATTCACCTGATTAGGTCGCATAAAACGGCTACGTCACTCCCTAGCGGCATCGAAGAAACAGCGGGCCCAAGCGTGCTTACACCTCGATTGTATTGCCGGGCTCGTTGCAGGAGCGTTGCCTCTATGGTGAGCTTCAGTGAGGAATTCGGCAACAGTACGCGGTGGACTGCGTACCAGACCAGCGAAAAGCTCCTGCTTGACCCCGCGCATGATGTGGCGAAGCTTCGTCTCCTCGGCCATGAAGGCGACAGCACGCTTGATACATGCGGATGTTTTCGTTAGTCCGCTGGTTGCGGGAGTGAAGCAAAGCCTCAGCTTTCTCCCGGCGATCGGTGTTGGGGAAGGTAGCTAGAAGATTTTGGCGAAATGTCTCTCAGGTGGACAGGTTGCCCTCATGGCTCTCGTACCATGTCCTTGCGGAGTCTCCAAGTGATAAATACACGTTATAGAGCTCACGGTCGTCGGTCCAACCGTTGTAGCGGGCGACCTGCTCGAAAGTGTCAAGCCAGTCCTCCGCATCCTCGTACACGTCGCCGTGTAAAGATGGCGTTGTTTGCGGCGTGTGGTAGAGGATGGGCGCCGGATACCTGCTATCTGTGGCCATTTCTGGTGGAACCGGCGGTCGAGGCTGCGTCGTCCTCGTCGAGGTGGTAAGAGGCCCGAATTCAGGTGACTGGCCGCGGAGGCGGCGGCTTGGGCGCTGATGGACCGGTGTGAGAGCCGTGTTTATATCTTGTAGGCGGACGCAGGTTGGGAAGCGTACCAAGCTCGACTCCACCAGATGTGTAGCGGTTGTTACACTAAAGAATTGCTGCAACCTCTGAACGAGGCCACCGAGAGAGCTGAATCAGGAACGCGGGCAACAGGAACGGGCGGGTACTTCAACGTCCTCTACTTCGTCCCATTTCGCTCCTTCTTCTTCTATAGCTCTAATGAACGTTTCAATAACACGTAACGTAACAGCAAAATCATAGCCTTTCGACTAGGCCTGTGCTTTTCATAAAGCAGAGCAGTGCCTGGGCGACCTTCACCGCAAACGATCGACGCGGCCAGGCACCTAAAATCTTAATTTCAGTCAACGGGCATTCATCTAGACGCTTCAGCGCACGGCATAGGCGATGTCTTTCCTCACTGTATATGGGCCACTCACAAAGAGTGTGGCCTATAGTCTCGTCGAACCCACAGTTTATACATGCAGGGCTGTGTGCCATACCTACTATAAAAGAATATGAGTTTGTGAATGCTACACCAATCCACAGGCAATCCTTTATCACAAAGGATAGCAGTGAAGGTGCTGCTTAAGTTTTTAAAGGACTCGGGTTTAAGCTTAGGACTTTAACTGTACGGTCTTTACTGTTTTTCACTATCGATCTCTAGGTGTGTTATAGACGCCTTTCCTTGGCGCTCTTTCTTTCCTTTTTCTCCCTTTGTTCTCCTCCCCACGTGCAGGATAGCCTACTGGGCATCGCCTGGTTAACATATCTGCCTGTCTTTCTATATTCTCTCTCTCTCTTAATATGCTCGTTCCATGAAAAATATTCAGACAAAACTATTTCTAGGGTTTTCATAAGTTTACTGTTTTTAAGAAATAGGGACCTAAGCGAAAGTAATCAGGAGGTGTCATTGGCGTTCCTGGTGTGCGAAATAATACCCGTAATATTTTACTTTCATTTGGGATTAATATCTTCATTAGGCATCATTTCTGAAGCTTACAGCAGAAAATATCTGCTGTTTCTTTAATATGTGTTAAGTACTTGCCAGCAACCAAAACCGTCCAGTCATCAGCATGAATTATATACTTACATGAGTAGAAATTACCAGAGAAAAAACAGACGGAGAGAAGAGAACAGTGTTATACTCTTTTACAGTTACGGGCAATTCTTATAATAACAATAACATTAAAAAATGTAGATAGGACCAAGAATACTGCCTTGTGAAACTCCAGATTTTACTGCTTTTAAACTCGATTTAAGATGGTTTAATTTCACGTTTAATTCGTCCCTGAAGGTAGGATAGAATTAGGTACTGTGAAATTCCATAGAGCCTATAGTGTTCCAATTTTTCAAGAAGTATAAGATGATTTACATAATCAAATCCTTTTCTGAAATCTATTTTAATTTCTAGTGCTGCTAAATAATTCTCAAAGTTCTGCAATTCTGTTTCCTTATAAACTAGGACAGCGTCTTCTGTCGAATGGAACTTGCTAAATCCAAACTGATGTTTGGTTATTAAGTTGTACTTTTTAGCAAAATCTAGAATGCGTTAAATAATCACCTTTTCTAATTGTTTTGAAAGTACTGGTAATATGAAAAGAGGACGGTAATGGTTGAGTTTATTTTTATCCCTCCCTTGTGCATTATTATTATTCTATCAACCTGCAACTGTATATTTAGCTTATTGAAGAACCTGCAACAGTATTGAAAATTCACGAGCTAAAAGTGAAACATTGTAAATGTGTGTTAGAAGGGATACTATTGCCTTTGTTTGGAGTTTTACCTGAATTGTTTTGACTATTAAGTATGTTTCTTCAGATAACTCAGTCGTAAATGACGCCGTACAGGCTGGCTACATTGTCGATGCATATTTCAGGGTGACAAAGCGCCTTTACAGTGTTGCATAACAACCATATGACAACGAAAACTCGAGTGTCCTTGTAAGCGCAGGAATACCTTCGGTGAACTGCCCATGGTTTGCAGCATCCTGTCAATGAGGAATTAATCTGTGTTCTTCAAATATTATTCAAATTGTTTCTAGGATTAGCTTAGTGCCTATTCGCTAAAGCTAAATACAGCTTGCTTGTCTGCTTGCCTCCTCGTCGCAGAAATGTGCCATCAGTCACATGCCAACCGATCCACGCTACCTGATGAAAACACTGGAGTACATGAAGGACTGGATGTCGGGATGAAATGAATGTCTTGGTTATTTCAGGATACTTTATGCACGGGAACAATAAACTAATGCAGCAAAATGTGTTTCCCTTTCTCTCATCCAAACTACAATTTCATGTTTTACTTGCCTGACTGTATAAATATAAAACTGCAAAGAAAAATTATTTTAAACTATTCTTGGTTACTAAAACATTTTTTAATCGCAGAACATGTAGTTCCGTAAGATCTGTGCGACAACCGAATTTCAGGTGTGATTATTCATCATAATACAGATTATTACTGCACAGAGAGTGTTACGTACTCGCAACCCGTGTCCGTTGGAAGCACTGCAGCGTGTGGTACACACAGTTTCAAATAAACTTAGCGTGAGACCAGCTCCACTTTCCCAGGTAGCACAGAATGTGGGGCCCCAGTAGGTCCGATGTAGGCAAGTGGGGCTGGGGCAACCATCATAAAACCTGCATCGGTCCCCGATGGGGCAAAAGAGGGCAAGCCCCATTTGCGCTTGCCCCTGTTTCGTCTGCATGGGTCCCATAACGGCGTTGCTCGGGCTAATGCAGAGCACAATCCTGCATCCAGACCACAAGGGTCCCTTGTCGGATATTTAAAGGCAATCCAACCTAAATGTGGGCTTTTTATGGGAAAGCCCTCATAGATCCGAAATGAGGCCGCCCCCATTAAATCTTTGTGGGACCAACATCGGCCGTAGTGGGGCAAGAAAACGGGCATACACACAGGCTGCCCCAATCGGCCCTTGTAGGTTACTTGAGGGCAGGTGAAATATGAATAAGGGCTCAATTTGGGCGAGCCCTCGTGAAGCCCAAATGAGGCAGCCTTAGCTAAACCGCTTTAGGTCCCACATAGGCTGTAATGGGGCTGGAAGGCGGGCGCGCCCGCATGGTACCAAAATCGGTCCTTTGTGGGGCCTTTGAAGGCCCGTGCAACAGCAGGTGGGCTCTAGGTTCAAAAACAACGTCCAGCCCAATTGGGACTGCCCACATAAAACTGCTTTATATCCCACATGGGCCGTAATGGGGCTGGAAGGCGGGAGGTCCCGCATGATACCAAAATTGGTCCCTTGTGGTGAATTTGAAGGCACGTGCAACAGCAAGTGGGCTTTAGGTTTAAAACCAACACCCAGCCCAATTGGGGCTGCCCACACAAAACTGCTGTAGGTCCCACATCGGCCGTAATGGGGCTAGAAGACGTGCGTGCAATTGCGTAATCATTGTTTCCAACCTTTATTTGCATTAGATGTTGCCCTAAATTACTATTATAGATAAAATGTATAACAGTTGTTGCCATGTTTAGTCGATTAGAAATTTACATGGCTTTAGTTCTCGCGCTCATTCAAATTGCGCTACAAATACTAAAACAAACTAATTGCTAACTGTTGCCTCTTATGTGGTTACTTTGGACAGCCTGCAACTCCCAGCACAATATTAGTGTTCTGAACACACATCTCCACAGCCTGAACAAGATGTACATGAAGTCATTTCGGCTAGATGAATGTTATGAATTATTGTAAAATTTAATATTGTGGCTGTTTAGAAAGTGCAGACATGTATAAAATATTCACTTAATTATGTGCATAAATATTTATTGGGAAATCTTGGACTAGGACTTTCCATCAATTTCCTACGTCGGACCCCTATGAGAATAATATGGGCAAGCCCAAGTGCTGCTAGCGCTATAGAACCCGCATTGGTCCTATGTCATTATCTGAGGGGCTAACTGAAATAAAAAAAAAATGTTCCTCCAAAGCGGCTGCCCAAATCGGTCCAAAGTAGGACCTTCGCGGGGAGCTGGTGGGATGTGCCCTTTTAACAATTCCGGAAAAATGTGGGCAGCCCCGCAAGGGCTGCCTGCATCGGTCCCTAGTGGGGCCCATTGGGGCTTTGTCGACAGCCCCCTTCGGGCCTACGTCGGCCCCTCTTACAGCACCCACATTGAGCCCACCGGGGCTGTCCTGCATTGCCTACATCGGGCCCACCGGGGCCCACCCTTCAGAGCCCACTTTGTGCTACCTGGGTTTATTCGTAGATTCGGGGCCTCATTGCACCCAGGTCAGCAAGAAATTAAAGCGAAATGACGGATGACCCGAAGGATAACTTCGAAAGCTCCGTACTCGTGCGCCGCTCTGCATTGTTTCATGACCGGGTTATATGCAACAACGCAAAGCACATGCATGGCCACGCGAAGTTGTATTCACGCTAAAGGTAAAGGTCAGTATACTTCCTGCACGATGACTTTCGATGAAGCGCTAGACTGTGCATGCGTAAGATTCCCAAAATGCAGCTCACTGAGTGCAGTGGTATACGAAGCGCCATCTCGAGCCCATCAGAGGAACGACAAGTCGATTACAGCAGTCTCCACGTGACATATTCATTCCTTGTGTGAGCACAAGATAGCACTATATCTACAAACTGTTGTTTGGTTCGGCGCTACCGCAGATGATGAGGTAGATCATATAACGCTTCACCAAAACTCGCTTTTCCGCAAAAATCTCTAGTAAATATGTCGATAAACAGCCCCATGAGCTCCGAAAATGATATAAACCTTAGATCCTTGCACTGTGGGTAAAATTCGGGGAGTGTACCGCTCGCCTTTAACTCGGTGACCTCTTTATAAAGCGGTACGGCGCATCGAAACGCTACTGCTTACCATCCGCAGACCAACGGGCTGACGGAAAGGCTTAATAAGACCATTACGGACATGCTGGCGATGTATGTCGACGCCCAGCACAAGACTTGGGATGCTATCCTACCATATGTGATATTCGCGTACAATACGGCAGTCCAAGAGACGACACGCTTCACGCCGTTTCGCCTTGTTTACGGCAGGAAGGTTCGGACGATGCTGGACGCAATGCTTCCTTGCGAAACAGATACCGAGCTTTCTACCGACGCCGAACACTGCCCAAGATGCTGAGCAAGCACGCTAACTAGCACGCGTCCACATCGCCCAGCAACAGGACAAGGATTCACGCCGGTACAACCTCCGCCACAAACAAGCTTCCTACAACACCGGGGACTAGGTGTGAGTGTGGACTCCTGTTCGACGCCGTGGCCTATCAGAAAAACTGATTTGCCGTTACTTCGGACCGTATAAGTCTTGCGGCACCTCAGCGACGTTAACGATGAGGTCCTCCCAGATGGCCCAGAGCAGAGAGGCCGTCGGCTACCTCGTCCAGAGACAGTTCATGTCGTACGCATGAAGCCGTATTTTACGCGGTAACTGAAAGACGGCATCTGTACTTTTTTTTTGCTTTTGTCCACCCGTGTGCACGTGTGCCGTGTGCGTCAGGCTTAAGGAGGGAGGAATGACAGGGGGCGCTCGGAGCGAAAGACGTTGAAGTGGCGCTCGGGGAAAAAGAACGAAGTGAATCGGCTCCGGACTACAAGGACGTACCTAAAGCTTGGACCGTGTAATTCCACCTGCACCGGCTCAGATAACCTAGCCCTAATCGCCAATATCGTGACAGTATTATGCTTTTAGGTGTGTCACTATTATTTGTACGTTTACCTTGTGGGCTTCCTATCCACTGACGCCCTAGGTACATTTTTTTTTTCACTTGTCCGAGTACGAGCGCTCACGGCTGAGCTCCAACGGCGCATACCCGGCTGTTGCATGGTATCTGAAAGAATCGCGGCACCGAAGCTTGACAAGCGAGGAGCAAGCCACCTTCGGTAGAGAGCGGGGGGAAAATTTTCTGGAGGAATGTGGCTAATTGAGAAACGCTGTCGCCTGGCACCGTTGTTGCGACGGCTCGTCGCAGCCCGTCGCGACGTTCTCGGACTAAGTCGGGGCTGTGCCGTCCATCCTGGTCTTGAAGCTAGCGGAGACAAATCAGTGTCAGGACCATAGACGGATCCTGTCGCTGTACCTGAGGTGAGTGGCTGCTTCCTCTGCAGCCTTTTGTGAAGCAAATTGCCATTTACTGTTCGCGCGAAGCTTAGTTTATTGGTATATACAACGAATATAAACATAGATAGCAAATAAAATGGCTTTACTTAAGTTTATGGCAATGCAGAGGGCTATGGAACGGAAAATAGTATCAGAAAAATAACGAGTTACTAGCATTCTAGACGGAATCATGAAGAAGAAATGGGCATGGTCAGGACAAGTAGTTCGAAGAAAAGACAACCATTTCAAAGTAAGAAAAGCGTAGCAGGGAGCGGCAGAAAATTAGGTGTGAGGATGAGGTTAGGAAGTTTGCATGTGTAAAGTGGATGCAGCTAGCACAGGAGTGGGCTCGTTGGAGAAAAATGAGAGAGGCCTACGCCCTGCAGTGGGTATAGTCCAGGTGATGATATAAAGCAGGTTAGTATGCCATGCATTTTGATGGTCCAGACTATCATCATAGCGGGTGCGTCGGCTTCGGAATTTGTTCCAGTGACCACCAAGATTGGGGAAGCAACGTGGAGAATAAAAATTTTATTTCAATAAAACAGCTTAGGCAATAAACATATTGCCACCTAGCATTGCAAGGTGGCACCTCTATGAAGGAGAAAGGCGGAAGAAGAACTGGTCGCGGTTTTGCTGCGCGCTGCTTCCAACGTTCGCCCTGGGCTAACCCCCCTGGATTATAGTTCCGTGTTTTCGTGTCTGGCTCCTGGTCACAACATACGGGATAATATCGTATCCTGGCAAATGGTCGTGACAGCAGCATCTTCAGCGTAGCTGGTATTAATAGCTTTCAGAGCAGTACTATCTACTTATACTGTTCCTGCTCCTACCACCCCCCACCCCCCTTTCGGATTGCACTCAGTGCTTCAGCACCTTTCTGTATTAGGCGCTTCCACACCTGCATGCCACCAGTCGGTTGCCAAATTTCGGTTTTGCTAACTTATCATTGGCTACTTTGCCAGTGACATTTCTCTCTTCCAAGCCTAATGGCGAGTTTCTCTGAACAAAGCTTGGTTGGCCCGTGCCGTCAAGCCTTAGCGGGGACCCGTTCTCTTCGGCAACGGAAACCAATGCGTCTGCGGCTGGGCAATGTCTCTTTGGCACGATGGGAAATTGAAGCCCATCATCCAGAGCCAGCAAGCTGTGGTTCCTCGCGTACTTCGCAGCAGCGCTGCCGTTCCCTTGCAGCGGGCACATGTTCCCTTGGCATCCACTACCTATTCGGACACTAATTTCAACTCTATTTTACCGGATTCCAAGGGCCCCGTCCAGGCTTTCTCTGGACCTGCCTCCGCGCTGCCAACGTTCTACCTTGGGCATAGCATGCTCACAGTGCCAAGGGAGCAGACTGAAAACTACCCCGGGAGTTTGCCATCCCTCAGTGTGGGTCACGGATGCACCCATACTGACCGCTGGCTGTTGCGGCTGAGCAAAGCCCGGCAGCCGTAACCCCCTTGGCTTACTCAGTCGTCAGGGAGGGGGGACGGCGTGCATGTCGCCAGATCAGTTCCTCCCCGGCTAAGTACAGTCAGTACAGCCGATGGTCCAAAATGACCAGGGTGATATTAACCTCTTGTTTCGCCTTTGAACATCAAGACTTCAGGCACTAACTGTATTAAGCGCCCAGTATACTCAAGAATCGGATTTCTTGCGAATCCATTGTAGATAGGCTCGCCAAGCTTTCACCTCTAGGTGGGGGCTCAGTTGCACAAAGGTTTTGCAGCTACAACGTTAAAAGGTTTAGATAGTTATTCGTGAAGCACTGCATTGTTCGCTGCGCCTGAGGGAATCCAATAGATCTTTTCAGGCCCTTTTGTGTAAATTTTCCCATAGTACTTGCGAGCGGGCTAGTTGGCTATACGACTCCGACGACCTCCGGCGCTGCATGGTTATACACAAAAAACGACACACACACAAGAGAATTCAACCAGGACGTTAACACAGATGAGGAGCGCATCATCTGTGTTAACGTCCTGGTTTAATTTTCTTGTGTGTGTGTGTGTGTTGTTTTTTGTGTATAACCATGCAGCGCCGGAGGTCGTCGGAGTCGTATAGCCAACTAGCCCGCTCGCAAGTACTATGGGAAAATTTACACAAAAGGGCCTGAAAAGATCTATTTGTGTTAACGTCCTGGTTTAATTTTCTTGTGTGTGTGTGTGTTGTTTTTTGTGTATAACCATGCAGCGCCGGAGGTCGTTGAAATTCTCCATGCTCTGAAACTGAGGTGGAACTTAAAGGTAGTTCGTATCTTAGTTGAGTATTCATAAGGGATTCGCTTCGCTGCTATGGCGCAGTGGTTAGCGTTATCGACTACAGCTCTGTGCCCAAGGATGCATGATACAATCCCGGCTGCGGACGCCGCTGTTCGGTTGAGAAGAAAAGCAAGGCTCCCGTATGCTATTTGGCGTCGGTGTGCGTTCAAATAATCCAGGTGGTCGAAATTCCCGGAGCTCTCCACTACGGCGTCCTTCGTGATCTGAGCCACAGTGGGACGTTGCACCTCATAAACCATGTCAGGAAAGTGCTTCGTGAAGTGTGACCTTTGATGAAGGGTATTTGCCCGTCGCGCACTTGCGATTTTAAAAATTACATTGAGATTCGAAACTAGAGATGATATAGTTTCGTCCACATGTTGTCGCTACTATAGTAGTGACTCAATAATGACACCAAAGAGCGCATGTGACTGAATTGTCGAATGCAAGAGTGGACACGGTATATTTTCAATCCCGTAGAACGTTTTCATATGCCAGGACACAGGACGACACCTTATTATATCCTTTATTAGACACAATCCAACAACTGGAAGATAATTTCTACCAAGAAATAGGGCCTATTGATCTGTCAAGGATAATTTGTTTTGTTGGTAGCTGGTAAACAAAATACAAATGTCGTCTTAATGGGCACGCCCCCAATTCTTTGTAGTAAACGAGGAAGACCAGCCATTACGGTGGGAAATAGCGTATGGGAGAGAACGCTTTCCTATAGGGAACACTTCACATGACAGCCTTTTTCATGGTCATGACGTTCCCTAATCCCTCTCATATTGCACAGTCACTGCTTAACGAGTGGATGAAACTTCGCAGATGACCCTGTATGCCTATCCATTATAAACTTTTCAATATTGAAATCTCGAGGACTGTCATAAACCATTGCAACGTCAAGGAAAATGGCTAATGCGGAAAGGCCGGAAGCTCTCTACTTTAAATGTGGCTTAAGAAGTCCAAGAAACTGTCATGCGCGCCAAACCTCGACGAATACAGTTATACATGTTGTCAGTGTCTCGTGGTCTTCTTCTTCTTCTGCCTTGATATATGGCACATACCCTCGAAGGGGAATTGGCCAGGGTTCAGTGTGGACTGCCAACTGTCCTGAAATAGCGGATTATAGTAATTGTCAACTAAACAAAAACATAAGATTTAAGATCACAAAATTGATTGAAAGAAAAATGGCAAGCAAAAATTTGGAAGTTTGTCAGTTTGGAATACAATTAGCAAGGGAATCTGTCCGTAGCTGTGATGTAGTTATGTAAGTACTGACAAATTTGAGGCAACGCAAATTTTTTCGCACTCGCACAGAAGGAGACTAGAAGCGGGACCGACAACGTAAATCACAGGAGTGCAATTGCAGTTTCTAAATGCACCCTCCTCTGATGTGGAAACCTTCGGCAAGCGAGAAGGAAGTGATCAATATTTTCAATCTCACCGCAAGCCTCACAAATGTTTGTGGCGCTGATCCCGCATCTACAGAAATAAAGACTTAGGCGATGAATCCTGCACCTCATAAGAGTCATCGTTACCTCACACTGTCGTGATTTACATGAACGAACTTTCGGTGAGTATATGAGATGCTGGTATTCGGCTGTAGATAGCAAAGGATCATTGCATGAAGCGGCTAGGTGTTGATAACGCTGAAAACGGGACATTCCAAAAATGGTGATATTAGGGATGGTGCATGAAACAGGTGCATCAAGAACTGATTTAGCCAGGAAATCTGCCGCTTCGTTCTGGAAAATGCCGCTGTGACCGGGGACCCAGATAAAGCGTATTTTTTTCACCCACCCCAGTATGAAATAATTTAGTGAGCGCCTCAACAGAGCATTCCGTGCTGACTCCAGTGACAACAAAACAGAAAGAGAGTCTGATAGAAAAATTATTTTTGATTGACTGCAGGGACCTTTTAGTAGTGCTAGCCCAATTGCCATAAATTCTGCTAAAAAAATATCGGTGTGTATTCCGGGACACGCACCGAAAAACTCCAGGAAAGAGACTAAACAAATTCCAATCGCTACTTTCTGCGCAGTCACAGACGCATCAGTGCAATTACAGTATGATCAGGGAACCTTTCAAGGTGATCACATAGGAGACTGGACATTAGACTTGAAGGTAAGTGCCTATCATTAGATGGAAATATAGAATCATAATTTATATCCACAAAGGACGTTGAACAACCGAAAGGACATATAGAACCGATGTCCACACCAGTGTTTGCTAATATGCTCTGCGTAAAAACAACCTTGGGCGTCCAGACCCTTGGCCACTGGTGAGTGAGGAAGAGGGCGGGGTTTGACACAAAAATAGGTATAGCCACACCGGGAGTAGCCTCAAATGATCGCAAGATTGATCTAATAGAAGGCGGAAACGGGAGGTAAGGTCCGGATTGTGGGCCTCCAAGTACAGAACAGTGGTAGAGACTGACTGTGGAAGCCGCCGGCCGAGGCACAGTGCCCGTCTTTCTAAAAGCAGCAAAGAATGCAGCTTATATTTTGGACACCCAAAAAAAAGAATGCAGCCAATTTCCAGAATCGATCTCACATAGGTTTTGTACAAAAGTAGAAGAGTATCTCGACGCATACCAAATTTCCTATTACTTATCCGTATGAATCTACCAAGGGCACGCTCACTTTTCCGAACATTAGACGATATGAGGCCTCTAATCCATACTAGCATCATACGTATGCCTAAATACCGCGCAGATTCCACTTGAGGTATGACATCTGAGTGGTAGTTTAACGAAACATATAAGGAGTTTTGGTTTTGAAAACTAGCACACTACTTTTGCACACATTTAAAACCAATTTAATTTTGTCCAACCAGACCTCAAATGCATTTAGGTAAGCATGTAGTGAACGATAGAGGTCATGAATATCCTTTGCAGAGGCGAAGAATGCTATGTCATCTGCATGTACATATACAGCAACATCAGTATGAACCGGAATATAGCATATTAATATATTAAAAAGGAGTGGTGAGAGCACAGAGCCCTGGGGCACCTCTCTTGTCTGTGCATAGGTGTCTGAGATTAATGAGCCATCAGTGCAAAACAATTCTCGTCCTTTCAAACATTTCTTGATCCACGCATAAATGTAGAACGGAGGACGTAATAATGACAACTTGTTTAGTAGAATGGAATGTTCAATGCTCTCATAGGCCTTAGCAATATCGAGCGTCACTAACGCTGATACCTCCTTGTTGCACATTGCAAGGCGAATCCTGCTTTCTAAATCTACATGTGCAGACCATATTGAGCATTCAATGCGGAAACCAATCTGGGAAGAGCTCAAAGCATTAAACTCTGAATTATGCTTTGAGAGGTACCCATACACAATTCTTTCTATTATTTTTGCTAGATTCAAAGTGAAAACTATCGGCCGAATGTTTTCAACATGAAATCCTTTACCAGGGTCTTTCAAGAGCAATATAATTTTCGCCACTTGCCAGACGTGCGGCAGCCATGCAGATTCTAACGATTCGTTAACCAGATCCAGGAGATCCTGAGTGAAATCATATGCTAAACTTTTGAGCATACCTACTGTAACCCCGTACCAAACTGGAGCCTAGTTTTGCATGGAAGAAATCACAGATAGGAGTTCTGACCTTTCAACCTCAACATAGTCTGAGCAGGAAATAGGAGCGTGCAAGGCAACTCTGCACTGCTCCTGGAAACGTAATGCTAGCCCTTGTGCAATTTGTTCGAACTCATCCTTTGCCTCCTGTGGAGACAACACTACTGAACTTAATGACTGAGAAAGGTGCGAGTTTCTATTTCGTGCCATGAAACGATACAAAGCCTTCCTGTGCTTAGGGTTTGACAAATAAGTATTTGAATTTTCGTTGTACTCGTCCTTTGCCTGCGCTATGGCTCTTTTAAATGACGCCGAACAAAATTTGTAATTTATCCAGTTTTCTGGGCTCTAGTTATAAGAAAGGCTTTTCCATGCTGGTTTCCTACGGCGGAAGGCTTTCTCACACGCGTCATTCCACCATGAGGATGGCGACTTATTGTTTGCTGCAGACCGCACAGTGAACTGTGAATCTGCAGTAGCATTCAAAATTGAGGAAAATACCTGTTGTGCTTTGTCGGTCCCAAATGAAGAAAGGTTTCATTTGAGGGAGGAGCGTAGCGAAGCTGCATATTTGGCGTTGTTTACTAGTTTACGGTCAAAAGTGCTATCTCGTGTCGGCCTCATCATGATGGTAAATGTTATTGGAAAAGGGTCACTAGATGTACCACTGTCTACTGTTGACCATCCTCCTATACCTATCCCACCTGCCGCCAGGGATAAATCGATGACAGATCGCGAATTTCCGCGCGTGAAGGTTATAGCCCGAGAATTGCAGCAGCGCACAGCATTTCCCGATATCTACGTCCATAACAGCGGTCCACATGCATCAGAGTAGTTACCCCAAAGCGTATGGTGGAGTTAAAATCGCCTGCAATAACGACCCTATTAGAATATGTAAACAATCTGTTAAAACAGTCAGTGCTACGTACACCTGTGGGGCAGTAGACGTTAGCGACTGTGACAGGGCCACACTGCGGCAATGTGATATCTACAGCCTAAAGCTCACACTCAGGATTCATTATGGTTTGCTTATTTTTGCCCAGTAACATACTTCTGACGATATCTGAAAACACGAAACACGAAACACGATATCTGAAAACACGGCGCTGAAAACACGAAATTTTTTTAACGTAAATGACTTTGCGGGGGAGAGCCAAGTTTCTTGAAAGAGCACTATGTCTGGGTTATGTGTTGAAAGGAGAAGATATAAATCTGGAAGTGAAGATACAATAGAGCGACAATTCCACTTAAGAATTTGTATACCTGCCATGATTACTTACCTAAAATTGAGGTTGCAAAAACCTCTTTAAACACATCGGATTGCGGTAAAACTTTAGAAGGCCCTTCTTTAGTTTTGGTCTGGGAAATGGGGAACTTAGAGGGTGAGGTAGAAGCGCGGCGCTTTTGAGTAGGGCATGCCATTACAACATCATTAGAGCAAACACCTTTGCGAGAAATGCTTACAAGGACACAGTCGATAGGCTGCACTTGAGCCAGCACTAGAGGAGAAGCTGCATTTAAACTTTCAGCACAGGTTTGAGATGAAATCGATGCTGGAGTCAGCACAGGTTGAGGTGGGCAAGATGACTGGCTACCAACAATACCAGACAAGGCCTCAATAAAGCTGGTAAGCATACGGTCAACCACGACAGAAAGAGCTTTTCAACCGTTGTCACAATTGCGGTAGACAACGTGTGGCTTCAATGTCTGGAGTAGAAGGCCGCACACAGTTGGCATAAGTGTGCCTTTTCCGATCAAGAAGGGCATAAGCATCTGCTCGAGAGCAACGGTTCTTGTGAATTATTTCTAGTAACGCCTGCTCCGCGGTCCTTGAAGCACCGCGGTAAGTTTTCGCTAGTTATCTTCTTCGTCAGTTTAGCCAGACAAATGTCCGTGACAAGATGTCCGTGAAAGAAAGAAAGAAAGAAAGAAAGAAAGAAAGAAAGAAAGAAAGAAAGAAAGAAAGAAAGAAAGAAAGAAAGAAAGAAAGAAAGAAAGAAAGAAAGAAAGAAAGAAAGAAAGAAAGAAAGAAAGAAAGAAAGAAAGGCCAGGTCCACCGTCTCTTTTCCAGGCTTGAGTGCTGGAGCAACGTATGCCACCTTCCAAGCTTTCAAGATGATCAAATGTCGCCAGCCTGCCATACTCCATTAGGGCAGTTTAGAGGCGCCTTCCTCTGTTCCAGCGGTAAGCCCTGAAACATTTGGTGGGTGCTGCTGTAAGGAATAGGTGCAGATCAGCGCCGCAAGTCGCTGAGAACTATTTGTAGCTTTCTCAGCGTGAATGGTACGTGATTGACACACTCGGAGGATGTAATTGGAAAACAGAGGCTGATTACGGAATTTGCACGTACACCAGTGTCAGAATAGTTTGATAAAACCTACAACAGTTTTCTTTTTTGTTTTTTGCAATCGCTTCGAACATCCGATGGCTGCAGCCATTCACTATAATTTATTAACGGAAGTCTGATCTAAATATTTCTTTTTTTTTATAGAGAAGTATTCAAAGCAACTAGAAGCTGTGCATTGATGAAAAATACGCCTTTTAAAGCAGGTACCTGTGCGAAATAACGTTAAGCAAGAGTTTTTATTCTACCATAGCTTGGTTAATTTGCGGACGACATGGCTTGCATAATATATCGAAATTCCCCATTGCAAACCGACACACCCCGCCCCATTTATGTAATAATTTCCGGACCTCAAGAAAAAAAAATTAAGGAATCTGCATGCACTATTCATCGATAATCTAATAGTCCACTATTGTTTCACCTGAACCCGTATATTAACAAGCGATGAGGTTTTCGCACACACTTCAGGACCTTCTCTAGAATTTTCACTTACATAGAGAAATTAAAATAATATTTAAATTATGGTTCACACATTTTACATGGTATTTTTTTGTGCAGCACCAGGACCAGTACTCGTGGTACCGTTTATTTCTTATTTATATGCATGTTGTTGATCTACTCCCATCCCCTATTCAATTTTGAAGCAAAAGCTTTACTACGGCAGATAGAGATGGCCTTCGCGTGGGCTTAACTCTGACCTTCATTTGACCTTTAAAAGTAGGCGGATAATAAAAACAGAAAATTAAGCACATACCTGCATCTGCCGTGCAATTCCTACGGAAAGAAGCAAAACCACGTTGGGCGCCAGTTGTGGGGTGTAGCTTACTGCTTTCCGCCCGTAATCAGAGCGAGACAAACGAAGGCAAACGTAACGAAAGAAGAAAAACGAGTTTACTGGAACAGTGAAACGGAGCGACTACACACACCCCTGACCACACTCGCAGGCACAACTCCCTCGTCGAGTAATTGTCGTGCCTTTTATTATGGAAGGCTGTTCACTGCACACCCTTCGTGCGCATCACACAAACAGAGGTGTCATCACTGGCGACACGTGTGCGGGTCGCTAAGATGCGTTCACTACCATATGGTTCATGTGTCCACAGAACAGGAGAAAAAATTTGCCGCCGATTACGTTGCTTTCTAATGCGTAATTTGAACTCAGCTCATCAGCTGTTTGACATTACCCTATATTGAGGTAAAGATTTCGAGAAATAAGTGTATGTACAATTACAGAGAACTTTTTTAATTTTTCCACACATATCCCTTCAAGAAACACTCCACTAAGAGTTCTTGACTGTCATGAAGGAAGCTTTGTGGTCGTCCGAGGCCTTCCACTACGCCGCCTCTTTCTTTTTTTCACTTCCACCTTTCACAGTTTCTTTACAGCGCGGTTAAGGTGACCGCGCAAAATTTTGACAAATACTGAGCTATTTCTTTGGTGTCAACCAATTTTAAACGTCGCTGATGCCTGTTGTATTGCGTATACTGCTATATGCTCTGTGGCGCGGCGTTCGAGGCAACACCAAATGAAAGGCGCCGCACGGACGCCTAGATCTAACGCCCGGCGGGGTCAGCTTCGTATATGCGTGTGTGATGTGCCGTAACAACTTTATTCTTCCACCACAGAAGGAGGCCCCCTTGTCCCCGTCCCAAGCACGCAGGCCTAGGGACGGGAGCCGGGACCTCAGCGATCAGAAGCAGGCAAAGAGGTGTTGGTTCCTCTCGGCTTCTTCAGCCAGGTGGACCGCTTGTTGCTGTAGAGCAAGGACCTCGCTCCGCAGCAGGGCTTCCCAGGCTACTCTACAATTTACATTTCCTTTTGTCTCAGTTTAGCTCGCACATTCCCAGTTTGTTTGGTCGAGCATCCCTATCTCCACACAATGCTTGCATTTATCGTTTTTTCTATGTCCATCTGGACATAATATACCCTGACCGGGTTAGCGAAGTTCCCATGAATCTCCTGGTGACGTCAGCACCAGTAATGACGTCAAGACCGAATGTGATGCCATTATCACTTTCGGTTATTAGGCATGGCCGTATGTGACATCATGATCCCATAACATCCGGTTATCAATCCCCATGTGATGGTGTGATAGTCATCTGTCATTACTCCTGACTATTTAGTCATGACGAATGACTAATTAAAAGTAGTTAATGACTAGTTAATCATAAGTTAGTACTGGTTAGTGAATAGTTAGCCATTAGGGCTGGTTAGTGCCACGGAGGAAGAGGGGGGTTGATCTGGGGGCTGAGAAAGAGAGAGTGTAAACTTTAATTGTTTAATGGAATAGCGTGGGTAGTTTCCTCAGTCCAGGATACCATTGGCTTGGGCGTCCTCCCGGGCCCTGGTGAGCAGGGTGCGCTGCTCGCCAGCTCTGCCTCCCGCTCCGCTTGGCTGAGCGCTCGAGCTTTATATTTCTCTAATTGCTATTTGCAGTTCCATGTCATGTGAAGGATGTCCGAGACTTTACCGCATGCAGTGCATGTGTTATTTTTGAATTATTCGGGCCAGATTGTGTGGTACTTTGCAATGGTTTGGGAATGTCCTAGCTTGTATGTTTCTCCAGGGGACTGCCTCCTGTCTGCTGAGGTCTTTGTGCATATCGTTTGCTTTCTAATTTGAAGTATTGGGGGCGGAGCTGGTTATGAGGCTGACGGTGACGCCGACGGCGACGACAACGCGAAATGCAGGAACGGGCGCCGAAGAGCCGCGCTCTAAAATGGTACAGATGGGAAGAGAAAGAAGTGCGTGTGGACATTTCAGTCAGTGGCACTGCTATCGCTGCGCGTGTTCGCCCTGACTGCCTACGGGCTATGTTCGCATTTTCCCAGTGCTATCGTACTTTTGAATAAACCCCCATCGTACACAGGTGCTGTCCCTTTCCTTTTCTCTAAACCAACACACAATGTAGGTGTAAGACTGTTGTTATGGAATGAAAGCGTCCACATAAAAATACGACAGATAGAGTGCCTCTGCCTTCGTCTAACCCAACACAATGTCAACGTGGGCTAGCTATTGATTTTCAAGGAGATGCAGGATAAACTATGGCTATAAACACACTTTGCCTTCGTCTCTGCTAACATATGTAAACTTGTGGACCACCTTAGCGCAGAATAAAGTGATGACCTTGATGACCTTGCAAACTTGGAGTTGAGGAGAGAGTTCAAGGGGGTAGAGCAAGTGATTAATCACCTGAGCACCGTCGAGTCATTCCATAGTGCGACGGAAACACTTATGACGTCAATCATAAGGCATAAGAACAAGCAGCAACCGCGCCTCGACTCGGAGCCAGCCATAGCAGTGGCGATAATGATGCGCTATGGTGGCTAGAAGGGGTAGGTGGCGTCAACGCCGGCGCGTTCGCGGCGAAAGGGCGCGCCGTCAATTCATGCCGCCACCGCGGCGCTGCGGTCAGCACTTCGATACCTCCCGCGCTCCCCGCTCCCTGCTCATGCGTGCGCACGTGCGGTTGTCGTCTGCTCGTCTCGACAGTGCTCCCACGTGTTTTTCGCCGTGTTTCTTTTGTGAAGGGGTACTTGTTGGCATGCATGCTTCATGTCCGTGTCCTGGATCAGCAAATGAATCATCGTGCAAAGAAAGCGAGACAAACGCACTGCTTTGCGCCTAACTGTACGTCTGGCTACGTATCGTCAAGGAAGTCGGGTGGGCGTGTCTCTTTGTTTTCTGTGCCAAAGGACCCCGAACGCTTTGAAGCATGGCGACGAGCCGTGCCCCGGGCTGACAAAGCTCTCGACGAGAACTCAGCCCTCTGTGAACTTCACTTTGATGAACAGTATATTGTCCGGCACTTCACGCACGTGATCAACGGAGTAACAGTGAAGATTCCCCGTGATCGACCCGTGCTTACAAGCGACGCGGTTCCAACCATTTATCCAAATGCTCCTTCGTACCTTTCCAAGAAAGCCCCTCAGAAGAGGCAATCGAAAACGTCAACATGCGGCCTCCCCTCGAAGCTCCAACGTTGCGAAATGGGTGCCTGTTCCCAAGGCGTAGAGACCGCAAATGATGAAGGGAGTGTTTCAGATCAGCAGGTTCTTGCATCTGAATTTTGCGTTCAAAGATGCGAGCTACCAAGCGTGCATTGGTCCAGACACCAGATCGCTGGTTCTGATAACGTCACGGCTTTCACTGTGTGTGCGTTAGAAGACCACAATCTCTACTTTGAAAAGGTAGTCCTCGTGATGTCGGACAGCAGCGTGATTCAAGCGACGGTGTTCGTGCAAGCAACCCAAGTCAGAAGCGTCGAGATTACCGATGCTAAAATGATTGAAGATCTTCTTCTAGAGGTAGATTCCCTTATTCCATGCAAAGGCTTTGGAAAAAAGGGAGAGTTCGAAGCCAACTCCAAGCACCGAGAGAAGACCTGTGGGATGAAAAGTTTCAGTGCTTCCTGTCCCGGAATTGCCCAGGCGCCCGGAGCAGCGTGCCCACAGTGCAGGTATCTAAGGAAACTTCTAATTAATCAGGCATCATACAAAAGAAGGGCAGCAAAGCCCAGGGCTGGAACACTCTCATACAGACTCAAGCTACGGACAGAACAGCTGAAGCGAAGCAGGCTAGCCATGCTTCAGGTGAAGTGTAAGTTTGAGAATTTGAAAAAAGAAAATTCTAAAATTGAAGCGTCAGTGCTTGAAAGCGCAATCAAGGTCCTACCGGTAAAGCAGCAACAGCAAGTGAGGGCATGTTTCGCTGCTTCAAGACGTAAAAGCACACGTGGAATGAAGTACGAAAGCGAATGGGCTCTAGAATGCTTGATTATGTGCATGAAAAGTCCTCGGCTTTATCAGCATATCAGGAAAAACAAAATTATGATATTGCCATCACGTACATCTCTGCGTCGATATGTGAAGAATTACAAGAGTGGGTTCGGCCTGAATGACAAAGTTTTTGCTGCTGTGGCTCAGAAGACCAAAACCATGGATCGCTTCCAGTGCCACGGAGGACTCCTCGTTGACGAGATGAAACTTGCCGAGAACCTTCACTTTTCGTCGAGCGGAAAAATTGAAGGATTTGTTGATCTGGGGAAATTCACTGCAGAAAGCCAACGCTCGCAAACCTGTGATCATGGCCTCGTTCTTTTGCTCCAACCATTCACAGGGAAGTGGCACCAGATAATTGGTGTATTTGCCTCGCACAGCAATGTGAAGGCGGATATCCTAGCCAAGATTGTCACGGAAGCCGTGATAATGTGTGAGAATGCAGGGCTGCATGTTGACTTCATAACATGCGATGGAGCTACAGAACAGGAGCATGTGGCGCTTTTTTGGCATCTATGGAAGAAAAGAAAAGGTTGCTTGCAGGACGCAGCACCCTACTGAACCGGGTCGTTTCCTCTACTTTGTATCAGATTTTCCACATTTGATAAAATGCGTGAGGAACACGTTTGTTCAGACAGGCGTGAAAATCCCAGAAGGACATGCTACTATCGATCACATCGATATTGCTCGAAAGTGCGATGAAATGCATGACACCACTCTCAAGGCAATGCCCCACATAAACAAGTCAGTTGTTCGTCCTTCTGGCTTCGAAAAACAAAGAGTGAACTATGCATTTTGGCTCCTTAGTGAGGAGACGCTGAGAGGTCTTTTCCTCTACCGAGATAAAATCGAGACTCAGCTGGGCAGCGTTGCGGCGACCGTCAGTTTTATCGAAACGATGAGAAGCTTGATTAAAGCGATGACATCACGGTGCATCTCAGATGCCCTGAGACCTGGAGATCACAACGAAGAAGTCATTCGAAGTTTCTTGTCCTACATGAACTCCTGGGAAGATACAGCTGGATCGGAAGGCTTCCTCAGCAGTAGCACAGCTGAAGGTCTTCGCGTGACTCTGACCAGCACACTACATCTTCTCAAGTATTTGACAACTGAGGTGGGGTTCCGTTATCTCATGACAAGTCGTTTGTGCCAGGACCCCATCGAAAGACTTTTTGGCATCGTTCGACAAATGTCTGGTTGTAACGATCACCCGACTGCCAGCCAATTTTTGATATCTGTGAACACGCTAAGCTTTCAAAACTTAGCAAGATCACCAGCAAAAAGCAATGTCTCTTCGGGACCTATAAGGAGCCTTCTTGATGCTTCTAGCGTAAAAGAGACGAGTTCTCAGAGGAGAATTGACGAGCTTCTGGATATCGGGAACCTTACAGAAGCATATGAAGTCCTCAGTGCTTGTGACCTTGATCACCGGGCGATGTGTGTTCAAGCAAGTGATTCCAGGCTGATTTTTTACGTGGCCGGTTATGTCGCGCGGAAAAGCATTGCGACCACAAAGTGTGCTGAGTGCTGCCAGGAGCTTCTGCAGAATAAGGGTGGTAGTCCGCCAGCTGAAGCAGCCCTCACGGCAGCTGTTGACAGAGGAGGACTTTTATATCCATCTGACCAGCTGAATGCACTAGTGACGTCACTAGAAAACACATTCACCCACTGCTTCAGTGTGAAGCAAGTAAGAAGCGACAGCCTAATGGACTTGGCATCTTTTCTCCAGCTTACAAAGTTGAATCTTGTAGGCTGCCCAGAACACAAAACAGCACTCACAAACAGAATCATCAAGTTTTATGTGCTCACAAGGCTTCATTTCTACGTGAAATCTCAGAACGCAAAGCGGGACGAAACGCGGGACCGAATGAAGATGTTAAAACTTCGACGAGTGCTCTGAAGTGTGCCTTCTAAGCTTTCCACTTTTTATTTAACGGCTTTTATAGTTTCAGTCATAATGTACATGTGCAGTATGTTTCTGTGATACATGATGTTCCTGACGATGGTCTAAGCTATTTTTCAACGAGTCACTTTTTTTTTCTGTTACGTGCAGTAAGTCTATGTGATACATGATATCCTTACCCTCTAAGCTTTCTATTTTTTAACGATCGAGTCACTTTTATAGTTTCCCATTTGTGCAGTATGCCTCCGTGATAAGTTCCTGAACGTAGTGTGTAATAAAAGTCATATTCACATGCTGGTTTGCTTGCGCAGGACTGCTTATTTCTGTGGCGCTCCTTTATTGAGAGTTGCGAGATCGTGTGAGACTCGCAAGATTACTCTCTATAGTGAGCGCTTTCACGAGCTAAAAGCGTACGCAGACTGATGATCACTGTAGGCTGTAAAGTCTTCACCTTAGTTTCAGACCAATCTGCGCGGGTGCATCCAGCGTGAACGCGAAAAAAAAAATCCAGCTTTCTGCACGCGCGACGAACCCGGCGCAGCCAGCCTTTCCTGCGCGCAGCGCGCTCGCCGCATCGCACTACGGACAGCAGCGCCACCTACGCATGGCATGAAATGGAAGCGCGGCGCTCGCCTCCCGGTCGCGTCACCTTACCCCTTCTAGCCACCATAGCTGCGCTTAGCGAGTGGTACCGACTCAAATCGGCAACGATTAAGGCTCAGTGTAACAATGCTCTGAAGCATTTACTGGATGCCTAACTATACCAAACATCTGCTATTTTTTTCCTCAGATTGTGTTCAATATCAAGCGTTCAGAAAAATGGCTTTCAGTTTTGCGTGTATACAAGAAAATTTGCGAACATGACATTCTGCTATACCAAGCCAAGTCATTGAATTTTACATGAATGACTGATAATAAAGATGTTGAAATGCAATGTCCATGTTCTACCCGGGCTTATGCCCTTATTTTTATTAGAAACACCGCAGAAGGTGTATTCGTTCAAAGGGTGAGAGGACAAAAATACATTAGAAAGTTGCCCAGCGTCATTATTGAAATACCCTGAACATTAAACACCCGCATGACGTACCTTGGAAATCACTCAAATTTACTACTGTCCCTTTCATGAGAAGTAAACATTTAAACTCCATCCAGAAACTTCCAGTACAATTTCTTTGCTAATATTACCCGCGGCAGACTAGTGCTGCTGATCTAACTAATTGCGGTTAAAAATGCTTTCACGATACTCAGTATAAATCTGTTCAAAATCAGTATAAATCTGACACGCCGTTCTTACACGAACACTTTTAAGCTACCAACATCACAATACGTGAACCCTTCTTTTACGCGTTTATCTAGTACAAGTCATAGTAAATAGTTCTTGAAATGGTTTGCGTTTAAATATCTACTAATATTATATATCCTTCCCACTAATGTGATAAAGCTATTTTTCCCAGTAGGGGCCAACATAGGAGGGTAAATTACCTTCATTAAAATCGACCAATTTGCGTTTGTTCCCTGATTCATTCGTTCCTTTCTCTTATGTCTTCGAGGTGGGAACATTTTTTGTGTGTGCGTGTGTACGTCGCTATCTTGCGCGCATACCTATTGTTTTAGTAGATAATCAAGGGCGTGAGAACAGCGTGCACTATGGTTGAATTAACAGAATAGATTCGGATGTGAATTGGTTTTTCACAACGAAGCTTCACAGAAGGAGCGCTGCAGTCAACATGACGGTAGATGTCAAAGGACGTTCCCTAACAAACCTATATATTGCTCAGGAAGTTGGACAGTGACCTGTGAACTTCCCTCACGCCAGGTTATGCATTTATAAACCATCGATAGCAGGTCAACGACATCTGTTGAAATTAATGCCAAATCGTGTCTTTATCACCGCTTTAAAACCTTGAGACAAATGGCAGCTAGTTGGTTCCTATATAAATAAAAAAAAAACGAATGTCAGCGTCAAGTAGGAAAATATAGGAGAGAAAAATCATGCAAAGTCGAAAAGTATGAAAATCGTTTTGCTGAAAAAGCTCAAAGACAGAGAAAAGAGAAGCAATTTTTTAAACATCTGCTGACATTCCATGAAACAAGTAACAGAAAAAAACGTTTTCGGTCTAAATTAGACCACGTGCTCACTAGGAACGAGTGCCAAACAGTGTGTCTTAAGCAAAAACGTAGGATAATTTGCAGGAATAAGCTACTGTTTGTGCCCACAGGAAAAATTTACCAATACCAATAGCAATACGCCCTGTGTATGAGATAAGGAAAGCTTCGAAAGGGTATTACTTTGCAAGCGCGAGATATTGATTTTGTAATTTTAATTCTTTCGGAACTGCCCACGGGCTCATATCGTTTTGGAGCATCGAGAAGTTACGCTTTCGACCCTAATCAAACAAGTGAAATGAGCGCCTTTGATAACCTTACGACCTGCCTAAAAATCAGGAAACTTTCAAATTACTAAAATATCTTTTAAGTGCAAGATATTGTTCATTATAGTATGTAACAATAGGAGTGCTTCCCGCAGATTCCAACAAGTGGCTGTGGTAAATGCTCCGAGGGGTTGCAGTCTCAAAACATATTTTCCGGATGCAAAAAGTAAATCCTTTATAAACTTTTTTTATTCGTTAAACTGAGCCTAACGTTCTTCATGGTCCTTACTTTGCACCTTTTCTTTAGATACCAAGGGTACATTTCTCTTGTCAAATTTGACATGTTTGCTGCACGAAAAGCATTCAATTTCAATAAATATTTTCTGGCCCTTAGAGCATACCTCTCTTTCAAAATTTTCCTTTTTGTTACATCATCATCATCGTCATCAGCCGGGCTATATCCACTGAAGGGCGAAGGCTTCTTCCACTTTCCTCCACTTAACCCGGTCCTCTGCTAGCTGCATCCACTTGACTCCTGCGAACTTCGTAACATCATCCGCCCATCGTACTTTCTGCAGCCCCTGCTGAATAGTGGTATCTAAAGGTATATATTTCAACGTTTTTTCTTTGCCCAAGAAAGGTTAGATTTGTGCTGCTTAAATGCGACGAGCGGCTGCCGGAAGAGATAAAAAAAAAATCTTAAAAAGTATTATCTCGACCATCAAAAATAAGCGTTAGAAACAAAAATTGGTCAAACAGTTCTTATTGTTTCTAAAAGCATTTATTTCAGATGCTGATAAGCTCTGAAAGGACAGTTCGTCTTTGCCCATGGCAGACTTGAGCCAGTAAGAGCGCCCAAAGAATTAAAACTTCAAAGAAATAATATTGGCGCACAACATTCAAATAATTGTTTGTTCTTTTTTCGACAGCCGCCAGCGTATACGGTCTTATCACTCTGATTCTGACACAGTATCAATTTTCTATTTTTTGCTCGTTCATGCTCTATGTCGCGAGAAGCAGCTTTATCAGTTTCTTTGTCGCGCAAGAAGTGCCGAGATGTGCTGCAAAGATTCCGACTACTCTCATATATTTCTGCAATGTTCAAGGTTGTGCTAGTCACCGTTCGCGGCTTTATCTAGATGTTTCTTCGTCGTCAGTAAATTGAACGCTTGTCGGTATAATGGAGATAGTAATTCGACGCCCAGCGATCGCGCTTGCTGCTGTCGCCGCCGCCGTTTTTAAGTAATTTTGAAGGCGCAAGTCCACCAAATAAAGAGTTTATTACACTGCTTCATAGCCTGTTCTTTTGTTATCAACGGCACTGTCACCGCCCCGTCACAATATATCGCACTACAATATATACCATCTTTTGGAAATATTCCCTATATTTTGCTCCGAGCGTAAGAGGTTTCAATACATTATGCTATAGTTTCTTTGCACACCAAAAGTAATTTTTGCTGCCGAAAAATGACGTTTTTTCTCAAGCTACGCGGTTTCGAAGTTGTTCTGCGTAAACATGTGATTTAGTTTTTTCCGAAATATATATTTTTTTAATATTCCTTGTTTCATGAATTGTTAGCATAGATTTAAAAATTACCAGTCTGCTTTTGATATTTTTAACAAGACATCACTTTTTAATTTCGCGTGTTTTCTTCTGGTGCTGTATTTTCCGTGTCATGAACGAATTGGAAGTAAGCTGTTTTATGGCTATCTTCGCAGTCATTTGTTTATTTCTTTATGGCAATTAACATGCTGCAGCAATTTGAATTACTTCTGCAAACAGACGCTATGTCTATTTTTTTACCAGTTACACCGCAAAATAAAGCAGCCTCCAGGCGGTCAAGGTATCCTGAAACACAAAAGTGCACCGGTATGTGCAATCTTTATTGATATGAAACCTGTCTAGTTTTCTCAACCAAATCCGGGATGGTCGCGAAAGCTCTGGATAACATGGCGTGAAATGACCCAACTGCAATTATTCTAGTCCAGTTACACTCAATATAATCTAGGCCGTGCTATAACACTTGTGGCTATTATGCTAGACATACGCTACACAGCCACTGCGGACACATTCTGTGCATACATTCGGCACACGGCGCGAATGGGCCAAGTTATGTTAGGCAATGAAAATTAGGAGGTCGCCTAAACTTCGACTTAAAGATAGTCACGATAGCACCTTTGAAACTGCGTTTCACACCGCAAATTATCAGCGTTGAGAGTCTGGCACAGAATTCGTTATGAGCCGGTTTGGTTTTGCGGGAAAAGAATGCGCAGCGTTCACCTACAATGCACAGAATGATATGCGATTAGAGCATACGGATGCTAAATTGGGCACGAGATGGTAATTAGACACCACCCTGAAGAATGTAGCGTCACAATGTTTCAAACTAAATCATGTGCTTATTATTCGCGACACGTTTCTCAGGATTGTACGGCGACGGCTTTTCGGCGTAATGAATCTCATCCTCGTTCTCACATAAAATATCTGCCGGTGTGAACGAAGAAAAGTTTTCATATTGGTACAAAAAAGTATGTGGTCAGGTCTCTGTGTCTTACGCGTCACAATGAGGTAGCAGCCTTCCTTTAGCTTTGAAATGAGTGCCATCGTTAGCATGCAGCGCTCATGTTAGTTATTTTTATTGCTCAATGATTGCGGAAAAATTACGTACTGATTCGAATATTCTACTTCATTTTTCTTCTATTAGCTTGCGCAGTAATTTCCGAATATTCAACAAAACAGTAATGTCTTTCCTAAACCTATGCACCTGATAATGACGTAAGCCAGCCTCGACTTCTTTCTTCCTAGGGTTTTTATTACAAACAGTTCGGCATCTGTTTGCGCTTTTATGATCAATGCAATCGGCTCGGGAGGAAAGCGCACCAAAGCATACGCGGCACTCAGCCACACAAATCGAAGATTCTGACTCTCTTTACCCTTCAAGGAGAGTTCATTGCAACGCTTCTGTTACAAGGGTTTTGCGATGAACGAGACATAAGTGATATCCAAATGTTTTTAACCGGCCATGACGCTTCCGACTCCTCGACAGAGCACTGCGGCCCCCGTGATAAGACTCGAACGGTATCGTCACCGTAGGCCCCGCTAACCCACACGCCCGTCTGTGTTGGTGCTGTGCAGAAAAACATGGTCGCATTAGGGAAACGGGAAGTGAGACTCCCGGTAGCGCTCCATTGTGTGTCAATCCTCGATTGTGTTTCGTGTTCTCATCAGCGCTAACAAAACTGCACGCTAGTATGCCTTGCTGTGGCAGATTGTCCGACCATGTACAGTCCAGCGCAAAGGTCAAGACAAAGCGAGACGTGACAGAACTGAACGCTCAAACTTTCAAACAGCGCAGCGACTGTTTTCGAGATAAGCATGACTATTCCCTGTGATATTCTTGCCTGGTAGGACGGTCTTTTGGTTGGTTCGCGTGATCTCTTTGGCTTTGCGCGACAAACAGCGCGATTCATAGTCGCTACCTCGTTCTCCAAACTTCTTGTTTTGTGTCAAATCATCGATCTTTTGTTTAACGGTACCCTTTTCGGCATAATATCAGTGACAGACCAGGTGAAGATTTCTTCTTCGCCCGACAAAAACTCCTGGAGCTCTTAAGTTTTAACACTATCGGGCCATGGTAGGGTTTTTATCGCTGTACAGCTAAAATGTTCTTGTAAAGGGAGAACTTACGCTGTGTCCCTTACACGCGGGGGGCACGACAACAGCAAACAATAATGGTTGTCACAAAGATACCAAAATGTCAATAAGTAGCTACTACCCGATGTCATAAAGCAAAATCAACTTCCGAGCATTGCGCCTGAAGAGTTGCAGCCCAGCACATTCGGGTCAAGCGGCGCGGTGTCAACATTATATTAATGTCTTGCGTAGTTCCCTGCGAAACATTTTATTATATAACATTATGTGCACAAAGCATGTCATTGCAGGCTAGAAGAGTGGCATTTGAAAGATTCCACCTTCACCGGCATTTTCGCTGCCACAAATGTAGATTAAGAATGAAATGCAACAATACGCGACTCAGTTCAACGAAACAATCGAACGGTTGCTATTTAAGGGGCAATGCGAAGTAATGCTTCCCAACACCTCAGTGCTTATTTTGCGACACTATGTAAGGTGGAGGCGTTAAATGCCCCGTTTTTCTGAAACTCCGGCTTTGTCGACGTCGTCTTTATCGGCGTTCAGAGCAAGCAACTAAGGGTGTGGTTCTGGAAGGGGGCAGTCGGGAGGTGGAAGGGTTGTCTGTTGATTGCTCGGAGCGTTGTTCGACACCACGAGGCCGTGTGACTTGTCGGGAGCTCCTTAGTCAGACTTCTATTTTCAGAAAGGAAGGTCAGGCAGACATCAAATTTTCCAGGGCCCTTCTGCAATGATAAAAAAATCCTACTTTTGCTTGAAGCAACATTTTGTAGATACCTTTGTCAGGTTATATGTTAAGGGACTGGGCAGCTTACTATTTTAACCTAATGAATATTTGCGAGGTAATAGAGGCTTAGACGAAATTACCTTGAATTAAGTTCGTGAAAAAGAGAATATACGCCAACGAGGAATCGCTAGGGGAACCGCAGACAAGGTGCAGCAACGTCTGCTCTTCGAGGGGTCGTAAATGTCTCCTCAATTGAAATCCGACAACAAATACTTCCTCGTAGCTCCTCCTTTAGTGGAACCTTTCATTTCCTTCATCCTTTTCATATGTGCTGTGCGATGTCAGTGCACGTTAAAGAACCCCAGGTGGTCGAAATTTCCGGAGTCCTCCACTACGGCGTCTCTCATAGCCTGAGTTGCTTTGGGACGTTAAACCCCACAAACCAACCAACCAATATATACAATTTCCTAGTACAGTGCAAAGCCACTCTTAATCCTATAACTGGCCATGTAACCACATTATGCTGCATTTACGGAAATGTTCCGTTCTTCCTATAGTTTGGCTGCACTTCGATGTTGGAGCTTTTCTTTGTGTTTGCCAAGGGACCGCTCTCGTGCTCGGGCCTGAAGGTCACCACATAAAAGCAGCAAATAATAAAAGAATTAATAAACTTATGGGTTGTCCATTGGTTCTCGTGTTACGTGCATCGATCATTACACTGGCTGGCAGTCCTCATAGTTTTGTACGTTTTGCGAAGTACACACTGATATTTTTCTGCAATCGGTTTGCTCTCGTTGCGATACACAAACACGTGAAAACTGTGAATTGTTCTCTTTCCTTACTGGCCTTGCTCATACCCCTTATATGAAAAAACTCATTTCCACCGCAGAAAGAGGCATTCTTTCTGAACATAAAACACATAATATTTGCCTACCAAGCGTCGTCGAAGCTGGTTTTATAATATTTTAGCGCGTGTCCTCGCTTCGCCGATGTCTTCGCAGGGATCAGCCAATCTCGGCTCTACCGCCGCACTTGAGCAGTAGTGCACTACTTTTTCAGCGAAAGCAATCTCATCGGCATTAATGTTGCATGCTGTTCGTTTTCTTGCTCTTTTCCGTTTCACGTATTTTTCCACATTTGGCACTCGAAGGAAACACGCCTATGGAGAGGATTTGGTAACTACTTTAGAGGATGGAAGGCATTTTCAGGCGTCTCCAAGAAGTGCTATGTTGACACATCTAGCTTCGAGGAAGTGATGGCGCACGGCGAGGCAATACACGCGCCGCATCTAAGCTTCGCTTGCGCAGTTCGTGGCATTTGTATGCCTATGCAGCCAGAGCCGAAGGGATTTTCAGCGCAACTAGTCTCTGCAAGAAAACGCGATACAAAATCCCCTGTAAACATGGCTGCTTCTTGAACACACAGATGTAATGTAAATACGAACTGACAAGAGAGCTCGGGAACTTCACTGCGCGTGGAAGAGAAGTAAGCTCTTAGTCCGATATCCCTGCTTTCAGAGTATGTTAAATGCAGCTCCCGAAGTAGATCAACAAAACAGAGGAGCAACTATATAACGGAGCCACCGTGCAAGAGGCAAGTACTGTCGTCATGTTTAGAGCCAAATCATTTTTCTTCCTCTTTTGATTTTGATTTTTTGTAGTGAGGCTTTATTTCATTTTCTTCATGTTTATTACGAAATAAACGAACGAGCAGGAAGTGCAAGATTGATTTTGCTGAGAATTCACACGTTGGTGCAGTTCCCGACAGCGCTCATGTCGTTTGTGTTCGTTTTGATGGAAATTTAGGAGTATCTTTCGCATGGCCTCACCTCACCAAAAAGTCAAGTAAAATTAAAGGCACGGTTGTGCATTGTTCCAATGAAGGTAGCAATCTTCAGTTTATCTTTGTGTAGAAGTGGTGAGGTATATTATTTTTATCAAGGCCGTTCTCATCACGTTGCTTCGGTTAACAGCGAATAATAATTTCCTGCAATTATTCATAATTCTACAATCAGAGCTTACGTGATCCTGATAACAGTTATAAAGCTAACGGTACGCATTCGTGAACAGTGCGTACTGGAAAATAATTAGTTGTGATTTAGCTCTGGTTAACCCTAGTTGAATCGCAAAAGCAACGACGGAAGCTTATTTTGCCTGATACATTATTCCCCTATCATGTCCTATTTGTGTAAGGTACTACACAATTGGGGACACTTAAGCTCATCCTTTAATGGTATGACGCGAGAGCGTAAGCTGCCAGCCCACATATAAAGCCATGCTAACCAGGGAGTTTGCGAAGTCCCCACACGCAGGTGCCGCACAGAACCGGGTCCGTCGTCTCGTTGTCGCAGCGCTCCGCTCCCTTTCACGGCAGACTCTTGGTCGCCGGCGCTGTCGTGAATGAAGCCAAGGCTTCTGAGTCCTCTCGCTTGGATGTCGCCTCACTGTCGCTGCCTCTCTGGGCCGGTAGCGTCGATTCACGGGGCACCCCGACTTCAAACTTCTTCTTGGTCAGCCTTGGCTCACCGAGGTAGTGTGCCACCCTCCGTGTACATCAGTCCCAGGCGTCGTCGATCTCTCGCCACTCCGCAGGAAGTCGCTGGGCCGATCCTGTCTCGACTCCGGCAGTTAAACTATTCGGGCGAAGTCGTGGGGAATAGATGGGCTTCTCTATACAGCAGGTGTTTCTTGCTGTTTTTTCTACTGCCTTCGTTCGTGCCGAGTGGTGTTGGTGACCACCGCTGCGTCCGTGGCTCAGCGACCCATTGCGGTGCGGAGATGAGGACTTACTTCTCAGACTGTACACGTTTATTTGCATTTCTTACATCGACGTATTTACAATAATGTCGTCGGATGCGACGTCAAACATAGAGGGCTAACTGTAACTGGTGGACGATCAGAGGTCAGAGGCTAGCAGAATCAGGCCTTGGCCTCCTGCTACACTTTAGACCGGAGTCGCTTGAGACCTCTATCAGCCTAGCCTCCCTTCTCGAACAACCCGTCTGCCTTCGACCCTCGTCTCAGCCCAACCGTGCTCCGAGCCCCCCTACCTTCGGCCCCCAGTTCCAACTCTCCTCTCCAAAATCCTCCCATGCAAGAGGCGCCAAGCAGTCGCAAAGACAAACGGCGTCGACAGTTACACTTCCGAAAACACACACATATAAACACACACGCGCCAACCTCAGGCCCAAACATTCCGAAACCGCTCTTGGTCGGTTGCGCGCGGGCTGCGGATTCAAAGGGACGTACAGACGTCTTCTCGGGAAGACGTGTCAACAGCGCGTTCTCCCCAGGCCCGTGTTATGCCGCGTTTCACGTTTTATGGCCTCCGCGCACTCTCCACTCGAACCGGGAGACACAGCGGTTAGCGCCGAACCCACAACCACTGCGCTTACGCTGTGACTTCTACTTGCACTGCTCTGCCTCCCTCGCGGCACTGAAGGGACAGAACCGGCAGCGTTGCCCGCTGCCATGTGTTCTGGGCTCACTTCCGAGAAGCGGTCGCCTGCGCGACCGTCATAAATCAGCCCGGGTCAAGCTGCCCCTTGACCTTGGTCGCCCCCTTCGGTATCTCGCTTCTGTGCGAAGCCCGCAACCTAACTCCCCCTGCACGCAGGCCTAAAGGGGCCCTCACAGGTTGTTGTTGCTGCTGTAGGAATAAGGAAAAGAAAATACACGGGCCTGCTACTGGCTCTGTAGCTGAGCCACCTCCGCTGCCTCGTGCAGACAGAAGAGAAAAAGTAGAGAAAAAAAAAATTGTGACAGATATTGCGTCTTTCTCTTCCTGCGAACCTATTATTAAGGAGAAAGCCTTTAATGGCTCATACTGTCGTGGACAAAGTGTGTCCCGCTTTTGCGGCGGCTTTCGCATGGCGTTCCTTGGCGCGCGTGGAAGTGTAGGATTGCAGATGGCAGGAGCGCTAGATAAGATAAGACTTCTCATGCTTTCGCGTTTCACTACTTTTGTCGCTAAAGTCCCTCGTAATTCATTAATATTATTTTTACTCACGGTAAAGGAAAGGAGGACTATCTGTCCCACTTGTTCTGTGGACTCCTGAACCCTGCCGTAGAGGAAGGAAGTGAAAGCGAAAAGAGATAAAGGAGTGTCGTTGTGGAGGGCTCCGGAGTAAATTCAACCACCTGGAGATCTTTAATGTACTGTACTGACATCGCACAGCATACGGACGCCAGTTTATTTTGCCTCCAATGAAACCCAGCCGTCGGCGGTCGGGATCAAACCAGGGAACTCCGGCACAGTAGTCGGGCGTCTTAGCACTGTACCACCGCGGCGGGGTCGCTTAGATGTCTCTTAAGAGGCGAATGGCGAAAGCCTACCTTTCTTCTTCTATCATCTGCCTCTCATCGTCTGCCTTTTATCGTCGTTCGTTGCAGTGCTGCATATCATTATAATTTGTTTACAGCAAAGAAAAGTTTGCTATTGTTCAACTTGGTTAAGCCCGGGGAATTGCGAAAGCAATTGGTCCTTCTTATACATAGACTAACTAGTTCAGCTAAACATTCAAGCTACGCCTAGTTAAGCCAAGCGTAGCCAGGCGGTTCTTCTTCTGTTTTTTAAGCACGGCGCCACCGCTTGGCTGCAGCAAATCGTTCCAGCCTAGCCTTATACTTATTATCCGACATACCATAAGGCTGCACCCCGACTACTGCGAGGAGCCAAGCCACAGCCCCATTTATCCTCCTAGCGTGATGTCACAAACAGCAAGCGCCTCTCTCGGCTGCGACACAGCGCCATATATGAACTTGCCGCCACCACCCGATGGCGCGAGATGGGGCCCCGTCTCTCGTTTTGGCGTGACGTCACACGGTCACGTGAAAATGGCGTGACGTCACCGCTGCGGCTCCTGTAAGGATTCACCGCCCCCTTCCGATGGCGCGAGCTGGGGCCCCGTCTCTCGGTCTGGCGTGACGTCACATGGTCACGTGAAAGGCCATGTATTGAGGCGCCACGACACGCCAACCGTTCGGTGTGCTAGCAGTATTGGTTTCGCAATAACAGAAACCGCAAAATCCGTCGTCCACCATCCTCGTAAACTAAGGTCTGGTTAAGATACATTGTTGCTTCACGGCCTCAGCCGCCAGGCGGATGGTTTGTTGCTTTTGAGCGGGGTTCTCGCTCCGTAGCAAGGTTTCCCAGGCTTCTCTATCTTTTATCTTTTGTTGTGTGCCCGGGCTGCCAGCACATTATCATATTACGTGGTTAAGAGTTATCTCCCAGCATGTTATACAATACTGGTCTTTCTCCTCTTTAGAGATTGCCATGTACTGTGACGACAGGTCATGACGTCACCAGGCGATTCATGCATATACGCTAAGGATTTCATGACAAACAGGACATTGAAAGTAAAGTTTCAGGACCTAGAATCCCCCACTGTCCACCTGGGAAGTAAAGCAACGCCGCAAGGCTCGGTGCTCTCCCCCTTCCTCTTTAACGTGATGATGAGAGGCCTTCCCGCCGCTCTTAAAGCCATAAAAGATCTAAAGTTCAGCATTTACGCGGACGACGTTAATCTCTGGATGAACAATGGCAGCGACGACGAGGGGCTTTAGCAACGGCAGCGTACAGGAACGCCTACAAGCGGCGGCAGACACCATTGTGTCCTACGCGGCCGAAAGGGGTCTCGCGTGCTCTCCGCAAAAATACGAACTTTTCATATATAACCCAAAATGAATGAGGTACAAGGGCGACTTTAACGTAGAAATTAAGGTTGACGGCAAAACCGTACCAAAAGTCCAGCAAATCAGAATCCTCGTACTTTTTATTCAAGAGGACGGGTATAACGACGGAACGATAAAAACACTCACTACCTACGCGACGCAAGTAACAGGGATATTTATTTTTTTATTTATTTATTCGATACTGTCAATCCCATCAGGGATCGTAACAGGGAGGGCATTCAAAAGTAGAGGCACAAAAAATAACAATGATAATTAATCGAAGTACATAAAACATATGACATGAGATTATACATAAGAAGATATATGTATAGCAATTTAACAAGAATGAGGAGCATGTCACATGATTTTGGCGGACAAATAAACCCAAAAGCGAAAAACACAAACGGAAGGAACTTCGTAGTGACATAAGAACTCAATAATTACTGAGATATAAGTAGTTGATTTTCCACATGTGCGCTGAATGAATTCAATGATGGGTTAGTAACAATTGATGTGTCCAAGGTGTTCCATTGGCGTATAGCACGAGGAATGTATGAATATTTGAAAGTGTCAGTATGGAATGAAAACTCGTTTAGAGGGTGTATCTGATTATTACGTGTTTGTCGCGTTTGTGATTTTGATATGTATCTTGAAGTGTCGATTTTTATTTGATTGTGTATGAGTTGGTGCATGGTTTTAAGGTGCGCTAGTTTTGCTCTGTTTTGAAGGGTCAGTAGTCCTGCGTGTTTGAGTAGTTCTGTTGGTGAATCTGTCAACCTGTGTTTGTTAAATATAGATCTGACCGCCTTCTTCTGCGCTGCCCCTATTTGTTTAATAAGCTTGTTAGTGAAATGAAACCAAACAACATTAGCATATTCTAGAATAGGTCTGACATTTGTCTTATACGCAAGTTGCTTTGTTTCCGATGGCGCTAGTTTGAGGCATCTGTTAATGAAACCGCCATTGAAGACCATCTGTGTTCGTATTAACTTTTTGTTTGCCCACCCCTCATGTAATGTCCCCTGTGGACCCTTGAGGAAACAATAACTAAAAAGTAACTGTTTTAAGGCGGTTGATGTGGCATTGTTAACATGCGAATCCCATCTGAGGTCAGAGGTTAGTGTTATGTCTAAAATATTTATATTCGGACACCGAATCAAGAAGAATGTTGTTTAATGTGTACTGAAAATTTGATTGGTGTATCTTTCTGGTTACTGATAAAGAAACTGATTTTCTAATGTTAATAGTCATCTGTCAATCTTCACACCACTTGGTCACTGCTGTTAAAGCGTTATTTAAAGCTATGTGGTCATTGACGCAGGTAATTTCCTGGTGAAGTACACAGTCATCGGCAAAAAGTAATATTTTGAGAGATACTAGTAGGTAAGTCGTTTATAAAAATTAAAAATATTACTGGGGCTAGAACACTTCCTTGTGGTACACCGGATGTAACATTAGCTGTTTCGGACATAGCATTGTTAATTTTGATGAATATAGTACGGTTAGTCAAATAATCAACAATCCAATCTACTATAGGGCCAGCTCTAAAGGTTGCATTAAGTTTCATAATACGTTTGGAATGTGATACACGGTCGAAAGCTTTCGGAAAGTCTAAGAAAATGAGGTCGATTTGTTTCTGCTGATCAATAGCGAAGGATATGTCATGTATAAGTTCGGTTAGTTGTGTGACTGTAGAAACTCCTTTCCAAAAGCCGTGCTTGAAGGATTGTTAAAATTTGATTTTCCTCTAAGTAGGTTGTTATGGGCTTTAAGATAATGTGCTCTAGTAACTTGCATACAGTGCTTGTTAGTGAAATTTGTCTGACGTTTGAGGGACCTGATTTGCCTCCTGTTTTGTGTATAAGTGTCACTTTAGCTATTTTCCATTCTTTAGGAAGGGTGCGCGATGACAAAGACTTGTTAAAAAGTATCATTAAACATTTTTCTACCTATTCAGCATATCTGCACAAGAAAATGTTAGAGATTACATCATGCCCTGATCCTTTCTTTGTGTCCAAGTTTCAAAAAAGGTTTAAGACTCCTGCTTCTGTTGGAGTAAGGGGTTCTAATTATTTCTTGAGCAAAAACCAGTACAAGGCTTATTCCCGTTGTCTGTAGTGAAAATAGAAGTAAAGTAGTTGTTCAGCGTGGTTGCAATATTTGTTTTCCTCTGGAGAAGCTTAGTTTTCTTTTCGTGATTTAGGGTTCAGGTGACGCCAGAACTTTTGGGGAGCATCTTTTATGAAACGAGTCAGCGAATTAGTAAAGTAAAATGTTTTAGCTGTTTTTATTTTGAACTTTAAATCAGTGATAGCCGAGGTTAATTTTTCAGTTGTTTTTGGTTATGGATGGCGTTTCTGCACTTTTTTCAGCCATCGAACTTTTCGCTTGGCATGAATTACGGTTTCAGTTATACATGGATTACGTTTGCGTATTGTCTTAGTCTTGGTAGGCACATACTTATTAACGCAATATGACACAATGTTTTTGAATCTCTGCCACAATGTTTCTATGTCAGTATTTATGTCATCTGAGAGTTGCTGAAATGATGTTAGTTCGTGTGATTAAGTATCAAGTATGGTAGTGTCGTCAGCTCGGTTGTAGTCGGGGTACGTTATTGTAGATGGCAAAAAAGGGGCATTATGGTGATGCGGGACAGATCACATTATTAGTTTGTGGTCAGACAGACCATTTAAAATTTCAACATCTGTTTCTTGACAGGAGAAGTGACTACTCAGGAAAACTAAATCTAAAATGTTAGAGCTGGTTCCTTGCACATGTATGGGTTCTGTTACAATTTGCGAGAGGCTAAAAGAAAGCATTATATCAAAAACAACATCAACGCAAGGTGTAGTATGGTGCAGTGTAGTCCAGTTAATATCAGGAAGATTGAAATCCCCTAAAAGCATTAGTCTCGCTCCCTTAGCATGATGCTGCATATACGTGCAAAATGAATGAAGTATGATAGGATCAGAGCAATGGCTAAGATAGACGCAACCCACAAAGAATCAAAAAAGCAAAGTTTGCAAAAAATTGCTTCTACCCCCTCAACTTCAGATAACGTAACGAAACGTATATCTTTTCTTATAACTAATGCCATGCCTGTGCCTCTTGTCAGCCTGTCCTTGCGTACTATGAAGTAGTTGGGGGGAATCTTCAAAATCTTTGATTTCTCTTGTCAGCCAAGTTTCTGTTATAACCATAAATTTTGGCTTTAAACCTAATAATAAAGATTCCAAGGGACCGAGCTTATTGATAATACTACGTGCATTAATGTTCACAAAAGTTATTTCGGACGTTGTGGACGGCGCGAGCGTAGAGCCCGTGTACATGTGTTTTGGTTTTTTGCCTCGGTTAGTGAAGGTGGAACCGGATGAGCTGCAATTGGTGACACTTCACATTTTTCGTTGTCCCAAAAGTACAATTCACCGTTTATCTTCAGTTGGTCGTAAACCGGCGATACTTTTTCGCCGCAATCTTTTCTTGGTTTCTCGTATTTCCATAGCTCTTTTCTGATTTCGTGGACACGAGGCAAAAAATCTTCACTTCAAAACGTTCGTTTTGTTCCTGAAATCTAGAAGCTTCAGTATTACAGGTCTTGTTTTCTCTTCTGCTGGTCTACCTAGTCTGTGAATGCGTTCTATTGTAACTTCTTCCAGTTTAAGGGGTTCTTTGACAACTATTTGATTCATAGTTCTCTCCAGCGAGTCGCTATTTTCTTTTTCCTCTTCAAGCATGCCATAAATTAAAAAATTAGATCTTCTGGAACGATTCTCGAGATCGTCTACATTTAATTCCAGTGATAATACGACCTCCTGAAGATCTGCAACATGCTCAGTACATGACGAAAGCTTGTCTTCAAGGAGAGTAAGGCGTTCTAGTTTGGTATCTATTGATGTTAACCTTTCTTTGATTGTTTTTATGTCATCGGCAATCTGTCGTAGCCGTTGAAAACTTTTTACCATATGAGGCCCAGGATTTGTTTCAACGGGCCCCGCAAGCAGTAACAATTTCAATATAGGCACCACATCGCACACTGCATCAACAAGTACCGCAGGGCACGGCAGCACAACAAGGCAACGCTAGCTAGATCTAAAATATTTCCCAAACGGCTTTCTTACCTGCACGACCAAGACAAGCGAGTTATCCATCTGTGCGCAAGCCCAGCTGCCGTGCCCTTTGGTCTGAAATCCTTTCTTCACGGCTTTTATAGTCCAGGAAGCTTGCAGCACCGCTAAGCATGGCTTGAAGACCACACTGTCGCTGCCGCTAGTCGTTGGCGAGGGTAGATGACGAAATCCATCCGTAAATCGTAAGACCAGGGGCGTTGAAAAATTGTCGTTCCATAGCACACTGACAAGTTCGTGCTGGAAGTGCTGACGCGGTTCGCATCCCGACGGTATCACCAGCAGGCTGGCGATGATCTGCACGAGGAAGACAAGCGGGTTATCCATCTGTGCGCAAGCCCAGCTGCCGTGCCCTTTGGCGGATTGCATTCAAAGGCAGAGGCCTCAAAGAGAGAAGCCTTTTGAAACTGATGCAGGCGTACATAATAAGCCGAATATGCTATGCCACACTGTTCCCCAACATCAAGAGCAATGAAAAAGATACGATAGACGCACTCATCAGGCGTTGCGTCAAGAGGGCGCTGGGTCTACCCATCTCTTATACGGAACGCCTGATAGAAATGGGAGTGCATAATAGCTGGACGGAACTTGCTGAAGCGGTGAGAATATCCCAACATGAGAGATTAAGTAGGTCGAGCACGGGTCGAACCATCTTAGAATGGGTCGGTCGAAAAATAGATAGGGGCACAGCCGACAAGGTTTCCCTACCGCCACAATGTCGCAAGAGCATCATTGTCTGTCCTCTCCAACGCAACATGCACCGGAAATACCACAAGCAGAGACAGGAGAAGAGAGCAGAAGAAATGGTTAAAAGAGCAAGAGTTAAGAGTAAAAGAAGTTGCCTACGTAGACGCTGGAAGCGGCCTATCAGGGGCGGCAGTCGCCGTGGTAGTCGATGGTAGCGGCGCACCAGTCGTCTCCGCCACCATCAGAAGCAGAAACATAGAAACGGCTAAAGAGCTCGCAACAGCGATCGCTTGCGTCGGAACGAAGGCTAGATGGATATTTAGCGACAGTAAAACTGCTCTCTCGAATATCGGAAAAGGCAGGGTCTCGCAAGACGCCACACGAATTCTAACAGCTGCAGCTAAAATTGATCGCAAAATCACCTTTATTTGGGTCCCAGCACACATGTCCGTCCCTGGTAACGAGACGGCCCATGAAATAGCCCGAGATCTCTACTTCCAGGCAAACGCGGAGCCGGCCGACTGCCCGGCGATGGACGAACGTTTGCAAACCTATAATGAAATAAGGAAAAATTATAGATTAGGAAGACGTCTGATGCCGCCATCGGATCCTAGCTTAAATAATAGAGGCCATAGCCTGGCGGCCATTACCAGCCGGAAATTTCCCGAGCCCTGTCTGGTTGTTTCACACCCAGATATATGAGAGAAAAGATGATAAATGTAAAGCCTCGACCATATACTTTGGGAATATCCTAAGTCTCCGGGCGCTAGGGACAACATTAAAAGTACAGAAGCCTGGGTAACCCTGCTGTGAGGCGATGTCCCCGCTGGCCAGCAAACAGCCGTCCCCCTGTCGGCTGAGGCCGCGAATAACCGACGTATATTCGCCAGTTCTTAGTCGCGGAGGTTCCAGCCCCCGTTCCTCAGGCCTGCGTGCCAGGAGCAAGGAGTAGGGTGCCTCCTAAAACGATGGAAATTAAAGTTTAATCATCATCATCATCACGCATCTACGAATTTGATTTATTTCTCCCATCAGACGCGTCCGCTCCTGGCAACGAAGCGGCCAGCGAGTTATCTCGAGCCCTCCACTTCCGGGTAACTGTGGAGCCGTCCGACAGCCAGAACATGGACGAGCGTGACGAGCGTCTGCAAAATTATACGGAGATTCACTAAAAATCACAGGTTAAGTAGAAGACTGGTGCCACTACCGCATATAAGTCTGGACAATAGGGAGGCAGTCGCATGGCGGCGCCTGCAATCTGGGAACTCTGCAAACCCAGTCTCGGCATATTATATCCATGTGGACGATAAAAAAGAACGATAAATGCAACACCGTGGGATTAAGGAACCCTCGACCGTACAATCTAGAATGTGCTAGCTCCTGAGGGGCTAAAGCAAATATAAATTTTAGAAAACCCTGGAAAGCCCTGCTGCGGAGCTACGTACCTGTTTCACAGCAACGAGCCATCCGCCTGACGGAAGAATCCGCGAAGAACCAAGACCTCTTTGCTACTTCTGATCAAAAAGGTACCAGCTCCCGTCCCTTAAGCCTGCGTGCTAGGGGCGGTGACTAGGGGGCCTCCTTATCTGGTAGAATAAAATTATCACATATGCAAATATGACGCTGACCCCGCCGAGCGTCTGATCCAGGCGTCCATGCAGCGCTTTTCATTTGCAGGTTCTTCGAACGCACCACCACACAGCAAACAGAAGCAGACCCAGATGTTTAGGAGGGGTTAGTACAGTAGGCATCAGCGGCGTTAGAAATTGATTTACAGGATAGAAAAGCCTATCTTCAGCGAGATGTGCTTTTCTAAGCACGAATGCCAACCAGACACACCGCCGCTCAACAGGCCAAAGGCACCCAGGCTTTATTCCACCCAAATATATATCCGGGGAAGCAGTGGTGCCACCCAGCGTCCCTCGCACACACTACATCCCCCTTTGTCCAAGAAGGAAGTATTCACAACACCGCACCGCACAAGTCCAGTCCCTTCGGGCATTCACACACATCACATCTCCCCTTGCTTCAGAAGGAACAGTAGCTTCACCCAACCAGCATCACAAGTCAAGTCTTTTGGCCTCCGGATTATCCTCCCAAACCGGAACACACGAACGGGTGAAGTAGGCTATGACTTGTGTGAGGCAGACGAAGTCGAGATCATGGGCCCTGCATTAATGGACTTGCTACCGGATGGCTCCGTTTCAGGCAGCTCCTCTCTGACGACAGGTTCGGCAGGGCCGTTCGACCCTGAGAAGTTAGTCATTGGAACAAGGTGCAGGCGATTACGTTGGAGAGCACCCTTCGGGGTCTCCACGACGTACGACCGGGGGCGGTGCTGTACTTGGGCTGCATGCCTCCAGTTAAAGTCCCGTACCTGCGTCCTCCGATTAACTTCATCTCGCTGGTTGAAACAATACGACGAGACCCAGCCAGGATCGAGTTACTGTGCTATCTTGGGAACTCTTGTCTGCAGGCGTCTCCCCATGAGAGGTTGTGCAGGACTCACACCGTTGATGCCAGGAGTGTCCCTGTAGGCCAGCAGAGCCAGGAAAGGATCGTCGGCTTTGTACAGTAGGTTTTTGACGGTTCGCACCATTCTCTCCACCTCCCTATGGGACTGCAGATAACGTGGGTTGCTGGTGACATGCATGAAGCCATAAGCCTGCACAAAGGCAAAGAAGTCATTGAATGGAAACTGTGGACCGTTGTCGCTGCGGACGACGTTTGAAATTCCGTGGCATGCAAAGACGCTCTTAATGGCTGCGATGACTGCCGTTGCGGTTGTAGAACGCAGACTGATGACTGCTGGGAAGCGTCGACCAGCAGCACATAATCTTGACCGTTCAGATGAAAAAGGACTACTACTTCCTGTCAGGGAAGACTTGGAGTCCGTGAAGGCAACATCGGTTCTGCTCGTTGAACGCGTGTTTCAGCGCACTTGGCGCAGTTAGAGACGAGCGTTTCGATGTGGCTGTTTATTGCAAGCCACCACAATGACCCTCGAGCAATAGCTTTGCAACGGTTAATACCCTGATGCCCGTCATGAATGAGGCCAAGCATGGAATGCTGAAGAGCCAAAGCCATGACAATGCGGACTCCCTTCAGAAGAAGCCCTTCACAATTCAAACACTGAGGTCTCCCTGACGCTGCCAGTACTTTTTAGAATGAAAAGGCAGCCTTGACCGTCTGGGCCAGCCTTTTGTGCAGTATTCAAGCAGAAGGTTGCACTCACCATCATTGGCTTGTGCCTTGCGAAGCTCTTCTTGACGTGTAGAGACGAAATCTGGGAGTGAGCAAAGAGTCCCTTCCACGAAGAGCTCAACTTGATCTGCTTGCCTTGGCAGTGAACCATCCACTGGTGCCCGTTAGAGCGTGTCAGCAGTGGCTAACAACTTGCCGGGTACATAGAGTACTTGGTACTGGAAGCGCATCAGCTTTATTCGGAAACGCTGTATCCGTGGAGGCAGTAAGTCAATATCCATAGATCCCATGAGCGCCAGAAGTGGCTGGTTATCAGTCTCCAGGAAAAAGTTTAGTCCACGGACATATTCCTCAAAACGAAGCACTCCGCAGCTTGCTGCAAAAGCCTACTTCTCAGTCTGACTGTAACGGCGTTCAGTTGAAGTCAGTGAACGCGACGCGAAGACCACTGGACGACGCTCTCCGGAAGGCTGCTCTTGTAGTAATACGGCACCAAGATTGAAGGAGCTGGCATCAGCTGATACTATCGTCTTGTACGCAGTGTTGTACCGAGCAACGCAAATGTCCGAGCAGAGCACTTACTTGAACTTGATAAAGGCAGGCTGTTGAGCGTGGCCCCAAATCCACTCAGACTCCTTCAGCAGCAAAATTCGGTTCGGTGCTGTCGTTTCCGATACGTGAGAAAAAAAAGCGTCCAATGTAGTTAACAAGGCCCAGAAGTCTACGGACACCTGTGACGTCTCGCGGCACCGGCATTGCTTTTATTGCAGCGACCTTGTCTGGGTTAGGAGATATCCCCTCAGCGCTAACAATAACACCCAGAAACGTGACGCTGCTGGCTGCGAAAGTGCACTTCTTGCGGTTTCAAGTGACCCCCGCTTTGGTAACGGATTTAGGACTTCTTGCAACCGACGGTCGTGCTCTGCACGCGTCTTGCCAAAGACTAGAATATCGTCGATCATGTTTACAACACCCGACTGGCCTTCCAGGATACGGGACATCTGTCGCTAGAAGTATTCCGGTGCAGTCGCGATCTTAAACAAGAGCCGGTGAAAACAGTAACGCCCGAATGGAGTTATGAACGTTGTGCACTCTTGCGACTTGGGAGACAGCTTGACCTGACGGAAGCTCGACGTGGCATACAACTTTGAGAAAACAGGGGCATTCCCCAGCTGACCAAGGCAATGTGCGACCATGGGCAGCATATGACGTTCCCGCAAAATGACTTTCTTGAGGCGGGTTATATCCACGCAAAGCCTGAGGTAGCCTTCGGAACCACAACCCGTCCAGCGCACTAGTCTGTAGACGTGTCGACGCGACGAATAACGCCATCCCCTGCCATTTTGTCAGCGCCTGCTTGACCGCATCCCGAAGAGGTAGCGGCAGGCGCCAGGGAACGCTTAATGAGAACGGCGTAACGTCTGGTTTCAGTCGGAGAGCGTAGGCCTCTTAAAGCGTTCCAAGTCCTTCAAAAAGACTCGCTTTCACACCAAACTGCCCGGGCGCTTCTGGGGCTTCTGATACACGGTCTAGAAACTTGCAGAGGCCCAAGGCTTCTATCGCGGGTACCCTAGCAGAAGAACTGTGGGTGCTGCTAAAACATAAAGATGCTGTTGACAGACTTGCCGTGCCACGTCAAAGTAGCATTATAAGTTCCCAGAACTGGCAGCACATTTTTACCTAGCCCCTTCAACTCGCCCTGTGGATCCTGAAGCTTGGCAGAAATGCCAGGAAATACGTCCGGAACAACTGAAACTTCGGCGCCGGTTTCCACCTTAAATGACAGGGCGCGTCCGTCGAGAAGCTCAATGAACTTCGCGTTCTTGCCACAGCCTTCCGCAACTGCGTGAAGCTCCTCAGAACTAGCCGAAGGTTTCCGCATCTGCTTCCCGCCTTTCTTATTCTTCATGCAGACGACTTCAAAATGACTACTCTTGCCTCAGAAATTGCAGGAAGCACGGCAAGCTGGGCCACATAATAAGCAAGTATGGGTAGGCTTATCAACCGAAATAGCTTCCCTTTTCGCATACACGTTGCATCGACAGCGAGCGAATTCGATTCTACTGAGTAACGAAGTCTGCGTTCGTTAACAGCGTCTTCGTGCTGACGTGCTTGAGATAAAGCCTCTTGAAAAATTACCTTCGGACTTCGAAAAAGTAGGTCTGAAAGCTGGCGGTCCAATAAACCGACGATGACACGGTCGCGCACAAGCCTATCTTCAGTAGCTGACGAAGAGAAGCTGCAGCGCTTCATCATGGTACAAAGAGCGGTGAAAAATGAATCAATGGTCTCACCCGGTTGTTGCGTCTGGCGATGAAAACGGGCAGACTCGTAGAACTCGTTCAGCGGGTGGACGAAATGGTCTGTGAGCGCCTTCTTGACAGCTGCTACGTCATAGGCGTCGGCCTCTCGTTGATGCAAGAACCGTTCTTGCTTGCGACCCCATGCAGCATAGCATGGAACGCACCTGAACTTCCTGTGCAGCGGTCGACAGTCCCGTCGCACAGCACAAGTCCTCAAACTGCAGCAGCCATGTCGGCCTATTTCCTGGGCTGTCAAAGTCGAACGGAGGCGGTGGGCGAAGCGCTGCGTCGACTGAGGCGGCGGCGGCGGCGGCGGCGGCGACGTCGTTCATGGTGAAAAGCCGAAGAGCGCCGAATCAGTGGCTTCGTGATCCCACTTTGACACCATGTAGCGAGATGTGCTTCTCAAAGCACGAACGCCAACCAGACACACCGCCGCTCAACAGGCCAAAGACCCCCAAGCTTTATTCCACCCAAATGTATACCCGGGGAAGCATTGGTGCCACCCAGCGTCACTCGCACATACTACCGTATCTGTCACAATTCTCTGCGGACACATGTACCACGCCGTAAAGGAAGGGAGGAAGGTGAGAGTGAAAAAAGAGAGGGAGATATAGGTGCCGTAGTGTAGAGCTACAATCCACCGCGCTATAATAATAATAATAATATTAATAATAGTCTTTATTTTGTATTTCGCTTTCTCCCGCTTTAGTGCTCCGAAGTGCCTTCTAGACATTTTTTATTACCTCATGCTTTTATTACCTTCATTAGTGTAGGCTTTTCATTTTGAGCATCTTGACATCTTTGAGACAGCAATTGTTTCGTTTTTCTCCTTTCTTTATTTTATAAATAATGTCAACAAGATAATTTGCCTCATCATTACCAAACACATACCCATCAACCATCAATCACTAGAACCACAAGTCACCATGATACGATCGTATTACCCCGCCTCCGATTACTTCCGATGCGCAGTGCCGAAAACTACAAAACTACTACCGCTACTACCAATACGACACCGACGGCTTTTCGGCGGAACAAGGTGTGCAAGCTATCGCTTAAAATATGTGTAAACAAGGCAGCCAGTTAAAAACCGATGCGAAATAGCGGATTTCGGAACGTGTGTAACGCTGTGCTCATGAAGTGTCCTGAGATTTTGTTTTCCAAAACTAAGTTTGGCATATTTTTTTTGCATCTGCCATTCGTCCTAATACAGCGAGGCTGTCGCAATTATGATATCTTGGCTAGATATGATGAATGGGCAAATATATGACAAAAATTTTCTTCCGAGTTCAGGCCTATGTATGGGCGTTCCTTGATATCCTCCCAAGGTGTTAACTTATTTTTGAAGTTCCTTGCTTTGGTCACCCCTGTATTTTTCTTATTTGTAACATATATTTGTAACTTGCGCTCACTAAGTATGTGTTTCCACCGCTGCTGTTGCCTGCATTGCCCTTCCGAGCACGCATAGGTGATAGGAGCTTGTCAAGTCGCATGATGCGGTTTTTACTCCCATTCGTTCCTCAAGCATGTATCGCTTGTTTCGAAAGAAAGAATGAATTATTGAATGAACGAATTAAATAAATAATAATAAATAAATTAATTAATTATTTATTAAAAATTAAAAAAATTAATAGCCTATTCATTTCGCAGAGTGTTCTATTTCCACAAACATGCTTTAGACAGCTCTGAATCTAGGCACTTTCTGGAGGGCAACTGCCATTAATTTCACTGATCAAGTGAGACCTGTAAACCATTTCTTTATATTCCTCCATTTTAAATGCCGTCAGTGCTCTGAGCTGACCTGTCGAGGGCTTTTCTTCGTAGATGGAATCTAGGAATGCACGGCTGCTTTTTTTCGTTGCATCTACATGAACACGAAGTTTTTTTTTAATTTTGCTTCATCTATGCTTGTCTAAACTAGAGTACAAAGAAACTGAGGTCGTTCACCACTCCAACCCTCTTTTCATCAGGCGAATAAGGCAAATGTCATTTCAGTCTCCGTTTGCTCCCCATCAAGCACGTTGGGATTGTTTTTTTTTTGTGTCTGCCCGCGCGTTGCATGTGAGTTTGGTTTTTAACCATATTGCCTCACAGGAAAGAAACACCTCGCATTGCTGGAGTTCCGCTGAGTGTGCGTCTGAAGAGCACGCAGCGGAGACTCTTGTGGCCGAGTGGTTGCTATAAATGCTTTCCAGATCATTCAACCTGATGCAGAGATCAAGAACCCGGAGAAAAGGGAATCTGCACGTTTCGAAATAACACAAATACGCCCTCGGTGCCCTTTCAGCTCGAGCAATCCACGAGCTAAAATGTTTGTGATTTTTCGTGCACTTATTGTTTTGCACTACCCGGTTTCAAGCGCAGCTGAGTGCTCTACTACTGAGTATGAGCTTTCAATATTAATCATAGTTTACTCGCAAGAGTTACTTTGATAGCTGAGCGGTACATGTTGGTTTGTTTCGTAACTTAATATCCTGCACTAAAATTATTAAGAAGTTCACTTATCTCGACCGGGGGCATAGGATACAAGCCAAGTCTGTATTCTTCGGTTTTGGGCAGACGCCGACGCATACTAGCGCATAAAATTTTCAGAGCACGGTCATAATCATCAGTCGAACTATACCCACTACAATGGTATCTCGCATACTTCTCCAATAAACCCGGTCCTGTGCTATCCGACTCCGCTGCGCTTAACCTTTCTTGAAATTCGCATTTGTTACCCTAAAGGCCGCGCTACGGTTGTTGTTTGGACCCGCTCCGCACGTATGCAGGCGCACCGAGACGACCAGTCCGGAGGGGCATACAATAGTGCTCACCCGCATCCTTCATCCGCAGAAAAGTTCGCAAGGTCGCAAGTTCGCATCCTTCATCCGCAGACTCAATCTCGGCTCTTGGCCCGCACGTGCTGATCAGCAAGGCGACCGGATTGCAGCTATTGGTTGCCCTGTCGGCGACGTCTCCGGCTCCTCCTCCTCGATCTCGCCAGGCCCACATGGCCGCCTGCAGTGCGAAGCGAAGCGTAGATGGTAGTGGTTGCTTTGCCGCAAAAAAAAAAAACAATATACTTAGCGCGCATTGCTAATACTAGTGTTCCTATCGACTGATTTCCCCTCAAGTCGGATCATATGCGCCAGTGCTATCTGCGCTGAGATGAAGACAGTGATCTTCTAACCGGCGAAGTATACGTCGCACCGGTGTCACGACGTGTTTGTGATTATCGCAATGCTTCTAATGGCCGCGAGGATCTTCACGGCCGACGGTCAGCAACAGTAGTTCACGATGATTTTCATGTGCACGAATCGGCTCGTCATCGCGTCGAAAAGTGCCCGTGCATGTGTTCTGAAAGTGTTTACGACTTGAGCGACTGCCTCCGAGCAATGAAGAGGACTGTCCATGTTTGCAAAGTTCGTCACATACTGTGCTTTCCTAATGCTGAAATTAACTTGGTGACAGCTAGTCTGGCACCCGTTCCGCTGGTAGCAGTGACCTCAACAGAAACGAGCACATGACGTTGTTTCTGCGACGTGTCGATCACATGTGTTGATCGCGGTTCATGTGTGTGCTGTGCTTGAAAAATGCCGTGCGTTCGCCTAGCCCTTCGAAAACGACATTGTACCCAAAACGATCTTAGGTGTACGGCTTTCGGGCTACTTGCCACTATTCTGCGGTTCGCGCTTTGTGCTGATATGGGTGCTCAATGGTACTGTGTAAACTGTGAAAATATCTGTGTAAGCTTTCACGACAGCTGTATCTTCGAGAGTACCTTCCTGTTTATTTGTATTTATTTCCTGCTAGCTATGTGCACCTATGTCTGCAATACGTATTTGTGCGATGAATCAGTCGACTGACCACAACTTCTGTACGTGATGAGCTAAACATTTTATCACCACTTCGGATCTTTTTCAAAAAACATAATCTGACGTGATGCCAAAAAAACGTACAGTAGGGCGGGAGGTTATGCTTGTGAAAAAATTTACACCATCTGCAAATGTGCCTCATGATATGAACCGTTTGGTGTACCTAAGATCTGTTGAGCATAAAAACATATTTGTTTAAAAAGAAATTGGGAAATTATTGTGATTACAATTTGCTTTCTTCCTGCATAACTTAGATGAGTTAAGTTCATTGGACAACTGCTTAGATAAATGATGTGGTGTAGGCGTTATACATGCAATTGCACACATTACAGCCCGTACTTATTGTTGCTTTGACACCTCTACTCTCACCAGACTACATGCCAACTCATTTTTATCGGTATTGACTAGCTATTCATCTGCATTTCTTTGCTAATGTGCACCAATTGAGATATTTCCAATGCCAATAAAATCAGATGTCGTCGATGCACATGTATGTGCCTATTTGCTGCTTTATTTTGCTGGGACGCCCATGATTACTTGCCTACTGAGTGATATCGCTGGTGGGCATGCGCAAACCTACCGTTTTTCAACAATGTAGCATGCGTTACAGATTTCTTTAGTCCTTTTTGTATTTGCTGCTCGTTTAAATTTGCACCTTGCGCAGTGATCAGCTGGGTTTTCTGGGGCACAATTAGCTTACGTTTGTTGTATGGCCAGCACTGTACATGGTCTCATACTACATTTTCAAAGAATAATTACCTTATTTGTTTATCGTGTTAAGCATTATCACGTGGTTATGGGTTCTGTAATGCTGATTTTTATCCACTATGAAAGCTCTGAGGCATGGATGTAACACCTTACTTGTTGACACTGAGGTCACATGTAACTTAATCTGAATTCATTCCTTTTCTGCTTGGATTGGATTTGCTGTTTGCATTCACAGATTCACTGCTTTGCTTTGCACCTATAGCAGGATAAGGTTATAACAGAATGGTTACAATCTAAGCGGGCAGCTTAAATTAAGCTGCCCGCTTAGGTTATAACCATTGTACAAAATTGTACAATGTACAAAAATGTTTCTAAAATTGTACAAAATGCATTTAGGTTAAGTTCATTTTGTTCAATTACTAGCAAATGAGCTGTCAAGTCTTGCAGTGGTGACTTACTGCGAACTATTGTAGCATTAAAAAAGGGATTTGGAAACCAGAGTGTGAGCTGAAGGACTCAGTGTGCCTCACAGTTTATGGGCTTACAAAAATATTATGCACATTGCAATGAACGGTACGATGGTAGTTTCACAGAGTCACAGCCATGTAATTCGGTCTGTTTTACTGTCCTACTAAAATACAAAGAGCCTTAAAAGCCCTTACACACTATAATATAAACCTAGCTACCACAGTGACAGTTTTGTTTGCAAGCATTGCCGTGCGTATTAGGGAAAAATAAATGGGTCACAGGGCCTCAATAGGCTCTTGTTTACTGTCTAAATAGCAAACTTCCATGTTAATGAAGTGTTAAGGCAATGCAATGGTCATCTGCAGAAAATGATTTCGTAATATGAGTCGTACATGTCCATAATAACAGGGTCCATATTAACGAGGCATTGCTGTATATGTTAACCTATTTATTTTTTAGTCATGGTAATGACACAAACAGCTAGGCTGTGTGTTTTTAAACTGTGGGACTCAAGAAGGACATTTCTCTCGGGAAAGTGCGCAAGGTAATTACAACACTGTGTTTCATGGAATAAAAATTTGATGAGTGGAAAATATGTCGGCTTAATCTGTTCTAAAAACTTTTACACAACACAGTAAAATGGGTTTTGTGGAGCTTTAAAGAACACTGCTAAAGGGCAAGGACAGTAGGAAAGAATAAATGCCATTGAACTAAGTCGCAATTCTTGTTCTCCTTGTTTCTTCATGCAGTTTCCCTTTTCTTTCCTCCCGCCGGGGTGGCGCAGTGGTTACGGCGCTCGACTACTGTTCCCAAGGACGCGGGATCGAATCCCGGCCTCGGCGGCAGCTTTTTGATGGAGGCGAAAAGCAAGGCGCCCATGTGCTGTGCGATGTCAGTGCACGTTAAAGAACTCCAGGTGGTCGCAATTTCTGGAGTCTTCCACTACGGCGTCTCTCATAGCCTGAGTTGCTTGGGAAGTTAAAACCTACAAACCAAACCTCTTTTCTTTTTCTACAAGCTATCCCTACAGTGCACTCGGATCAAGCCCTTTAGAATTTACGCAAAGTGGCGACAGGACAAAGTACAGGAAGCAATGCGTATGTCTACTTGTAATGCGCACTGTAGTTACCCACCTCATATACATTGCTTTTAAAGTGCTGCTTATTCTCATCATGATCTCAAAAGTATGCATCCCCTTCCAATACAAAGCATCTGATAAGAGACTACAGGACTATTTGAGCATTGCATATTACACACACGGCATTTATATTGACTCTACCTATGTAGTCTCAATGCATTACCAACCTGTATAAAGAATATATTACATTGGCAATTAAGGATGGCACTTCATTTCATATTGAGCACAATGTATAGTCTCAATGCATTATCAACCTCTATAAGTAATGTATTACATTGGCAATCAAGGATGGCACTTCGTTTCATATTGGGCACAATGTATGTTGTGCAGTAGATTTCTAGAGATAGCTCTTGAATCCATGCAACAGCAGTGACAAATGCAACATACATTCTTCACATCCCTGAAGATACATATTGAACAAAATTCAAAATAGTAATGCTGAAGCCATTTTTGAGGCCTCTCTAGAGTGCAAGCAGATGCCAGAAGCAAAAGTTCTTCCGTAGATGAAAAGGCTGCAGAATTTCTTTGGTACATTCAGGAGAACATTGTTACATGTTGTTTCCAATGTTCGATGTGACCAAAGCGGACATCTGTTTTCCTTGTATAGCAACCTTGAATCTACACCTCAAGTAAATATTACCTGGCAAAGCATGACATGGTCCATGACATGCAGAACATGTTAATATAATATGTGCCGAGTAAACAATCTTTTACATATCACGGTGGTGGCAGCACTAGGGCTTGGTTCTAGGGGGACCAAAGGGCTTTCTTTTAACCAAAAAAGAATAGCAACAATTTCCTTGCTTACTTTTTATTTGTCAAACAACCCCATGCACTTTGTTTATTAATAAATGGCAAACAAAGTAAATGTTTTAACATAACTCATGCTTTGCATACAACTGTTCTGTGAGCAATATTGATATATATTCATTTTTATATTTAGCTTACAATATTATTGCTTGAATAATAGTGTTCTGCTTCCAAGGTCTTTATATCTTGATTTGAAAAATGACAACTGGAATATTTTACTTGCTAGAAGGCTTCAGGGGGGGGGGGGGGGGTGTTCATTCAGCTTCCACAGCTGCATCACGACCGTTTCACTTGATGCTGACCCCAAGAGGAAAGCTTACCCGTATTTATGCCAGGAAACCATCCACACCAAGTATTCCTGCTGAATTTAATCAAACTTTAAACTAAGTAGTGTGGTCTGGGCTAGTGAAACCAACAAAGAACTATTCAGAGTTGATTGCCCTAGTCTCCCAGTGGCTTTTCATTTGCCGTGGTTTTTCTGCAGTTAGCGAAAACTAATTAGTGACTTCTTTATTTATTGGCCCCAAGAGCACAGCATCAGTTCTAAAGCTCTAGATAGTGTTGAAAAACAGCTACCCACAATGATTGCATCACGGTATGATCTCCACAGATTTATTCACTCCCTTCGAAATCGAGCTACCATGTGACTAGCTGCTCCCACATATCTTTCACCCACATCATGTAGTAAAGCCACACCATGGACAGTATTTCTGACAAAAGCCGATTTTGTTCTCTGTGCCATGTTTTCGGACATCGAAGTGAAATTGCTGTCATGTAGCCATTTAAGATCATGAAAAAAGAAATTATGCAAAGAAGGCACCTTGGTGCAAACATTTCTGTCAGCTGTTTTCGAAGGCAGTTTACTACTTCCCTATTGATACTAATTGTTCTTGAAGCCAATAATTTTAATGCTAACTACATAGTCTTAATCATTATAAGGTTCAATAATGAAAACCAAACTAGGGTAGGCAACTCTCAACAGCCCGCAGCGGGATTAATTCATTGTGCTAGGGCACATCACTTATTGAAAGCTAGGACACCTGGTATTTAACACACTCCATGGTCTCCCTCTTTTTTTTAGTTATTTTAATGTCACAGTCACCTTCTGTTTTAAGCACATCACACAGTATGCTAGGATTTAGATTTCGGGAACGCCAGGATTAAAATAATGTATTTTCTTGCACAAGCATTTATCGAAAATGAAAATAAATTGCATTCAGCCGACATCAATATTTTCATAAAGCGGCAGCAAAAGAGAGCCGTGTGGAACAAATATGTAGTAACAACAGGGCAAACTGCAGCTAATGTAAATACCTTAATTGCCATCCTGAGCAATAATTACCCTGGCTCTAGTCCCACATACACATGTTCCTACACATGTTTCTTGTCGAAATGCTCAAGCTTTAGCTTGCATGTTACAGCCCTGAACTGCGTTGTTGTGTCGTGTTATTAAATTCGTTATTCCATGCATCCTGCCACTTTTGCCTCAGTTTTCTTCCTATGAATTTTATGGCATCATTGTATTGAATTCTCATTTCCTGTACTTGAGCACTGCAGGCGGCCGCGGCATATGCATCAGCCCTCTTGTTACCGCTGATTCCAAAGTGGCTTGGCACCCAGCAAAATTTGACACTAAGTTTTTGTGTGTTTGCTATCACTGCGTAATGGACTATATCCAGTACTAAAGATTCTGTTACATTTTTTTTTATTTAGTGATGCGAGTACGTTCAGAGAGTCTGTATAGATGATACTGTTTTCAATATTTTGTTGATTATTTTATCTATTGCTAGGGATACGGCGTAGCATTCGGCAGTAAATATTGAGGCACACTATGGTAACCTTACTGTTTTTTCCTGTTTGTCTTCTATTACTGCATTGCCTACATAAAATATTGTCTTCGAACCATGTGCATAAAATGCCTTATGATCACTGTATTTTTCATTTAATGCAAAGAACTCTTGTATAATGTGTTCATGCGGTGTTTGTGCTTTGCGAAATTGAGTTAATTTGAGGTCACATATCGCAGTAAAGTTTTACCAATGTGGCAGTGGGCCAGGTCTCCGCGCAATATCAGGAAGTGCATCCAGCAAGTTGAGTTCCCCGCACTGCTCTTCAAAACGAAGTATGAGAGGTCTGATAGATCGAGGTTTATTGATGTACAGTGTTCTTGAGGGGCAGTTTGTAAGTATGGAGTAACAGATATGTTTCGGTAACGAACGAATTTCAGAACGTATAAAAGTGTAAGCATGGTCGTCCTGTATTTTACTGGCGGTTCGTTTGCTTCTACACACAGACGTGTCACTGGCGATGTCCTGTATTCACCAGTCGAAAGACGCAGGCCTAGGTTATGTACTGGGTCCAGTCGTTTAAGATATGACGGTCTTGCTGACCCATAGACCACGCACCCGTAATCTAAACAGAAGCGTACTACTGAGCGATATACATGGAGAAAACATGCCCTATCCGAGGCCCAGTGTCTCCTTGAGAGTACTTCAAGGATGTTGAGAGCTCGAGAGGCTTTGACTTTCCGGTTGTTTGTGTGGGAGGAATCTGGGCTTTTTGTCAAACGTTAGTCCTGAAAATTTGTGCTCTTGCTTTATCAGGAGTATGGTTTTATTTAGGTGCATGGTGGGATTGAGTTGCGGGGCTCTCCTGAAACAGAAAAGAAGGGCAACTGTTTTTTGTGGTGAAAACCTAAATCCATTTTTTCCTGCCCAATTAATAAGTTTCTTTAAGGCTAGTTGTATCTGTGTCATAGACTGAATGATGTGCATGCGATTTGGAGGTCATTGACATAAAGTGAGTACATAACAGTCAGTGGGATTACTTTGGCTATGGAATTCGTTTTTAAAATGAAAAGCGTAGTACTTTATATGCATACTTGCGGTACTCCGTTCTCTTGTGTAAAGTTGCTCGAGAGTGTAGAACCAAGGCGCAGCCCTGAACTGCATCCAAGAAATCCATCAGGTGTGAGTTAGCTCATTCTGTTTTGAGTGAGTCATCTCATTCAGCTTCCACCATACCAGTCAAGACCACAGCTGCATCACGAACATTTCACTTGAAGCTCACCCCAAGAGGAAAGCTTACCCGTCTTTATGCCAGCAAACCATGCGTACCAAGTATCCCGGATAAATTTATTCAAACTTAGAGTAGAGTGGTCTAGGCAAGTGAAACCAACAAAGAACTATTGCCCTAGTCTCCAGTGGCTTTTCATTTGCCGCGGTTTTTCTGCAGTTAACAAAAACTAATTAGTGACTTTTTTTACTTATTGACCCCAAGAGCAAAGCATCAGTTCTAAAGCTGTAGATAGTATTGAAAAACAGCTACCCACAATGTTTGCATCGCGGTATGATTTTCATATATTCATTCACTGGTTCTAAAATCAGCGCGAACAAACGGAGACGAAAGGAATAAACCACAGGAACAAGCGCAAAAAAATAAAATAACAGCGCTTGTTCCTGTGGTTTCTTCCTTTCGTCCCCGTTTGTTCGCGCTGTTTTTAGAATGATGTATCACCAACTCGCCCGCTTAACTAGCTTGTTGTTCTTCACTGGCTTACAAATCGAGCTACCATATGACTGGCTGCTCACACATATCTCTCACCCACATCATGTAAAGCCACACCATGGAGAGCATTTCTGACAAAAGCCGATTTTGTTCTTTGAGCCATGTTTTGGGTCATGCAGACGCTTCCTTTATTGGGCTTGTTGCCGTTTAAGATCATGAAAAAAGAAATTATGCGAATTAGAAGGCACTTTGGTGTAAACGTTTCTGTCAGCTGCATTGGAAGACAACTACTTCCTTATTGACACTAATTGTTCTTGAAGCCAATAATTTAAGTGCTAGCTATATAGTCTTAATCATTATAAGGTTCAATAATGAAAACCAAACTAGGCCAGGCAACTCTCAACAGCCCGGAGCTGGATTATTTCACTGGGCTAGGGCACATCAACTTTTTGAAAGCTAGGACACCTGGTATAGAACACACTCCACGGTCTCTCTTTTTTTAGTTGTTTCAATGTCACAGCCACCTCCTATTTTAAGTACATAATACAATATGGTAGGATTTGGTTTCTGGAACTCCAGGATTAAAAGAATGTATTTTATTGAACACATCCGTGCTTTCATAAAGCAGCAGCACAAAGAGGAGCCCTGTTGAACAAACATGTAGTAAAAATTAACAGTGCAAACAGCAACTAATGTAAATACCTTACGTGCCATCTTGGGAAATAATTACCCTGGCTCTAGTCCCCCATAGCAATAGCTGCACATATGTTTCATGCCGAAATCAATCAGTTTTGAGTGAGCTGTTTTTCTCTTCAGGTAAGGCCGTTGAGTCTCCATTTCCTTTTCATACATCGGTCCCATATATTTCATTTTAATTTTCCTTTAGGGGGATGGGGTGGGAGCCGGAAGAGAGCTTGCATATGTTCATACTTGAGGCTATTCAATGTTAGATCCTGTTCCATAATTGGTATCTTTCCCGGGTTGCGCTGGTTCAGGCTTCGATAATTTTGTTTCTTTTTTTTAGCTGTATGCTAGAACTGTCGACCATATCATTCCTTTTTGAATTTTTCTTTCACCATTCATGATTTAAATGCCTAGTGAATGCTTTCTTTGCAGATTCTCGTCTTTTAACCTCACCTCACACATATACATTAGCATCAACAGGATCGGTGCGAGCTACTTTCGCAACTATATCTCATTATTGGGCTTACTGGGCCCACAAAACAAAACGGCTTCGTCAATAGTAGCAATCGTGCTCATCGGCGTCGAATTAGGAGTGCATGTTCATTCGACAGTGCCCAATTTAAATTCGGCGTAGAAACAAAAGTCAGAAAAGTGGACAGACGGTGCAGCGGCAGCTACGAACCGTGCGAGCAAAGGCCAATTCAAATTTACGGTGGTGGCCATGTAAGCACTCTAGAACTGTAGTGAAGCCCTACTCATTTGGCAGCTAACAAGAGCCCATGATCACAGCAAAAGCCACGCCATGGTGATCCCGAGACAGGCGAACTGCGCCGAGGTGCCGAAATCGGTAGCACCCCGCAGCACGGGTGCACGCTAGCTTTGATTGTCATTTGAGGGAGCATGCTATTGGACAGAAGGGATTGCCCGGACGCGCCAATCGGGACGCTGGAACCGTCCAGCTGAACAGCAGTAAGCAAAACAATCGTACAACACCCCTTCCGCACCACATCTGCAAGCGGACAGAAAAGTTGCGCCTGCTTACGTGCGGAGCGGGTCTAAAAAGCAACCGTACAGCGGCCTTAAGCGACCATCGTTATGCTCTCTTCGCCTTATATGTAATGACCAGGTTAATTTCTTTTTTATTACCACGTAAATGTAATTAACTCGAGTTATTTCTCTGTCTCAGTCTGCACGCTTCTTATCTCTTAATGTTACACCTACCATTTTGCACTCCATAACTCTGCGTTGTCCTCAACTCCATTAGAACTCTTTTCTTTTATCCTCCATGCTTCAGGTGAGTACGGTAAAGATAAAATTTCTATAGACTTTCCTATTTAGCGATACTAGCAATCTACTAGAAATAATCTGCTAATACTTCCGAAATGAGCTCCATCCCAGTCTTATTCTAGTTATTTTCCTTTCATGGCACGGATCTGCGATTGCTACCTTTCCTCAGTAGACATATTCGCGTGTTACTTCCAGTGCTCCGCTATCTTCGCTATCTATTTAAACTGCGGCTACTCTTCGAGACTTCTCTGGATTATCCTAGTCTTTTGCGCACAATTTTCATTTCTGCTTTTCTTTTCTAAGTTATCAATCCTAATGTGCAGTTTGTCGTCTGAGTTACTCACCTAGGCAATTCCATCAGCGAATCACAGATTACTGGGATATTTTCCATTACCTGTTCTCCCTAAGTGCTCCCCTTTCAGTCTCCGAATACATCCTCTAAGCAAGATATTACTAGGGGGACTATGTCTCGCTGCCTATCATCTTTTTGCATGAATATTTTATTCATTTTGTTATAAAGAACTACCGTTGTTGCGCTGCCACTACATATATTTTCATGTACTTTCATATAGGAGCTATCTACACTCTGATTTTGCAACACCTGCATGAATGGTGAGGTTCGGCTAGGTCATATGGTTTCACGTAATGAAGGCTGCTATCTATAAAGGCTTTATTGTATTCCGAGCATTTTTTTATCACCAGGCTGACAGCATAGATATGAACCGATTGCAGTATACAGACGCAAACACTTCTTTACGTAAACAAGGGCGCCCGTGGACGCAGTAGCCGAGGGTGCTCGAATGCACTGTAAGGGTCCGCAGTAATTCCTGCAAACAAAACTTTTCAAAGCCTTTTAATTCATACATTCTATGTTATGTTGCTCTTTAGTGAAGAAAACAACTGCTGTTAGCGTAGTCTTGCCTCACTTCGTTCTTGACTGGAATAACATATTTCTTCTGAAGAGAAACATGGAGGATACATAACCAATCAAGAGATATTCAATCACGTTTATGCACGCCTCTTCTATAGCGATATTTTGTAAGGTATCGACTAAGTAAAACAATTGGCCGTGGCTTAGCTCAGCTAGGACAGGATATACGTAGCGAAAACATATGATGCGTGTCTGGCGCTGGGCTGCCTACTACTCTCCAATTCAATCTAATCCTATCTAATCCTGTGTATCAATTCTAACCAAGTCTAATCTAGTCCAATTCAAACTAATCCAGTATAGTCAAATTGAGTTCAACCAAGTACAGTTCATTCCAGTGAAATACAATACAACAAGCCTTGTCCAATTCAATCCAAACCTGTGCAATCTAAACCAGTCCAATATAATCTACTCCAATTTAATCCAGCTCAATGCTTAGTACACGCTCGCCCGAACTGCGGCGCTGGCTGGCCCACATCATCACTGCTATCATTCTCAAGCTAGAGAAGGATAATTATGATGCACTACTCATTATGTCTAGCCATGTTGTATTAAAAACAAGAAATATTTTTTGTTTGCTTCTTGATTGCCAAAGGGCGCGGAGAGCGCGTAGCGTCCGCCATCTGCGGCGGTTGCTAGGCAACGGCTCTGTGCCTCCTGCGACATGAAACTGTCGTTTGTGGCCAATCTAGCTTTCTCTACGAAAACTCCAGGGGCGCTTTGGACCCCTAAAGTGCAATCAGGCGAAAGCATCTGTTGCGCGATGGAGCGAAGTCTATTAATACGGCACTTCTTTCTCTCTTTTTTTCACGCCCACCTTCCTCCTTTTCCTTACTGCTCGATTAAGGTTTCCACGCAGAACTGCGACAGATACTGCGCTTTTTCTTTCCTGTAGACGGATTTGAAACGCAGCTGATGCCTGCTGACTGCGTCTGCTTCTATATATGCTTTGTGTTGAGAAGTTCAAGGAAGCTTCAAATGAAAGGTGCAACACTGACACCTGGATCGAATGCCAGGCGGGGTCAGCTTTGTATAAGCGTGAATCGCTTGGTAGCGTCATCGGTCATTAGACATAGCCGGATGTTATTTCATCTGCGCATGAAGTCAAGCCCGATGACGTCCCCATGTATTGACGTCATAGTCACACTCATATCAAGCCACGATAAAAGGGCCATTTTTCAGCCTACACTATCTAAACCAATGTCGCACATCTCCGAACCAAAAATGGATTTTGCTAAACTAGTGTAGCTGGTTTAGGTTAAAAATGGCCCTATTAATTTCAAGGCATGACCTACACCATTGAGGACGTCAATTATTTAATTGCACGACATTCTAGAATATTGATGACGCCATCAATTTCAAGGTATGACATACTACACCACTAAGGTCGTCATAAATAATGTCAAGGCATGACATACTACACCACTAATGACGTCATCATTATTTCAAGGTGTGCCACGCTACTGATGACGTTATCAATATTTTCAAGGCACGAAATACCACACCATTGATGACGCCATCAATAATTTCAAGGTAAGCATACTACACCGCTGATGGCATCAACATAAATTTTAAGGTAAAACTGACTATGCCACTGATGACGTCATCAGTTTTTTCAAGGTACGGCATACTACACCACTGATGACTTCGTCCAATCAAATTGTTACGGACGGACAGACACGATGGTGGCCGCGAGCCTTTAAAGACTTTAGCCTTAATGCTTTCTCACACTCTGTCTGTCAACTCGAATGCTTCAAATAACAATAAAAACTCCTAATAAGAAACATTTAAAAAATACAAGATCGGTCTAGGTCTTCTTAAGAGCGTGAAGGGAAAACTTTTTGTATTTCATCTAAGTGCCATAAAGTTAGGCTGTCACTATCATCATCAACACGCCATTATTATTAACATTAATAATATTATTATTATTTTAGGCGATTTTAACACTCCAGGTATCAACTGGAACTCATTTACTTCTCACAATAATTATTATATATTAAGTAAATGTAACATATAACATTGTAAGCTGATGTGATAGTATATTCGATATCTGTCTATCGAATTTGGAAAGTGTTCACGTCTCGAATTTCGACATACCGCTTAATCGCTGTGACAAATTTCACCCTCCACTTCTTGTGACTACTTCTGTCTCTGCCTCACCCTCTACTAATTCAAATCGCGAAGAGAATTCGCCCCGTTTCGGGTATGCACGTGGTGACTATGTTGGTCTCTTTAATTTCTTCTCTTCTGTCGGCTGGCCCCTTTTAAATGACACTAGTGATGCCAACGGATAAGTAAGTTGCTTCCCTGAAATAGTTCTTGATGGTGTGCATCAGTACATACTTTTGCGTACTCCTACTTGTAAGAACTTTCCTTTCTGGTTTTCCAGAGAACTGAGAACGGCGTTAAAACTTAAGGAACGGGCCCATCGTAAAGCGAAACGCCCCGGGTTTGACAATTGGGCAGATGAGTTTCGCCGCTTTCGTTCTCTTTGCAAACGCTCACACAAGTGGGACCACGACTCTTATCTTGAGTCTTTACAGAGGAGCGCCACAAATGGTACATTCGCAAGCGTTCCATTAAATCAGATTCCAGTATATTTTTGCCCAACATTTTTCCTAAGTATACAAACCTCCACACAGCGATTCCGTATGTCCCCCATATGGTGCACCGTCTAATGCCGTTGTCTTCGACGAGGAGCTTATAACTGCGAGTCTTAAGCGTCTGAGACCATCTTTCTCTCCTGGACCTAATAGCATTCCAGCCGCCATAATAAAAGCCTTCAGTTGTATTTTTGTACCAATATTGACTGCCTTATCTAATAACAGTTTAAAAATTGCTGCCTTTCCTCGCGTATGGAAAAGGGCACGCGTGGTTTCTGTTTTCAAGTCAGGAAACAAATCTGATGTTTCCAACTATCGTCCGATTTCTCTTCTATGTGCAACCTCTAAGCTTTTCGAATTAGCTTTGCACAACGTACTTTCCTTCTATCTCAAACATATCATAGTACCGAATCATCATCATCAGCCTGCCTATACCCACTGCAGGGCGAAGGCCTCTCCCATATTTCTCCTCTTAACCTGGTTCTGTGCTAGCTGCATCCACTTGACACCCGCGAACTTCTTAGTCTCATCCGCCCACCCAACTTTCTGCCGCCCCCTGCTATGCTTTCCTTCTCTTGGAATCCAATTTGTTACCCTAAGCGACGATCGGTTATCCGCTCTTCGCACTATATGTCCTACCCGTGCCCATTTCTTCTTCTTAATTTCAACTAGAATGTAGGTAACTTGAGTTATTTCTCTTACCCACTCTGCACGCTTCCTATCTCTTAATGTTACCCCTACCATTTTTCGTTCCATAGCTCTCTGGGTTGTCCTCAAATTAAGTAGAACGCTCTTGGTTATCCACCACGTTTCAGCCTCATAGGTGAGTACAGGTAAGATGCAGCTGTTGTATACTTTCCTCTTGAGCGATACCGGTAAGCTGCTAGTCATAATCTGCGAGTGCTTGCCAATTGCGCTGCACCCCAATCTTATTCTTCTTGTTATTTCCTTTTCATGGTTCGAATCTGCGGTTACTACCTGTCCTAAGTAGACATAATCGCCTACTACTTCCACTACTTTGCTGCCTAATGTAAACTGCTGTTCCTTCCCGAGGCTGTTGAACATTACCTTAGTCTTCTGCATATTGATTTTCAAGCCTGCCTTTCTACTTTTCCTGTCTAAGTCATCAATCATTATTTGCAGTTCATCCCCCGAGTTGCTTAGCAAGGCAATGTCATCAGCAAATCACAGATTACTGAGGTATTCTCCATCTACCCTTATCCCTAACTGCTCCCATTCCAAGTCTCTCAATACTTCCTCTAAGCAAGCTGTGAACAGTACTGAGAGATTGTGCCTCCTGGCCTAACACCTTTCTTTATGGAATTTTTGTTACTTTCTTTGAGCAGAATTATGGTTGCTGTACAGCCACTGTATATATTATCCAGCCCTTTCACGTACGGCTCGTCTACCCCCTGATTTCTCAATGCCTGCATCACCACCGATGTTTCAACTGAGTCAAATCCTGTTTCGTAATCAATGAACGCTCTGTATAAGGGCTGGTTATATTCCCAGCACTTTCATATCACCTGATTGATGGTATGGATATCATAGATAGTAGAGTACCGCTTCCGAAAGCCTGCTTGATCCTTTGCTTGATTGCAGTCTAAGGTTGTTGTGATTCTATTAGCGATTAGCTTAATAAATACCTTATAAATAACAGACAGTAAGCTGTTTGGTCTGTAATTTTTAAGGTGCTTAGAGTCCCCTTTCTTATGATTGAGGATAATGTTTGCATTCTTCCATGGTTCCGGTACCATCGATGACACCAGGCACTGCAGTATACAGGGTGGCCAGTTTTTCTAGCACGATATCCCTCCCGTTCTTTAGCAAATCTGTAGTTTTCTGATCCTCTCCAGCTGATTTCCCCTTTCTCATAGTTTCTCGTGAATCCTTGACCTGGTCCTTTGTCACAGGTGGAACGTCTGACTGCTTTTCCCTGCCGCCAATCTCGTTACGGTCCTGACTACTTTGGCTGCTGCAGAGATCTGTATAGTACTCCTCGGCTACTTTGACTATCTTGTCCACATTCGTGATGTTGTTGCCCGCCTTGTCCCAATTATCGCATACACCTGGTTTTTGCCTATGCCCAATTTCTTCTTTACCGCTTTTAAAGGCTTCCCCCGTTCTTTACAGCATGCTCAATTTTCTCCAATTTATATTTTCTTATATCAGCCACCTTGCGATTATTGATTAGCTTTGTTATCTCGGCCAATGCAATCTGGTCTGTTGGATTGGAAGCTTTCATACTCTGGCGTTTCTTAATCAAATATTTCGTCTCCTTAGACAGCTTACCGGTATCCTCTCTAACTATCCTACCACCTACTTCTACCGCACACTCATTAATGATATCTCTGAAATTATTGTTCATTGCTTCTAGGGTAATCTCGCCATCCTCGGTTAGAGCGGTGCAGCGGTGGCGTAGCGGTAGAACATCCGCCTCGCATGCAAGAGGGCCGGGGGTAAAATCCCGGTGCCGCGCGATTCTCATCATCATCAGCCTGACTATACCCACTGCAGGGCGAAGGCATCTCCCGTATTTCTCCACTTAACCCGGTTCTGTGCTAGCTGCATCCACTTGACCCCTGCCAACTTCTTAACCTCATCCGCCCACCTAACTTTCTCCACCTGATTTAAAAAAAAAACATTCGCGTGTCGATGTAATTGCATAAACAGGTTGGGGTGCGACCTGATGCCAGTGAACACCTCCGGCAACGCACTCCCTCACCAGAACAGGAGTTGGCCACCCTGGTGCAGTAATTGGCCGCAACCTCTCATGATAAGTAATGAATCAACATGGCTTCATATCGGGTCGCTCTACTTCTACCAACCTAGTCACGTTTATTACGGGACACTGTGTACTGTGATGTGAGCAAAGCTTTCGACGTTGTTACTCACACACTACTTCTTGAAAAGCTTCTGCTCTCTGGCGTCCAAGTCTCAGTCGTAGCCTTCCTACGCAACTATCTGCTTGATCGCTCCTGCTTCATCAGTGTCAATGGACAGACTCCCTTCGTTTACCCTGCAACCAGTGGAGTTCCTCAAGGTTCTGTATTGGCACGCTTCTCTTCTCCGTATTCATTAATGATGTTTCCTCGGCGATCAAGAACTCCTCGTTTCTTCTTTATGCTGATGATACAAAAATATTCAAGGTCATACAGTGTTTTCTATATTGCTTGTTGTCGCAATCAGACATATTTGCCTTTTCTGATTGCTCTGCGAAGAATCGACTTCCTCTCAATTCTTCCAAAACTAGGGTTGTCTCATTTACTCGTAAAACACACAGCTTTCTCTACCATTATTCTGTGGATTCTGTGCTGTTGGACAGGGTTGATTGAAATTAATGACTTTGGCGTACTTTTTGACCGCACCCTCATCTTCTCCTCTCATACTAAACGCATTGCTTAGCGGGCTATGCGTACACTCGGAATCGTTTGCAGACTTTCGAGAGAGTTCTGTACTCCACTTACGCTCTTAAAACTGTACCTGTCCATACGCTTGCCGCTCTTGGAGTATGCGTCGGTTGTTTGGAATGGCACTTGCAAATCGAACTTGGACAAGGTTGACAGAGTATCGCTTTCCTTGCACAACTTGCTCCTCTCGCTCCACTAGGAGCACCGAACTGAATCTCCCATCTTTTCACTGCCGTCGTGTCAGAGTTGATATTTTTCTGTACAAACTCCTTCATGGCCACATTATGTGCCCCCAGCTCTTAGAGTATATCCTACTGCATGTTCCACGAAAGAGCATTAGGGCATTCAGACCATTTGAAGTTTCTCCGTGTCTTCATTTCCCCTCCCCTGCGGACAGAATGCACTGGCTATCTAACTCTTTTTCTCCTCACCTTGACATCTTCCAAAACTCGCTCTCTTCATTTATATTGGATGTTTGTAGCGTTGTATTCTAAATAATACTTTATCCCATATAACTCCCACTTTCTACCCTAAAATGTTGTATTTACTCCACTTTTTGCTTTTTCTCCTGTTAAATGGTGTCTGTACGTAGAACTACTTTTTAATCTGTTTCTTATTTATATTTCAACTTTAAACTTTATATTTCATTCTTACTGTCCCGCGTTCAATTCTATTTTTATTGTATTTTCCTGTATTTCTAGCTTGTGTTTTAAGCATCACGCACTTGTTGCGCCTGAATGTTTTTTTTTTATGCATATTTCTATATTACTATATTCAATGTTAGTTATTTGTTTTTTTTTTCTCTGTCTATATATCTATTTTTTTTCGTCTCAGTTTCATTTCATGTGTTAATTTCTTCTTTTGAGTTCTATCTGTGTGTGTAAAACTTGTGTGCGCATTTTCATTTTTTTTTATTTATGCTGCAGCCCGAAGACCACATGATGGTTCCTGAGCACATTAAATAAAGATTGATTGATTGATTGATTACTATTATTATTATCGACAACTACAATGTCGTTATCACTACTATACCCAACAGCATCGCTACCTACGTGACCCTATCACCAACTACATAGTGATCTCCACTGCCGTTATTATCATCATCATCCCTATTAATAACTGCACACAACACCGCCACTAATATCATTTTTCCTACTGTTCCATTGCCACTGCCATCAACATCACTACCCGTCCGCGGTGACTGAGTAGTCAGGCGCTCGACTGCTGTCCCCAAGGATGCGGTTTCAAATCCCCGGCCGCGGCGGCCCTTTTTTGATGGAGGGAAACATCAAGGCTTCTGTGTGTTGTATGATAGCATTGCACGTTAAAGAACCGCAGGAGTGAAAAATCTCTGAAGCCTTCCACTACGATAACTGTCATATACTGAGTCATTTTTAGAACGTTAAACACCACAAACAAAGCCCAGCTGCAATTACTATAACTAAATATAGTGTCATCGCCATTATGATCATCACTGTAAATACCTACATCGTCACCACCAGTACCATCATCATTGTCACTATTACTAGCTACCATCGTCATCTCGTCATCGCTATCACTATTATCGCCATCATTGTCATCATCATCACTTACTACTGCTATCAGTAACTGGATAATCATCATCAACGCTAACTATCAACGTCATAACTATTACCAACGGCCACTGTCACTTTCTAATATCACTAACTCTACCAACTACTATGCTCCTAGTTACTATCATCGTCATCACAATCATCAACTTTCACTATTGCTTTTACCAACTATTATCACTGTCACAATAGCACAAACTATGGTATGACCAATGCGCAGCGCAATCTTGGTAATTTGTTCGCCCGTTTCGCCTACGGGAGGTGGACGATTCGAAGCCCAATACCGGGAACACACACCCGAAAAAAAATGGATTTGTGTACAATCTTCCACCGGCCCTGCGCCCGGCATTCACAGGGGGGTGCACTTGGAAATGGCTGCGCGAACACCGCTGCGCCCTTTTTGGGGCAAAACCAGTTTGGAACAATGCAGCACGCAAAGGTGGCTCGAGCTACCGTTTTGCACGGAGTTGAAAACTACGGCGAATCGTAAACGAGCAAAACCAACGAAGCCTTGAAGCTTCGTGTGCGAAAACTGCGTACCAACTGTGGTCAACGTTCACTGTTGGCAGACTGCAAAAAAAGGCCCGCAGGTAGGTTTCTGCCGTACGAAACGGACTTATGGTTGTCGTAAGGCTGAACGAATCACTGACCCCGCATTGCAACATTTTGGTTTATGACCTTTCTCTCTTCTCACTTCGTAACCTCCCGGACTCGACTGCACAACATTTATTTACCCGCCACCGCGCGCAGGCAATGGAACACGTGGAGTAGTGAGCCAGCTCAGGGATTTTGGCTCCAATTGCGAGCTTCTTTACTTGTCTATAGTAGTTCATCTGCACGCTGTTTTACTTCTAGACAGTTGGCTGTATTCCCAGAAACAAGATACCTTAAAAACATTTGGCACTTTTTTCTTACATTGCCTAGGAATGTCAGGCATCTTATAAGCTGTAGATTCGTCTATAATCCGTTGTAAGGTGACAGTTACACTCCGATTGGCTGGCTCTGAATGTGAAATTCTAGATTTGAAGTGTTCTGTCTGCATCAGCGTGCCGTCTATATTGTGGTCATTCACTACCCCGTTCTTGTTAATTACACAACTCAGATTGATTTTGTACATAAAAGCTTGCCTCGAATAATGTTCCTGGAAAGACATTAGCTCGAACCTATCTTTCGTAGTACACAGAGAGTAATTCACAAGGTAGGCGGTTCTGGGATTGGGTTGGAAATAACAGCATCGGTTCCAATAATTACTGTGACAGCGACTTCCTGCTCAGCAAATAATCTTCAACACTTGATTCGTCATCAGGTATGTCAGTACCTGAGGGACGTCAGGTATACGTCAGGTATGTCAGCGGTAGCCACTTCGCGGGCAACTGCCGGCAACAGTAAGGAATCCAACACCTTGCCAAAAATCACCTATTGTGGTTCCGACTCCATAGTTAAGTAAATAGAGGTCGTTATCAGGTCTCTGTCACTAAAAATCTCCCACATAGCTGTACCTAATCATAGACCTTGTGTTATCAGTTCCATATCAAAGTCATCGGATGGCATTAGAATTGCATTTGAACTTTCCCAACACACGTTTTTTTTTTTTTTTAATATAGACAGCTGCGCCTTCTAGTTTTTGTATTATTCCCAGCTACTGGAAACTTGCAAAATGGCAGTACTTTGTGAAATATAAACGTTTGCGCTATGCTCAGTATAATATTAGCATGCGCCACCTGATTGCAATAGTCGCAACACAAAACAGGCCAGTGATGATGCATCACTGGCCAAAACAAAATACAATCTTTCTTTTTTTTGCAGTAGCTTAGCTCATTTCTCATAACGGCTACTGGATGCCAGCATTGAGTGGGAACAAAGGCGGCAGGTGCGGCATTGCAGGACATAGGTCGAAGGCATGAAAAGCGCTGTCTTTTCAGCAGCACAACTCTCGCCCCGATGAGACCAGAAAATTCCTCGCATGCCAGCGGCGATGGGAATGGCAGGTTTTAAATTATAAATGTTGATATGGCCTGTATTTTCTGCGAGCTTGAACTCCCTCAATAAATAAAGGGCTCAACAACAATAGTTAAAAAAATTAAATATTCTTGCTTGTTAACCTGCCCGCTCGTTAATCCTTCTGAGCAGCTTTTTGACGCAGACCATAGCGCTCATAATTCAGGGTAGGCGACTGCGGCATTCTAGCTCAAATTTTCTATATTAAAACATTGCTCAAACTTCTCGCTGCTTTATTCGATATACCTCTACTCAGCGTTTAACAGAAAAGTTTCTCAAAACTTTAGAAAGTGACAACGCATTTCAAAAAGATTCTGCGAAGTCTTTCTAGACTGTGGTTTTCACACATCAGCATAGCATTGTAATGCACTTGATTTCTCAATTAGACATGTAACCTGACTCATTTTTTTTCTGGTTAACTTCTCAACGCGCTCCTACGTCGCAATGTTATCCTCCTCGAACCTGCCCATGTGCGTGGCATTTTGTTACACACCCGAAATGCCTGAACAAGCTGAAGGTCCTCAATTTTGCTACAATTGCGCACCCCTCGTTTTGCTTGACTGATAATGAATCAAACAAGCGACAATGTTCTATCTAGTATATGTTGTAAAGCAGCGACGCTACGGAAGAGAGCAAAACAACAAAAGCCTGTCATTAAAAATAACCGTAGTAAGTTTTCTTTCAGTGTTAGTGCTAAAATACATTACAAGGTATTTTTATACTTTTTTTTTTGCAGTAAGCTATTCAGGTGTACTCCAAACACATTCCTTTAATGTGTAAATAGGAAAACTACGAAATACATGGAAGGCCTCGACCATCGACCTTGCCTGAAAAAAGAAAACGTCCACCGGGTTTAATTTCAACCCATGAAGTTTTGTCGAGACCAGTGTACTTAAAGTCATAGCTATCTCCGTAACGCATTATCCGGTGCGTTGGCTGCACAGTCTTCTGCGCTGAGATTTGCGTGTGCACAAACTATCCAAACATAAAGTTTTTTTTTTGTTGTTGTTGTCCTCTTAAAGGGCGTTAAGCGTGTACGGAAAATGAACCGTCTTCGCCAAAAGTAACCAAGCAGCTCCTCCGGCTGGCTGAGCAGGCACGGGGCCGAGGTGCCGCACTAAGGTCGCCGTCGCTGGCCGCTGTTCTCCGGCGGCGAGTGTAAGCTGACTGACGTAAGCATGCTCCCTCGCTCTCCATCTTGGGATGATGAAAAGTAAGCGAGTATCATGTGCGGTGACTGATTTGGCGCCTCCAGAGCGCTGCGCTACCGAGGAAGGGCGCTCCGCATAGCACCACTCGCTCAATGCTCCTTTTCGTCTTGAGCTGTGAAGCTTCGCTCTTCCTTAGAATGCCTTCGCGTTTGATATCGGTACAGTGCTCCCGTAGTTGCAACCAATGGACAAATGCAACTCGTTTGGATTACCTGGGAAGTATGGCGAGGAATTGATTTCGAAAACTCGATGCGCTTTTCCTGCGGTTTCTAGTCGTCTGGTCTGACCACTATCGAATCTGCTGTGACGCTGTCAACCTGAAGCAAAGAAAAATAAGACTTCCAAATTTTTCATGTGCCCCTCTTGCTGTATGCCTTCTTTCCCGCTATTTGGTAGCGTAAAAAAAGCGCGTAGTGTTTTTCGCGTTGGTAATTACGTTAATGCGTTAGCCTGCTGCCAATCTATTCGTTTAATGAGTGAAGTATCTAAAAATGTCATTCTCACGCCTTAGACATATGTCGCCCATTTTCTCAATAAGTGCGGCCGTTTCGTTTTCTTTTTTCTTTTACGAAAGAACATCATGCGACCAATCTAACAGCAACATGTCCTGGAAGTGCAAAGAAATGAACACAGCGGCATTTGATCTAGACTGCGAACTACTTTTGCGTTACTGTCTATTACCTAAAAACTTAATTGGTAGTTAAGTGGCCGCTGGTAGAGTGGTGTATAAGTGACTCGATAAATAAGTTGCTGGAATAGAACCTTCAACTGCAACACAAGATCAAGCTAGCGAACCTGAGACTCCCGTCTTTACTGAACTCTCTGGCCTCAAAAAGGTGGAACTTAATTAGGATGGAATTTCAATGAAAGTGAAAGAAAAACGTCTTCGTAGACATCCTTCGCAGATCTCTTGGAAGAAGGCAGCAGAGCAGGTAACACCAACACAAAGCACAAGAGGCACACGCACGCACACAAGGACAACGCTGCTTTGTGCCTCGCGTGTGTGCCTCTTGTGCTTTGTGTTGGTGTTACCTGCTCTGCTGCCTTCTTCCAAGAGATGTGTGACCAACTGGCTCATCGTTCGACTCTATTATCCTTCGCAGATGAAGGATTTCTTGGGGCGATCTATGCTAGGGGACATTTGCATCACTCATTCAGTATTGCCAAATTTTTTTGAAGCACTTGTAAATCTCTGCTCAGATTTTCGGTATTCAGTTGGCGTTGCAATAGCGAAAACCATTACGCACTTCTGTGCGTTAAAAAGAGGTGACAAATACGACATTAACGGATTCGCCTCATTACATGGACAAGAATAGCCGCACTAGAAACAGCGGAAAATATTGCCTCGTTTTTATTTCTCTCTAGCTCAGCGAAGTGTCATCATCGCAGACAAGGAATCGCGGGAAAAACCAAACTCAGGTTTCTATCACACCCTGTCTGACTGGGCTAACGTTTCGAATCACTTGATCTACGGGAGCTGTATACTGGGATACCACATGCAAGGCATTCTAAGAGCGCAGCTTCACGATGCCAGCCTAAAATCAGCGCTGAGAGAGCTTTGCTGTGCACAGCACCTTTTATGACTAGCACATCGTTCTAAAGGAACGAAGTGGCGCGTCGCACATGCTACTCGCTTACATTTTATCATCCGAAGAAAGATAGCGAGGGAGCAGCCTTACGTCAACAAGCTTACACACTGGTCACTGACGGCGACCGCCACGCCGCCACTCGGCCTTGAACTTGCTCCGTCAGCCAGCTGGGCTACTCGGGTAATTTTGGTAAAGACGGTACAGCAAGCAAATTTCAGCAAGCAAGTAGTTTTCTAATAACCGTTTTCGGGAATCTTAGCATGGGTCACCTGGGCTCACGCAAGCATGATAACATAGAAAAATAAGCTTTATCATGATTTTCTTCACACGCGCTCGCCTGCCGATCTAGACAGTTTTAAAGCCGCCAGAAATAGACAACGCCAAATTAAGACGGGCCAGGAAATCGTATTACCAGGAATTATTCAGTGATATAAAAAATAGCCCCGATACTGCTTGGAAAGTAGCAGATAAAGTGTCAGGTCGCAGAAAGGAAGGCACTGAGCCAATCAGAATTACATTTAACAACTTCGCGTTGACTGGAAGAGCACTCGCTGAATATTTTTTTACATATTTTGTTGAATCTTTACCACGGGACAATAATCCAGTAAGCTTAGATATAACTATGCATAGCGCTCCCGAAGGTCTGTTTTTGCAGCCAAACAGTGAATCAGAAATGTACAGAACATTTATTCATTTGAACAACAGTACTGCACTAGGTGTGGGTAATGTGCAAATAAAACCTGTTAAATATGTCTTGGAGCTTATTCTCCTTGTTCTAACCCATATCTATAACTGGGTACTCGAGACGGGTGTATTTCCAGATGCCATGAAGAAAGCTAGGTTAACTGCGGTGTATAAAGGTAGTGATAAAACTCTCTTCTCAAGCTACCGACCAATATCTGTTCTCCCTGTATTTTCTAAAGGGCTAGAAAGACTAATTTATAATCGAATAATGCCTTTCTTAGATAAGCATAGGGTGCTAACCGATGCCCAACATGGTTTCGGAAAAACAGATCAACAGAGACAGCCTTATTGACTCTTAAAGAAAATATATTGCAAAATATAGAAAACAATTATTATACTTTAGGTTTATTCATAGGCTTCGCGAAGGCGTGTGATTGTCTTAATCACGAAATACTACGGCATAAACTTTCACTTTATGGAATTCGCGGCATCCCACTAAAACTGTTTCGTTTGAATATGTGTGGTAGAGTTCAGAGCGTATGCGTCGAGAGAGAAGAGTCACATTTTTTAACCATTACACATGGCGTATCGCAAAGGGAGTATTTTGGCGCCTTTATTATTTACCTTAAACATAAATGACATCGTAACACTAGACCAAACAGCGATGTTCATAATTTATGCAGATGACAGCAATGTATTATTTTCTGGTCCAAATGCATCCGAATTGGTAATAAAATGTAATGGCATGCTTGAAAGGCTCTTGCTCTAGTCACAACACAACAAGATAAATATTAATGCAGCAAAAACAAAATGAAATTGTTTCCGAGCAAAAAAATAAACCATTTGAAAAGCAAAGTGCTATTAGGTACGCTGATAGTGAAAATGAAGTTATGCATGATCATAAAATTCTGGGAGTTGTTTTTTCAGCTAATCTGAACTGGGGGACGCGCAAGTGAATAACATCTATAAAAAGCTCGCTGCGACAACGGGAGCATTGTCACGATGTCGAACACTATTACCCGCAAAGGTTAAGCGTCAAGTTTTTTATGCACTATTTAACTCTCACATTAATTACTGTAGCTTAATTGTAGCAACCACTACCAACTCAAATGTCGCGAAGATTCTCCGCCTCCAGAAGAAAGCCCTACGCCATATCGCAAATGTACATTACTTATCCTCAACAGAACTTTTGTTTCATATTTATCAAATTATCAGAATTGACCGCATGTATGATTTCCGCATGTTATGTTTATTTTCTTTCGCTAACTGCTCTTACAAGACTTTTATTAGGATAACGGCGCCCTTAATATGTACACATTGTAGCGATCGCGGAGAACCGCGCATCCCTCCGAATCACCGCGCGCCGCGGAACACGAAGGGGGACAGAAGTATTCCTTCTTCTCCGAGGACGAGGGGAAGACCCAATAAACATCTCATCCCGGGCAAAGTCCTGTTCTGTGTTGTGTCTTACTTCGCATTACCACTTCGCGGCCGTGATAAAGGCGGCCCGTGGTGTATGATCGCGGTAGCTCGGTGTTTGCGGCCTCAGACGATGGCTCGACGGCCTAGTAAGAACCCCACAACATACTTCGGCTAATACTCGCAGCGCCGATACTTGGTTTGTCCCTCATTTCAGAACTAATTATAAACTACAAACACTAAAACATAACCTTCCTCACATACTCATCAAATATATATAAACACACTGGAAATTTCAAATTCAAATAATTGCGGAAGTATTTTGTTCAGCTGTGAGATATTTATTTGTGTTTTTGTTGCTTGTGATGTCATAGGTGCTCACTGATGTACGGAGCAAATTTATTTATTTCTTTATAAAGTTTTGAATGTGTCTACTATTTGATGTGTCCATTTTGCTTGTTATGAATGTGCAGGGTGATTCATTTTATCTGTGGCGTGGGGGCTGCTTTCAGGGCATCATTGCGTCCGACCCGGCCATTCCATAAATCTATGCGGCAGGCCATGCGAAGCATTACCTCCGCGTCCCACTGTGCATATATCGCTTTGCTTTGATAAGTGCCTGCATCCAACCCAGTGATGCGTTGGGGGCGGTGGCCGTGTTGTGGCTTGGGGTGGATCACCCTGTACATCTGTTTAATCTATACACTAGTGAACAGTCAGCATGTCTGGGTGAATTTTCTGCATGTCCTTACGCATACTTCTAATTTTTTGTAGTAGGTGACCCCATAACCGGCATATTTTAAACTAAATAATTGCATTTATCGAGTGTATTAATTTTATGTATCTTGTAGTGTGTATTTTCCTCTCTTTTTTACATTCTCCTGTAGTAATTCTCTTACATGTCGATGCCACTGCTTTGATGTTGTGTAATACTTTGTAAGGGTTCTCCGGGCCCCGTCAAGCTGCAAAAACAGCCTTTTTCCGGGAGATCCCTCCAGTTGTACTGGTGAAATAAATAAATAAATAAATAAAATACGCTGGACTTTACAGCCTTATTCTCGAAGCAAAAGCGAAATGAAATGTGAGAGCATGTGCAAAAGCCTGGCATTTGGAGAACTTAGTTAAAGCGTCAAGATTTTTTTTTTAGAGGTTTCGGATATCTTAGCCCGCATTACCTGCGTATGCACTGGATTATAATTCCAGCTCCCTTAAACAAAAGAACTTGAGCGTCGGTGAAGCGAAGCCTGCCCGAAGAATTTTCCGTTCTGTGCGCCCCGATTGTTTTGTAATCCAGCACATGACGCTCAGCAGGTAGCACGAGTCGATGAAGGTCATTTTTTTTTTTTACGGAATGCAGTCTGGAAAGATAGTTGCACAGTAAAATGAAAACTTGGTTCGTAACCAAGTCAAAACAGGCGGGTGAAGTTTAGGCCCCAATCAATTTACCCGTTCACAATGCCGAGCTCACCCTGAAAGAAGCCGGTGATGTAGTTTAAGCTAATCGGCATAATAATTTCACAAAAGTCGGGTAATTATTTTCTTTTTCGGAAGGTGGGGGGGGGGGGGGGGGGTAGGCTATTTAAGATGTAATCTGCATCGTCCGCATTATCAGTCGAACAGCAGGTCCGAATAATACACACGACGCCAAATAGACTAAACAAAGCAAGCACAATACTCGCGCGGTATACTCAAAATCATTACGCCTTTAGTTATGGCGACATACGTCGCTTCATGCACGGCCATCGCTTTATTGCGAACAATTGAAACACGTCGAACGTTCTTTAACGCAATACTAACCGAACTTTCAACTTTCCAAGTAAACGAGCCTTCCATAACTATATGGCTTCTTAGGGGCCTGAGAACTGGTTTGCCATCCCTCTGTGAGCAAACGCCCATACATTAAACCACTAGCTAAATGTAGGCAGCCGTCCAGAGAAGCAACCCATTCTGATGCCGGTACCAAAATTTGTGTTACATTGTTAGCCGCTACATGAAGAGTGAGCTTTCATCACTCGTAGCACACTTTCCCAGCACATATCCCTTCTGCTGCACAGCCATCTTTGAAGTTCGTTGAAAGCCAAGATAAACCGAGAAAAAGAGAGTCAGTAGCAGCGCTCGCTTCTATCTCTTCCTTCATGTTTCAGAGATGACAGTTAAACCTGATTGCTGGGCTAGCTGGTGCATATTCACTTAAAGGAAATGTTAATAGCGCAACAAAAAGGTGCTCACAAATAGGCTCAAATAGACACACAGGACAGCGCCTGTCCTGTGTGTCCATTTCTGAGTGTCTTTTTGCTGCGCTATTAACCTTTCCTTCAGAGAATACAGCGTCGCAGGCGTCCTTCTGTACCGTGTTTGCGTAGCGGACAAGCCCTCAGATGGCCTGCAATTACTACCCGAGCTGCAAGCTTTCATTTTATGGGCAACCCGAAGACGCAGGGGCCGCTGACCCTGACCCGTGCTCCTAGCGAACTACTACGAGGTCGTGGTGCAGTGACCTCGTGTCCATCCCGTAGAAAGTGAAACCGAGAAAAGGGAAACCATATAATAAATCTCGTACATTCTTCTGCATCTCCATTCTACTGTACGCTTGATCCATGCCAGCCACCGTGTGTGCGCTATGTCATTTTCTGCCATCCCGTAATACAACTCCACGCTATACCTTTATTTTAGTTAATAATGAAGCTTTTACTACTGCGCTACGGTCAACGTAAACACGGGCCATAATAGCCCACTGAGACTTTCGCATGTCTCTGGAAAGCCACTATGAACGAGGCTTTTTATTAGTCCCCCAATGGGCCGGTCTCCTATTCTGCAAGTGCATGTCATAAAGGGGTTCATTTCTCTTTCTGCTGCATCAGCCTCCCAACTCAGGCACTAACATAAACTAGAAACATGTGCTGCTTTTCAGATGAATAGAAATTCTGAAGAGAGATATTTTTTTCTTCCCCACACCTGTCATTGCTAACATTGGAATAATTTTAGCTTGATTATACAGCCACGAATGTGTTCTCTTTTTGTTGTACTCACAGGCTTAGCCTGTGGCCCACCATGCTTCTCACTTCAAGAGTCCATAATTAAAGGTATACGGAATTACTTTTATTGTCGCGAAGAATCAGCGCTGTTTAAGATCATCATGATGGTCCATGTGCCTGAATATTAAAGAAATAATAACTTTCTTGTTCAAGCTTCTGGTGTTCATCAGAAGGGTTCATATTCCTTCGAACCAAAAAGTCGTCGAATGTAATCAACAGATTGTGCCGACGACGGCAGTAGCAAGGGGCGACCTTTAAAAATTGCAGAAAATTAAAACGGCAACTTCCACAGTTGAAGGGACGTGCATGATTCGGCGGTATTTAAATTAGCAGCAACTGTCTGAGCCTTACACAGTAGCTAAGCGCATGTTATACAGTCTCGACCCTGCGAGGTTTTTGCAATTCACAGAGGCCTTACCAAAAATACATGGCGGAAGTTTTGCCAACGAATGTGAGAACTGAAATATCAAATAACATCAGGCAGTATATTATTATTACCCATTCAGAATATTTCGAAGGGTCGCAGCGGAATGCGGGACAAATTTCTGTAATCTTCTTCTTTATAGTTCATAAGTAGGAGGCTCAAATTTAGCAAAATAGGTCGAGCTACCGGCTCGGCGCACACTTTTCTAGACAGGAAGCCAGCAGCTCAATTGGAATACAGCAAAACGTTCGAGCCAAATCTCTGATTCTGCTCAATAATTGGTGAAAATTAAACAATTCTTTGGGTCAAGTAACAGGCCCTTAAAGCATGAATATTTCATTTAGTCTTGCTGCGCATTCACGCACATTTGCCTCCGCCCCAACCCGTACAATCTTTCTGGGCCGATTGGTTAATTAACAAGCATTGGATGCAGGAAAAAATCGGCGAAGTTATATTTATGACCCGCTACGGACTAAGCTGTTCTTTATCTGCGTCCTCACAGCATCCCAGGTACCCGGTCGTGCTTTTCAATTTGCAACTTTTGCTGTTTTTTTTATCCCGATGTCAACCTTTTTTCTGGGGACTACCTCATCGATGCGTGGTTACATACTATTTCAGTTACCTGAACAGGAGTTCCTGCACGTGACTATATTAGAAATGGAACATAGCTTTTTTTATACAGTTGTCGATGGAATGACGGGCTAGTTGGTTCATGACATGAAAACACTGAGGAGCAAAGACGACAACACAAGAACATACAAGAGTGCGCGTGTCGTGTCGTAATCTTTCATGTCTTTGAGCGTATTTTTGTCAAGTTACCGATGTGTTTTACTGCAAGCAGCAACATTCGCCGGACCCTGTGTGCGAAAAAAATAAACAATACCGGCAAATTCGCGCATTACACTAACCTAAGAAGTTCCTAGGAAGGCATGTCCGCTTTATCGAGTAGGAAGGGTGCTACGCGACTGGGTCACGAGAAAATGATAAAGGAATATATTTTTCGAGGTCACACGATATGTACACATTGGCTGCCGAACTTGCAGTAGACGACACTGCTCGCCGAACACCTTTCAGCGCTTACGCCGTAAAGGAAGCTAGTGCTGCTGGTTCCCCGATATAATCTCACTTTATTGTTTCTTCGAGTGCACCTTCGGGGACGCCGAGATTCTCGGTGGCCTCGGCGCCACGTGAAGCTCTCAAGCACTTACTTTTTTGCAGTCTTCGTGCCACTTGGCAATAAATTCTAGTCTCTTTTGCGTTACACTCATATTAGCTGGCGATGAAAAAGGAGTACGAAGCTTTAGCGCGAGAAATAAAACCATGACTTTTAGTTTCTGTCCCATCGAACAGCACAATGCCATGGCCTTTGCTTTGTGTACTTTTTGATCGAATAATTATGTCCAAACTAAACTTCACACACAAATATTTGTAAGCTTCGATGCAAATAAAACCGAAAACGAATATAAAAAGGAGGGCCAGCCCCAGGACGCCGCTGAATGCTTTTAAACCCCGGCTATTTATTTATTTATTTATTTATTTATTTATTTATTTATTTATTTATTTATTTATTTATTTATTTATTTATTTATTTATTTATTTATTTATTTATTTATTTATTTATTTATTTATTTATTTATTTATTTATTTATTGAATCCTCAAAGGCCCCATTTAAGGGGTATTACACGGGGGGGTGGGCTTGGGGTACGGCGGTTACAATAAAAAATGTCTTTCGATGGTGCCAGTCTTGAAATGATTAATGTCGGTTAGGCTATCCGCTGGCTGTCAATACATGACTACGGCGCTCAGTCTCTACCGCGCGCACTCTCCAAGTGCAAAACCTCTTCTTCCTCCTTGTCGTTCCGATTGCAGTTTCTTATTCGAATCTGCAATACGCTCCGCGGCCCGAGGCAAGACAAAGGTCGATGCTGGAACAACACACCAATGATCTGTGATTACCATCATGAATTCGCTGCTGTTATCTTGCTGGTGAATCTGATCAAACATAAAATGAGCTAAGCCAAGAAGACTGGCAACCAACTTCCGGAATTGGACACCAACAGTTCAGAATTAGATATATCCGTAGGAGCGTGGCAGCTCAGATTCGAATCTCACACTGTTGCTGAAGCTTTGTCAAAATTCTTCCCAACATTCTTCTCCTATACGCTCAGCATCAGACTGCGCTTGATTCGTCGGGGCTGAGTGACCGCAATACATCATTCCCTCATTCCTGATCTGTTTGATCTGCACTGATAGCCTCACTGCGTTCACCACTGATGCTTTCTTTCAGTTCCGGTTGGGCCTCTGGCTTTAGGCTTACTTTGTAAGGCTCCAGCTCGCACTCAGTCTTTTTCTTGGTGATCGTCGTGTAAGGCTCAATATATCCAATTTCAAACAGTTATCTGACCACGGACAGGGTGCAGGACTTGGACGCCATCTGCTCGTTGGAGCCTTGGAGCCTTGCTCTGCGACATCAAGGTTTTGTGGCTTTGTCGTATTTCCCTGCGAGCTTAATCGATATCGATCTTGTTCACATGAATAAAGCTGTGACCGGAACGCTGGAATTTCCTAGCCAGCTCGAAGTTCAAGACGCACATCCTAGATGTCAACGCTGACAACATCCACACACACACTCTAGCACAACACAGCACCACACTTTGACATACCACACTGAGTTTCCACCGGATTCTTTTTCTGCGCACTGGCTTTGCTTTCTTTATGTGCCTGTGAAAGAGTTGCCGCCACTTTTTAAGGCTGTTCGATGATTCGATCTCTCTCCTCACTAACCTTCTCACAAGTGCTTGCAGCATTGCACGGATCAGTTCTCGCGCTTGTGTAATACATCGTAGATGATCTATTCGTTTTTCAGCATCTCACATCTCAGCATCTTTCGTGAGGTCTGCAGAGGTTGCCATGTCAACTGGAATCAATGTTTCGGTGTCTTCTTTTTGCATATGCTTCTCAGGATTAGAACTATGGAGCTCTTTGAAGGAGTCTGAGTATCTATGCTGCTCACTTTCTTTCTGTTTTTGTTTTTTTTTTGCTGGGCCACTGAACGTGCTTCCACCGTGTTTTGTTGACGGCTTCTGGGGGCCTTGAGGGATGTCACTAGATCCCACAGGCTCCTTCTTGCCGGTCTCGTACCTGCGCAGCCAGATAAAGTCGATTCCTTTGGACGACAGCTCCGTGTGCATGCTGTAGGGCGCAGAATCGTCATGTTGCGCTCGTTCGTAATCTTCTTTCGTAGGAATTTTAACGTTCCTAACTTAATCGAAGCTTTGTTTACTCGGAAAGAGCCCCGTCAGGATCGGTACCTGGTTGAAATACTCTTCTTCCGAGGGTATGTCATACAGTGTGACAGCCACTCCTCCGTCATTGGTGACATCGCTCCGGGCCCATATGAAATCATCCCTCTTATCAATGACTGTAAATGATGTCTCAGTATATTGTGGTTCATCCGATAATACCTAGGTATGGAGCTGATTCGGAAGAAAGAAAGTCATGCATCGATGTGAGTGCAGAGGAACTTTCAACTTGCGTCTCTCTAAGCTTCATGACAGACTCAGAGGTTTAGGGTGCATGAGCCATCTCGGTTATTCCTTTATATCTCAACAACTTTTCTATATATTCACGTGAACGTTTGCACGCTCAAAGGCATAGCGTTGGCCTTAAATTTGTGTAATTGTTTCGCTGCAGCCCTCTTTATTTTATTTGTAGTTGAGAACCATATTTTCCAGCTTGTTACTCTAAGCGACCATCGGTTATCTTCTCTTCGCACTACATGTCCTGCACATGCCCATTTCTTCTTGATTTCCACTAGAATGTCAGTAACTTGAGTTATTTCTCTGAACAATTCTGCATACTTCCTATCTGTTAACGTTACACCTACCATTTTTGTTACTAACAAACTGGATTCCAATGGAAGGAAAGTGTAGCAGGGGGCGGCAGAAAATTAGGTTGGCGGATGAGGCAAAGAAGTTCGCAGGGGTCAAGCGGATGCAGCTAGCACAGAACTGGGTTAATTGGAGAAATATGGGAGAGGCCTTCGCCCTGCAGTGAGTAGTCAGACTGATGATGATGATGATGACGATGACGACCAAATTTTATGTTATGATGGAAAATATTATGTAACTTTCCTCAGAAACAAAACACAGCATGACCGTGAAATTTTGCACCATAACTTCTTATATTTGTCAGTTTAACTGCAAGCTTTAAACATTTTTTCCCGTATTCACATCATTTGGACAGCAGTGTTTGCAGCCTTATACAGCCACTAACTTGCTTCCCCCGCTTCCTTCAGGAAATCTACGTTTCGAACGGAGCCTGCCCCGATCTGATACATGGACCGCAGCACGTGTACAGCCGCCTGCCTCATCACCGATGGATGGATGGATGGATGGATGGATGGATGGATGGATGGATGGATGGATGGATGGATGGATGGATGGATGGATGGATGGATGGATGGATGGATGGATGGATGGATGGATGGATGGATGGATGGATGGATGGATGGATGGATGGATGGATGGATGGATGGATGGATGGATGGATGGATGGATGGATGGACGGACGGACGGACGGACGGACGGACGGATGGATGGATGGATGGATGGATGGATGGATGGATGGATGGATGGATGGATGGATGGATGGATGGATGGATGGACGGACGGACGGACGGACGGACGGACGGACGGACGGACGGACGGACGGACGGACGGACGGACGGACGGACGGACGGACGGACGGATGGATGGATGGATGGATGGATGGATGGATGGATGGATGGATGGATGGATGGATGGATGGATGGATGGATGGATGGATGGATAGATGGATGGATGGATGGTAGATGGATGGATGTATGGGTGGGTGGATGGATGGATGGATGGATGGATGGATGGATGGATGGATGGATGGATGGATGGATGGACGGATGGATGGATGGATGGATGGATGGATAGATGGATGGATGGGTGGATGGATGGATGGATGGATGGATAGAATATAGAAGCGCCCCCTTTAAACGCGGTGGTAGCAGTAGCTATCATGCTCATTTTTCTCCCTGTATTTTAATTATTGATTTAGATTGCTTAACTAAACCATCATTCTATTTAATAAATTTTTGTTTCTACATTACTAACATTATGTCAATTCTCTGCTTTTAAGCCACTAACCTTCCAGTCGTTTGCTAGTTTCCACCGCCGGTTTATTCACCCGGCCACTGGTATCTCTAAACACCAGAGCTTCAGGCACAGTGACTGCGCCTGTATCAACTTCCGGATGGATACCATTATATTCGAGTATAATATGGTCAATTGTTTCACTGGAGTTACCACATACAGCACATGCGTCATCTTCATTGTTAAATTTCTTTTTGTAGCTGCGTGTTCTAAGGCACCCTGATCTAGCTTCAAAAAGTAGGGCACTGCCTCTTGAGTTATCAAGAAAGCTTCCTTCCTGATCTGCATTTTCCACTTTCTGTATAATTGCATACTCTGTTTCTTTTCCATAGAATTTATTCAATGTTTACCTTCTGTGTTTTTCACCTGTTGCTTAATGCTCTTTATTTCTCCGTCCTTGTGACTAGCATAGCTACTAGTTAGTTTCCTAGTTATTTTCCTCCATTGGGAGTCAACGCTTTTTAAGTACAGGTATTTAAATACTTTAGCTGCCCATCTGTTACTGTCCAATTTCCTCAGGCGTTCCTCATATGATATTTTACTCCGAGCTTCCCGTACTTCGAAAGATGCCCAGCCCATATCTCCCTGTACCGCCTCATTTGTGGTTTTGCCGTGGGCACCTAGTGCTAATCGTCCAACGGCTCTCTGATTTATTTCTACTGTCAACTGCACCTGTTATTTTATGCACAAAACCGCATTTCCGAAAGTAAGTCCGGGCACCATAATTCCTTTCCAAGTGCCCCTCAAAACCTCATACCTGTTGTATCCCCACAATGCCCTATGCCATATGTGGTGTCGCTGACACCTACCCGCTGTCGCTGACACCGACCGGACGAACTCTCCTACAAGACGATGCCCCGCGCAGCACCTCTGGTCATTTGGGCAGCAGTGGTTGTAGCCTTATACAGCCATTAACTTGCTTCATCCGCTTCATTCAGGTTGGTGTACCACTATTTTGGTTACTAGACTAAGATTTCCTCTGCTGCTGCCGCTCCTGCTGCCCTAACTGACTTGAAGCGTGAATCATGCCGTCTTGTTCCGAAATAGCTAAGGACATTCAGTGACTCCGGGACAAAATGGCTACAATGAAGGCCGCCATAGCAACCTTCAGTGACCTGTATGAAACGGTAAAGAAAGACAACGAAGCGCTCACAGAAGAAAACAAAGCACTGAAAAAAGAAAACGGACAGCTAACGCAGCGCATGTCTGATCTTGAGCAATACTTGAGCAATACAACATTGAGGGGAAAGGATTTCCAATGACGCAAGGTGAAAACTGTGTGGCGATTGTTCAGGCGATTGGTGACAAAATTCGCTGTCCGTTCAACACGTCCGACCTTGATACTGCGCACCGTGTCCCCACGAAAAGTTACCAACATTATTGTATGATTTTTCTCGAGACACGAAAATCGAGTTCTGTGCTAAAGCTAGGAAGGCTAGGTTGTGCACAGTCGATATCGGGTTTCCACAAAGCTCTGAGCAGCCAGTGTACATAAATGACCACCTTAAACCTGAACGAAAACGTCTTTTTGGCCGCGCACGCGAACTCAAAAAGGAAAAACAGTGGAAGTACCTGTGGATTGATAACTGCACAATCAAGGCCAGGAAGGCTGATAAGAACACAGTCTATCGCATCTCGCATGCCGAAGACCTTGCAATCTTTGCATAGGCGCTGACAGTAACTTTGCCATGAATAAATATGCATTCATATGAGCACTTACTCGTACAAGCAGAGTAAAGCTCTACTCAACGATAAAGAATCTTCATTATCATTACTGCACCTTAACACCCGTAGCATACGCAAACATCATGATGACCTTGTTATATTGCTTACTTTGCTGGATCACTCCTTTTCCTTTGTCTGTCTATCTGAGACGTGGTTATCTCACAAGTATAGAAACTTATATTGGCTTACAAACTATGCCTCGGAATACTGTAATCGTGACACTTGTCGTGGCGGTGGATCTGCCATATTCATCAGACCTGACTTGACTTACGCCCGTCGGCATGATATCTCATTTAGCGAGCTTCAGTGCGAATCCTTTTGGCTTGAATTTTATCAAAGTGTGCTGCCCCTGAACAGCCGCAATACAGTAGTTGGCTGCCTTTATCGCTCACCGTCATCTTCTTACACCGAGTTTTGTTCGCAGTTAGAAGCAATCTTTAATAACTTGACAACAGAAAACAAACACATAATAAAATGTGGCGACAAATAATAAATGTTCTTGACCCTAGCAGTTCATGCTATTCTGAATATGTGCAATGCATGCTAAATTTTGGCATTTCTGCTCTAATTCTTTCTCCTACTAGTTCTGAATTTATTAGTTCGAATACATCACCTGATCACATATTTACTAATACGAATGCTGATTGCACAGCAGGTGTAATAGAGTATACAATTACGGATCACGACCCCATTTTTTTTATCTCTAGAGTTGAAAAAGAAGAATGCCGTACATGACCACACTAAAGCATCATTTAACTACGAAGAATTTACCGGTTTAATTCGTAAAATACATTAAAGCTCTGAGATTGAGGAGGAATGCCCAAGTAAGGCGTTTGAGCAGTTATCGACAAAAATTGCCACCTGAATTGATCACTGCACCAAGCATATCCCTACCGTGCGGTGGTTTCGAACACCACAAAATCCATGGATTACCATTGCCGTGGTCCGTTCTATTAACAAGAAAAATAATTTGAGCAGAAACCTGAAAGCACAACCTTTTAATACTGCTTTGAGATGTAGACTGCTAAAATATTCTAACGTACTTTCCTCAGTGCTGAAACTTGCAAAGCGTAACTATCAAGATTGTATTTAAAAAGCACGGAAACGAGAGTAGGGGCAACTGGCAACTTATTAAACCATTTCTCAACAATAAAAATTGCGAACCATGCATAAAAAATAACATGTGAAAACACCACCTATAATAATCCCAGCGAAATTGCCAGTGCTTTAAAACCCGCACTTCAGCTTTTCTCAGACTTCACAAGCCGTAACCACTTTACCATCCATGACACGTTGCTCCCATACGTCTTACTTGCGTCCTACATCTGCAGAAGAAGTCCACCAAGTCATTAAATCACTCAATACAACCGGTGCAGGATTGGACTCTAATCATCCCTCTAAAGTAAAGCTTATAACTGAAGACATATGCTCAATTCTTGCAATTTTAATAAACAAGATATTTAATGCAGATGTCATTTCAGACTGCCTTAAGGCTGGTAAACTAATCCCCATTTTCAAGAAAGGCAATCGAACTTGTATCAACAATTACCGTCCCATCTGCATCCTTCCTTTTTTCAGCAAAGTCATCGAGAAGCGTTTTTACACACGCTAATGAATTACCTAAGTACATTTAAACTTTTAGCTCCTCAACAATTTGGATTTCGACCTGGCTATTCTACCGAATTAGCACTCATAAATTCTATTGAAAGTGTGAAGCGAGCCATTGACAACGGTTTAGTTGTTGGAGCCATTTTTATTGATCTAACAAAAGCTCTCGACTCAATTAACCATCACATTCTTGATCATAAACTAGAATCATTTGAAATATCCGGCCCACCCCTCGAGTTTATCTGCAGTTATTAAGGCAATCGATCCCACGTAGTTCTTGTAAATAATATTTTTCTACCATTTAGGCTGTAAACAAAGGTATTCCACAAGGATCGATATTTGGCCCTCTGCTCTCTTTAATGTTCATTATTGATCTGCCCGTTGCACTAAATCATACAAATTGTATGTTATATGCGGATGATAAAACCATTTACGCTTCTCACAGATCCACGGCCACACTTCAGCATATGCTTAACACAGACCTTAATAACGTTACGCAATAATAGCAACTTACAAAGAAATCCCCAAAAAACACCTTTCGTGCTATTTCACTCTCCTTGCACTTTCATAAATGTTCTTCCTAGAATAACGATTGATAAACATGCGCTGCCTATCTCAGAAACTTCCAAGATTCTGGGCGTAATTCTCGACAAGCACCTAAAGTTCCATCACCATGTTCAATCGCTCATGCATAAAGTTTCGTTCGGCATTCACATCATAATAAAAAACCGTGTATATTTTCAACCTCACATAATACGTTCGTTATAATATGCCTACATCAATAGTCATCTTAACTACTGCTTGTCTTGCTAGGGAAATACATACTACGCGCATATTGAAAGACTTCAACGCCTCCAGAATCAAGCCATCCGGCTCATGTCATTCAGTTCATTCCCATCGCACTCTCTGTCACTGTACCACAGTTTGAACATACTTCCACTTCAACATTTATTCAGCCTAAAATTGTCCATAATTATGTATGAACTAATAAAACATCATGTTCATATTGATGGCATTACCAACCAGCTTGCAAATACTAATCCTACCAGGTTTAAACAACGCAATAATCTTCTTTTGCCAAACCTCAGGACTAATTACGAAACTTTTACTACCTTGTTTGCCGGCATATCCTACTGGAATTATTTACCTCCAAAACATAAATCATCGCACTCATTCCATTTCCGCATGAAACAATATTTAATAAACATGTTACATAGTTAATTTTCTTCAACCGTTACAGTTCATTTTTGATTGTGCTATTTTGTCTGTTCTATGCACTGAAGTTGATGATCTTTATATTTCTCTTCTTTATTCTCATTGGTGTATATTCTAAACGTTGTTTTGCAGGTTTTTACTTTTATACTAATTACTTGTTACACTGCCTCTCATTTTTTTTTTTTTACGTTTCTACCTCACTTGCTTTGTTCTGGGAGATTCGCCCGACAGTCTTGTACTACGGGACGTCCTTCTGTACAACTCTTACTGTATCCATTTTCTGTATGTATGTATGAAATAAACTTGAAACTTGAACTTGAAACAAGAACAAAATATTGCGCCACATGTCTCGTACCGTGGAGGGTCTTTTCAATATTCTTTGCTTTTTTAAATTATATACTCAGTGATTTTTTGAACAATTCTGTTCTGATTACTTGCAAGGAAAGTGAATATATTCTGGGAAAATGTCAGCGTAATCGGCTGTATAGTTTTTCAGAAAAGATACATCAAGTCCCTAAAAATTTGAAAAAAAAAATGATTTTGAGAAAAACCGCATTTTTAGGCGTGCACCTGCACTACAACCGTTCAAAATGACCTAGCAGAGTACACACACTTCCTGGCTTTTTTGGTGTCTTGCCCGAAGCCTTTCTTCAAGTTTTTTTTTTTTTTTTTTCGCGATGCTCCTTGCTTTCCAATGAGCTTCGGAACTCAGCCCTAACTCAGCCCTTTCAACACGCTGCTTGTCAAGCTGGTTCAGACCGACACCACAGAACACACCTGGTAGGATGCCAAGTGTTTCCGAAACAGCGATTTGTGCTCGATTGCCGTCATTGTAGTACGCCACAGCATTGCAAGTGGCAAGTTTCGACGTGTCAGTGCCAACAAATGTTATTTTCAGGCAGCGGCACCAAATCAGGCCATTCATTGACTCGGTGCTTTGTGCCCTGCCGTGGAAACACTTGCTCAGAAGGCCTGGTGATTACAAAGCCTGAAACACTGGCTTGACTCCTTTCAGAACAGCAATTGGTAGGCTGTTTTTGTGGCAATAGGCCTCAGTATTACCCTCACAGATGGCACGGTTGTACCCACACCATAATAACGCTCCTTTGGGGCACATTCCATGGTTGAGCTCTTCGTCAGTGGATCACTTATGGAAATAGATTACCCAAGCAGCCTTTCGCATGCTTTCTATTCTCAAGAATGGCCTTGCCGCAGTAAAATTGTTGCGAGCCAATATCATTCTCTGTGAGACGGCCTCTCCCCGATAATGGAAGTCCATATCTTCTTACCTTTCAAACTAGTCTTCAGGTTCCCATATATGATTTTGCACATGGCCGACACACTCATGCCTTTAAATGCCTCTTCTATATGGTTTTGCTTCTTTCACAGCAAAGTATGCCTTGTTGTCCCTTTCACCAATATATTTGATGTAGTACATCACTACATGTTTTTCAACAGACCGCGCAAAAACCTTCACAGCCCCCGCAGCTTCCATACCTTCCGACACTCCAATTGTATTTCTTGTATTTGAGAACTGCCATTCATGTAAGCCTTCTCCTCGTCAATGGCCCGGGTGATGCTTCGTGAAGCAACTGTCGCTATTGGATGAAGTAGGCGCGCAGTGTATGACGCAAATTTCGTAGGCGTCGGAGGCATGTTCAAAAAACCACATATCACGCGGCCAGCCAGCAGTCCTTTTCCACAAGTCCGTAGCGCAAAGCCAAACCGCTTATTTACCTCAAACAAGCCTCTTTGTGATCGCTTAGTTGTCTTGAATGAGCTTGTCGCACCGCACTCATCGCGACAGACACTCATGGTGCACGCCAGTCCACTCCTCTCATCAATTTGTTCGTATAGCTGAAGCTCACCTTTCCCGCATTCCTTGCGTAATGCCGACTCCCGTAGAAAGTCTCACAGGATCTCAATGTCAACTAAACGAAATCCTGAAGCGGTAGCCTCTTCCACGGTGAAAGTGTCACACGGCGCACTCCGCCCTATTTTTTGAAAAACTAGCACTTCGACGCACCGGCTTCTCGTTCGTTTCGTTCCTTGTAAATAGGTTGGCGCGAAACTTTCCCTTCCTCGTCCACTTCCCAGCCATTCTTACCATAATGCGGCAAAATGCCCGGCAATACAAGGTCAAATACCACGCACGGAAGGCGCCCACAACAAAAAACAACCAGTAGGCTTCGATTCGCTATAAAGGCATCCCTGGTGGACAAATTTGCAATTTCAACTTCTAAAAAATGCCAAACATTGCATACACTTAAAATATCTATGCATATGTATTATACAAATTACGTAAACACAGCAAAAATGACTGAAAACAACATGTAAACAAACCCTCGCGTCAGTTATTTTTAAATATCACGCCATTTTAAATGGCTTAGAGTCTGCAGTCGCAAAGTATAATTCACGAAATGTTCCGGTGAAGGCGGTTTCGTGGACGATTCTAATGCTGCAGGGAGCTCAACTGCTGCTTTCATAAACCAACGGCTGACGGCAACAAGAACAGACGGTCGAAGGACCTCAATATGGTGACAAAGGAGCGTCATTGTTCTTGTCATGGTCAGCTAAAACGACATGGTCAGCTAAAACGTTTTCTTGAGAAACCTCTATTTTCTCATTGAGCAAGCGCAAGCCGTCGTTGCAGGTTTTTAGTCGACTGTGAAAAACCTTTAACTCGAAAACAGTTCCTTCATTCCATTTCAGACGTTCACTTGCCTCGTTGCACAGCCGGGCTAGAAAAGCTCTTTGAATGTCGCTCTTCCTTTTGATGCGGTCCATGATGTCTCGATAAAACCCTCTCCGTCTCTTTCCGGGTTGGTTCGCTGGCGGATATCCTGGTATCTTCCTAGAGGGTTGTTGGATTTCTTCTAGTAACCTTCAGGAAGGATCGATGGACGAACTCAAAATACCCTCCCGAGTTTTGGTACCAAAATTTATATAAAAAGGAGGGCAGGCACTAGGACGCCTTTGAATGCTTTTAATCTCAGGCTATCCGCCTGTTGTCAATATGTCAAAACGGCGCTCAGTCTCTACCACGCGCGCTCTCCGAGTCCAAAACCTCTTCTTCCCGCTTGTCGTCACGACTACAAATTTTTATGCGAATCTGCAACAACGACTTCTACTGCATAAATGCTTATGCGATTCTAAGGAATTGTGGCAGTTCAGGTGCACGTTTAAACAAAAATGTTATTCATAATGATACGCGCCTTCTCGGCCGATGCAGCCTTAAAATCAGTTTGTAAATACCACGAACTCCAAATCTACACCCCCCCCCCCCCCCCTTCTCTTTTCGCCTACAACTCTGAAGATCTGGGGGCGCTTCGCACTGGGCAAACTCAAGAGATATGGGTCGGCTCAATGCTTCTTATGTGCTAGAATGGCTGCGTATTCTTCCGTGCTTCTAAAAGGCGCCATCTCCAGTGTAGAGCCTTGGCCAGGGGTGGCTCTGTAGAAGCAAATAAGCGGTGTGATAACAAGACGGGCTGCAGACTCACAGTACGCTGCTCCTTCCCATGCAGCGGCGTCGGAACACAAGCCGTTTGGGCCGCTTCCCTTTCCACATCCCTATTTTCACAGCTCTGGACATTTCAGTGAAGATTCGTGGCCATTAAGTGTTTGTCGGGGTCACTACTGAACGACTTCACAAATTTGTGTCCGGGTATTTCCTGCGTCGGCATCGAGAAGCTAAAACTACCGAATAACACCAATTGGCTGCGTTTTCTCAAATTATAGCACGACGAAACTGCAGAATATTATAATATACGTTTTAAGACCATAATGATCTAAATTATGTACACTGTCGATGAGTCACATTTTTTTAATGAATGTCGCTCACAAAGAATCCTTTAAATGTTCCAGAATGGGGCCATTTACAATCATTTTTGAGGTGGACGTGGAATGATTTAAGAAACGGTCTGAAGATATTCATAAAAATAACTTCAGTTTCCGATGCGTTCCACTTATTTGCTCCCGAAGTTTTTCCTGTGCTTAGAACTGACAAGTCTCAGTTCCACGTAATAGAAAAGAGGCGCGTTTTTGAAAATTGATAAAAAGACATCTAGATACCTGCAAACGGCAGATGTGTGAATGTATGAAAAGTTACCATGATATTAAAAAATAATTTGCAGAAAAATTGCTTTCGATAACTTTCACCTTGAAAATAGCTCGTTACCCGTGCGAAAGCGCGAACTACTAATCCATTTGGCTTCGTTGTGTAGGTTACAGACCCGTACACACAAGTTCTCATCACAAAACTTGAAACGGTTCAAATTTGTGCTGCCCGTTTTGTGGCGTACAACCGTTCATTTCAAAGCAGCATCACTGACATCATCATCGCTAGTTTGGGATGGCCTCTCCCTTCCTTCTCGAGAAGACTTCTTTCAACTTGGTTATTTACGCTACTTGTTTTACAGTGGCAGAATACTAGGTAAAGATGATTATCTTTTGCGCCTACATATATTTTGACAACGCCGGGATCACCCAAAACAGATTTAAAAAATATCGGCGCGTGCTTCAGCCTTTGCGCAATAATTTTTTCTACGCTCAATGAGGCCTACTCCCAAGTGCAATAGGTTTGGCTGTATCAGATTCCGAGTTTACCTCAGCGTTAAGGCAGCCCCTGCGTGATGACGATGTCGAGGTCTGTATGTGAACCTTCTTCTGAAACTTTCATTCCACTAGCATTGTTTTAAGCTTTGCATAATCTTTGGATATGTACAGAGATCGCCATGCATTTCCTTTTCATTTCAAGAGTACGCTTACATGATGACTTTGAGAGAATGTTGTCATTATTTCATAATTTGCATTTCTAGTCCTACTAGTACCTTTTATGCATAATTGTTTTCGGCGCTTAAGCTACGTGAAACATATTTCAAACCCCCTACTGGAATTCCTCCGTGGACGAATGCAGGTATTTAAATAAAGAAATAAAGCTAGCAGCTACTAAATGTCCCGTCCAATGGCATAAATTATTCGAGATGCAGATGCAGCCTGCGTTGCCTATGGGTAACGAGTTCGCCTAGCAATCACTTTTTATATATGCCACTTCACATGTGACGAAACTATTCTTTTCGATGAATACGTACTTTTCGGTCACAGCGACGGCGCCAACTTCAATTTCGGCTTTTCTGCGACACGTGCCTCGTACTGAAGCGTAAACAACAGATCTTTCACTTACAATTCCCAGGAATCTACTCGCTTACTAACGTCGGGTGTCTACGAAAAGTAACTGAAAAAAAAAAACAACGTGCGCACCGAATACCTTAATTTTTATCACTTGAATATTATTATTTGCATAATGAGTAAAATTAATATATTTTGGTTCAGAAAGAAGAAACAGCCATTTGTCTTGCAAACTTCGTGAGATTCATAAGAAAAATTGCACGTGGCGAGTCGCAGCATTTGCACGACTCTTCTGGAGCTGAACTTATGCGTCTCGAAGCCGTCATGTACCCACTTTATTTGAACACATAGAAATTCTCTTCATTCGTTCCAGTAAGTGGCTGCACAACCATTTATAACCGAAATTAAAACCTGCAGTCTATGAAATGTTTCATTTTTAGGCCCACATGTATCGACGATATAATAAATATTTAGAATAGTGGGATACCTCGTTTTCTGTGGAGGCCTGAGCAGCGTATGAGAGCTACATAGCCAGTTGTTGCTCTTATAAACCTCGTGACTATGCGGGCTGCAGTGTTCGAACACTTCGTCATACCAGGAGCGGACGACGAGGACCCATCCTAGCCTCTGAATTATATTCAACGAAGCTACACACCCCATTGCGTAATCCGCGTAATGCCCCAATCAAGGGACTTTTAACTCAGGGAAGCTCAGGGTGTCGCCTATGGGTGCATCACGTTTAATTCAGAGCATAGCTCGAGGCGTATGCGCTGTCGCCGGAACGAGTTGCTGTGTTTTGTTGCGAAAGCAACACTCCGGCAGCCAAGGCGAGATTTCAAGTGCCCGCAGCTATGGCGTGAAGGGAAGCTACGGTCTCCTCACACAAAAAAAATGTGTCTCCGCTGGGAATCGAACATCCATCCCTCGGATCGCTAGCCGAGCGCTTTAACCAACTGAGCCACGCCTGGGATTTTTTTTTACCATGGTATTTATTACATGCCTGTAAATGCAGGAAAGAGTTATATACATTGTTTGCAAGGTAAACAGCCTGTAGGCGAAAACTCCAATTGAAACATACAACACCACACCACACAACTTAGCACAACTTCCCTAAAACGGTGGTAAGGAAAGACAACGCATCAACAATGGCAGCCAGTCCGGTTGATAGTCACTATCTCCGTAAATGTCTCTAAGCTGGTGCACCATCTGGTCGATATGACTACTGGTTGAAAGGAGAGGCTCAGCATTCCGATCCAACATACGCGTTTTATACAGGCTGTGCAGTCCAAGGAGGAAAACCATGTAAAAAGGTTCACGGTTATGTTCAGTGGCCACTAAGTAAAGCACACTGTGGGAATTCAAAAGAGACTTTTTTCGGTGTTCTTTGTAGAACGTCCCAAAATAATATTGCATCTTTGCAGGCAATAAAACAGCGTTCAGTGGTTTTAGGTGTATCACAAAGGCGACACTTGACAGAAAAAACGAAAATATTTTTTTTGTGAAGCCATACTTTAACAGGCAGAACTTCGGCATGAAGTTTAAAAAACTTTTTTAGTAAAAGGCGAGATCGGCATTTTACGCACCATTTTTAACACATTATTCCCCATACAATTAGAATAGAGTAAAGGGCATACAATTAGAATAGAGTAAACGATATAAGGGAGGCGGGAACAACATAGATATCAATTCTCTGTATAAATTTTTCAGTGAAACAGAGAATAAGTACTGATAAGAAAAGCGAACTGTCAGAAAACTAACTGAATTGTAAACTTCTATCATAAAACCAAATAATAAGGGCCAATTAGTAAAATTAGAAGAGATGACTAAGTTGGGATTAAGCTTCACAAAGTCAGTTTGCAGGGATGCTCTGGTAATTGGATGGGAACTAGTACGGAAAAAGAAGAAATGAGCAACTGTCTGACATAGAGATGTGTCAATCCTAGTCCGCCAGCAGAAACAGGAATGAATAGGTTATCGCGCCGTATAGGCTCAAACTAGAGGACCATATAGAGGTCACAAACATTCGGTGAAAGCTTTGGATGTACTACCTAGCGCAATGAAGTACCTGTAAAACATAATAAATTTTTGTAGCTAGAAACTTGTTACAGGCCTGTTCTCGACTAAAAATTGATAGGCGGTGTGGAACAAAAGACTCGGCCTAGCTTTGGAGTGCCGGGACGCGGTCATTCCAGTAGCGCCCACTAGACTTGAATGCATGAAGGGGAACTCCAAGGTATTTAGGGGGAACACGAGACCATTCAATTCTAGCATAATGAGCCGGCATTGCGCCCCATAAACCGAACCACAGACCCGAACTTTTAGGCCTATTCATTTGAGCGCTAGATACGCTGCCAAACTGCTTAATGGTAGTTATATTTTTGTAAATGCTGAGTTTCTCAGTGCAGAAAAACGACAAATCATCGGCATACACAAGCACCTTGACTTCATTACTAAAGGAACATAGCCACGGACATTGCTGTTTCGCAGTACACTCAAACAAAGTGGCTCTAGGTAGAGGGCAAAGAGTAGCGGTGACATTAAAGCCTTGCTTCACTGATGATCGGATTGGCACAGGCTCTGAGAGGTGACCATCTACAATGAAGCAAGTGGAACAGTCGTAACAAAGTTGACCCTTTAAGTACAGTTGACCTAACATTTGCACGCTCGAGAAGTGAAAACAGAAACAAATGCCGGGCACGATCAAATGCCTTCGCAAGGTCAATCTGAAGTAGAGCAAGCTTCTCATAAAAGCAAGAGCAAGATTCGAGAATTTTACGTGCAATATGTATGTTATTTTGTATGGGGTGGCCTCTCAAGCCACACGTCTGATGAGGGCCAATGAGAACCATCATCGCATGTTGTAAACGATTCGATAGAACTTTCGCAAAAATTTTGTTTTCCACATTTGCCAACGTGATTGGCCTGTAGCGATCAACTGAGAGCAATTTTTCTTTATCCGTACTCTTTGGAATTAAGACTCAGGAAGGATCCCGACATCAAAACTTAAAGCGAAAATCTGCAGCAAGACTGGGCTCAGCAAAGGTTTAAACGTCTTGAAAAACTCGCATGATAAGATCAAGGCCAGGTGTTTTAAAGGGGAGTAATTGGTCTATTGCCTGTTCTATTTCTTCCAACGTGAAAGCGCCATTGATAAGTTCACAGTCATCATCTGATAATGGCATTATAAGAGCTGTGAAGTTAGCTAATAGGTCCGAATTCGGAGTAGCAGAAGCGTCACTGAACAGTGCCGTGTATTGGCTCTCAAACACAGAGATGATATCACACGTTTTCGTTACAAGGGTGCCATAGGATATCATTCTCGGTACCAACTTGGCAGTAGTATGGCGGTTCTCGTGAAGTAGAGCTTGTCGCTAGGGGTTTCACAGTGCAAAGCAATATTTGTACGAGATTGAACTCGGGTGCTCCTGTATCTTTCAGCGTCCTGTTTTTGTAACTCACACTTTACCCTAGTAATTTCGTCTAAATATAACCTTGGTGCCTCACATTCTAATTCATAGAGGTTATACAAACTCATATGCAATGTCCTCTAAAATGACCTAACACACCCAATTTCAATAGCTATCGCTCGCACCTCCTGTTTAAACAGCTCCCATGCAGCAAATATTTTAATGGCACCTGTCAAACACACTTGCAGCTGTGAGCGTATCCGGAAGGTAAACTCTTGGTCATTTATAAGCGAAGAATTGAGCTTGCAAAGCTCCCATTGCGGCATAACGTTTGAACAGTAAGTCCTCCCCAGCCTAGCAACCACCATACAATCATCTGAAAAAGAAACCGGTACAGCTTCACACAACAAATCACGGAAAACCATCGAGGAAGAAAAGCAAATCCTATCATGGCACACGTGGGATCTCCCCTAGATATGCGTGAATAGTGTAGTTGCATGACATGAGGCCCCTGTATCAATGAGCCCTGAGTCATCTATAAATGCGGCAACACTTCATCACTTCTGTCTCTGTGTGCACTAGGCATGGCCCGATCATTCAGTTAACATACACAATTAAAGTCTCTCATGAGCACAACATTCTTATCACAATCTAGGCGGTTAGTGATGCCATCAAACATATCAACACGCTCAGCTGCACTATTGGACGCACAAATATTGATAAGTGTCCATGGGTTCCTGTGGAGCAAAAAATTACAACTTATTAGCCGCGCTTCAGAGCCGGTATGGTAAGATAACGCAGAATAAGGGAGAGTCTTTCGCAAAAACCAGAAGCAACACGCCGAAACCCCAACAGCATGCGTCACAAGAACATTGTCATCAAACAAAAAGCGTCGTATTGCCCTCTCTTTCTACTGCTCACTCTCAATCTTCGTCTCCTGGATGGCGACAAAATCAAGCCGGCTGCTGCTGAAAAATTGGCGAAGTTGCACCAGCTTTGGTGACCTAAGGCCTCGCATATTCAGGGTCGCAAACACTAGCTCCTCTGGGGCAGGCATGGTGACCACACAAGTGCTAATTAGACTTGCATGTGTCTCTTCGAAGACGGCGACGTCGCCTCAAGACCTCCACCAGGACTGAGGGAACGCGAACGCTGGCGCTTCTTGTGTTTCGAAGTGCGCCGGCGTCGGCGATATTTTTTTAGCACCCTATCGGGGGCTGGGGCAGGTGGGTCGCCCCTGCCACCGAATTTTTATCTGTTGTAGCCCGTCATTGCACCCGCCATCGCTTCGGTGGTGGACGACGGCTGTTGTTGCTGCGGCGCGCGTCTTTCTTTCCATTTTCCTTTTCTTTCTTCTCTATTTTCTCTTCTGTCTGCACGAGGCAGCGGAGGTGGCTCAGCTATAGAGCCAGTAGCAGACCTGTGCATTTTCTTTTCCTCCTTCCTACAGCCACAACAGCAACAACGCTTACCGGATCGCCATCTTCATTTGAGTCAGATGCGCAATGGCCCGGCGCTAATGAAGATGCTCTTCAAACGAAGGGACGGCCTCAGTTGCAGGTAGAGTAGCCTGGCCTGCAAGCTTTTACTCAGCATTGTCCTCAGGGGCTGGAGAAACCGGGGCGGCATCTTTGGTAGGATTAGAGCAGGTGGCCTACCATATGCCAGATTCGGCGTCTTATATCGAGGCAGCGACGCTCGTTCTTCCACTTTCGCCTCGCTCTAATTAGAGTCACCCCGAGGAGCAACCGATGTATTAGCTGAGGAAGCTGTGTCCACAGTAGAAGCTGCAAGGACACCAGCCGCGTCAATTATTTCGGTGGCGTCCATTATATGCCCTTGTATAACGTCGTCGGGGGGCCACACATAATGCCGCAGCTTGTCCGCATCGGTAACAACGCACTCTTCTACGGTGTGACCGAACCGTCGGCAGTCCTCACAACGCGGCGTACGGCAGTGCCTACGAATGTGGCCAACGCGGTTGCATCGAAGGCATAGCGGTGAACTGCCTGGTATTAAAACAAGGCTATGTATACCACAAATAGTCAGCCCATGTGGGACGTCGCAAATGCCAAGTCCTTCAGTGAGAGACACAACACCCCGGTTCAGCGTTCTCAAATCTTCCATTTTTTTATTTTATTTTTTTATTTGAAAATACCTTACAGGCCCATTAAGCATTGTGCAAGGGGGACATAAAATCTATACAGTGCAATATATGCATAAAATGTAAGGAAAAAGGTAAAAAAATACAAAGGTAATTATTATATGAACAAACAAAATAGTACGACGCGGAAATTATTATATCATTAAGAAAAAGAAATATGCGACACAGATTAAAGCACAATAGTACACACACAGATTGAGCACAATAAACAGCAAGCGGCACACAGTGCCCCGAATGGCGCTTAAAAAAATAAACCCGGAAAGAGTACATAGGCAAACACAAGTAAATAAAACCCATCAAGACATTTAACAGCTGCAACAAATTTAATAAAAATGTATATATAAGACAAATAAGGCAAAATGAAGGCTCAGTGATATAATGTGTTGAGTTGGCGATGGAACGCTTCTAGATTAGTAAGAGAAGCGATAATGTCTGGCAGGTTATTCCATAATCTGATGGCTCGTGGAAGTGCTGATGAGTTGAAGGCTAATGTGTCACCCTATATTCTTGTAAAACTGAGGTGATTGTGCAATCTTTTGGACGTGCGGGATGGAACATCGAGGTGAAGCGGACAGGATCGATTGGGGTATACATATTTGTGAAATAGTGTTAGGAGGGCGATGTCGCGGCGTGTACCTAAGGATTCTAACGAAAGGTTACTTTTAATCACAGTGACACTTGAATGCTAGTTATAGTTTCGAGATATGAATCATGCTGCCCTATTTTGGATGGATTCTATTGCGGTGATCATGTTGTTATGATAGGGAGACCAAATGGATGAAGCAAATTCAAGTTGTGGACGAACAAAAGTAAGGTAAGCTAGTTTACGAATATTAGCAGGAGAATCCCTGAGATTACGTCGTAGGTACCCTAATGACTTTGAGGCGGCAGCGCATATGGATGTAATATGGAAGGACCATGAAAGATCAGAGGAAAGATTAACACCGAGGTATTTGCAATGGGATACGACAGTCAGTAAATCATCTTGAATGCGGTATGGAAAGCTGGAATTGTTTCGTTTGTGGCTAAATGATATTATTTTGCACTTCGATACGTTTAGGGTCATTAACCATGAGTTGCACCATTGGTTAATAAGAAGCAGATCTGATGGGAGCGCCAGGGGGTCATCAGAAGATTTAATGGGGCGATAGATGATGCAATCATCCGCGAAAATTCGCATACAAGAGGATATATTAGTACGTAAATCATTTATATAAATAAGAAATAATAAGGGTCCGAGCACGCTACCTTGCGGCACACCGGAGATAACAGGGGAAAGATTAGAGCAGAGATTGTTAACAAATACGAACTGTTGCCGATGCGAAAGGAAGTTACGAAGCCATGTTAAAGTTAACGAGTCTAGACGGAGTGATGATAATTTTTAAATCAGGCGGCAGTGAGCTACCCGGTCGAAAGCTTTGGCGAAGTCAAGGAATATACAATCAGTTTGAAGGTTTTCATTCATATGGAAATGCAAGTCAGTTGTTAGTTAGAATAACTGTGTTTCCAAGGAATTACCCTTCCTAAATCCATGTTGATTAGTACAGAAAAAGTTTTTCCGCTCAAGATGACTGAAAACGTGAGATGAAATTATGTGTTCAAGCATTTTACAACAGATGCATGTGATAAATATTGGACGATAATTTCCAGCTGAAGTTTTGTTTCCTGCTTCCATCAGCCGATTCCATCAGTGAATGGAATCGGCTTTCAAGTCATCAAGTGTGCGCCATAAATGAAGATGTGTTTTTTTTCCACTCTGTAACCCCCCTGCTGTAGCGCCCTCGGGCTAAGCGGGGTAATCATTGAATAAAAAATAAAGAATAAAAATCGGTATTATTTTAGCTATCTTCCAATCCGCGGGCAGCAATCCACTAGTTAAAGATAGGTGAAAAATATGAAATAAAAATTTCAAGTATCAGGTCTAATATGTTAGTGTCGCGGGTGGGTTGGTCTACGAATTGAGACAGGTTGAAATCAAGCGTCAAGTTACAGAATTCAGTTGAAATATGACAAGATGACGATAGTTGATCCCAGTTGATTAAAGGGTAATTAAAATCTCCGATGAGAAAGATGCTATCAGCAGGACACAGCTCAGTTGCTCTAGTTATACTCAATCGCAGCTCATGGATGAAAGAATGACTAGATTCTGGTGGACGGTAACAAGCGCCTATCAAAATTCTAAAGGAAGATATGAAGAAGGCGGCCCACACAATTTCCAGATTTGAATCGGTAATAGTAACGTGTGGTGCTACCGTTTTCTTTATTCCCAGAAGGACGCCACCACCTCTTTTATCAGTATGATCATGCCTGTATATTGCCACCTAGCGTTGCCAGGTGGCGCATGACTGAGTGAAGAACGACGAAGTGTCGCTTGCGGGTTTTGCGTCTGTGCTGCTCACCGCTGTTGTATCGGAGCTAACCCCTTTGCTATTCTTTATATCCTCAATCACCTTGTACGTGACATTCTGGTGGAGGTGCTGGGTAAGATCACCTATGCAAGAGTCTCCATCTGAAAGACGTCGCGCCAGCCCTGTGCCATTGGACACCCCCGTGCATCGCTGCAGTCGACGGCTCCAGGGACTGTCTCCGGAGTTTCACCCATCACCCGCCGCCATGACATCTAGTGCTTCTGCTCAGCAGGTAACGGGCGTCGCACCGGCCTGTAACTACACCTTGCAGGCCCCTCGAGTACCGAAGCCTTTTCATGGTGACCTCTTTGAGGATGTGGAGGACTGGTTCCTTCAGTTTGAGCGTGTCGCTGCTTTGAACCAGTGGGACGATACTGCCAAACTAAGGAACGTCTACTTCAGCCTTGAGGATGGCGCCCGGATCTGGTTCGAGAACCGAGAGCAAATGTTAACATCGTGGCAGGAATTCCGTCGTCAACTGCTCGAGGCCTACACTAGCGCGGATCGTCGCGAACATGCAGAACGTGCCATTCACTCCCGCATCCAGATGCCGAATGAGTGTCCAAGCATACGTCGAGGACATGACGCGCCTCTTCAGGCGAGCCGATCCCGCCATGTCCGAGGACAAAAAGGTCAGGCACTTAATGCATGGTTTGAAAGAGCAACTGTTCGCAGGACTTGTGCGCAACCCACCGTCGACTGTAAATGAATTTCTTGCGGAGGCCGCCACAATGGAAAGGGTGCTCCAACAACGTGCCGCGGCTTATAACCGACCTCTCCATACTGGCACAACTGCGTAGTCATTTGCATCTTCCGAGCGGCATCCTGATGCTTTGCGCGAACTAATTCGCAGTGTCGTGCGCGAAGAACTGAGAAAATTCTGGAACCCCCTGCAGCAATCGCCACCTTCCGTTTCTGCTATAGTGCAAGAGGAGGTACGACAGGCGCTCAAGAGCCCTCTTTCGCCTCTAGTTATGAGCCCGCCATTGCTGTCGGGGACCGAAAACCGTCCCACATATGCAGAAGTTCTGCAGAGTCAGGCTCCTCCTTCACCGCCACCCATCCCCGCGCCGCCTACAGTTCCGCTGCCCTCGGTGCAACCAGTGCAGTACTTCAACGAACGTCCCCTGCCCCGACGCAAAGCCGACATTTGGCGCACGCCTGACCGCCGTCCACTCTGCTTCCACTGCGGTGAACCAGGCCACCTCTACCGGGATTGTCCTTATCGACGCCTCGGTCTTCAAGGCTTCCGCATCGACTCGCCTCCTCCCCGGTTTGGTCAACGACCCCGCGTTATTGAAGAGTACCTGGCGGAACAGCGTTCATCTCGTTCGCAGCGTCAGTCCCGCTCCCCTTCACCAAGGCGCTCATCGACGTCCACCCAAGGCTCCTCGCGAGAGGGGCAAGGCCGCTCGTCTAGCCCTGGTCGGGAAAACTGAAAACAGCGACCTTCGGGGGCGAGGCCGCTGGTAGTCGCTGCGTTGAAGACCTCCCGTCGTCGCCGCTTCGATCCGACCGCGAGCTGCTGGTACCGTCCCCTAGGGAAGCCAAAAGCGTTTCTCTGGACATTCCTGTTATTTTAGACGGTCGCACTCCAGTCAATGCATTAGTGGACACCGGTGCGGATTATTCGATTTTGAGTGGTCGCATGGCGACTGTTTTGAGGAAGGTGCTCACTGCTTGGCCAGGTGTGTACCTTCGAACCGCCGGCGGTCATATAGTTACCCCAAAGGGGATGTGCACGGCTCGTATTCAGATTAACAGATATACGTTCATTGTTAGTTGCGTCGTTTTGAGTGACTGTTCCCGTTACCTTATCCTCGGCATTGACTTTCTGCGAGAATACGGAGCAATTATCGACCTGCGAAATAGACGTGTCACATTTTCGATGGGACAATCTGCCGAACGAGATAGTAACAGTCCTTGCAGTGCCGCACTTCGCGTTTCCGCCGAGAGCGTCTCGCTGCCGCCGCGAAGCAGTGTTCTTGTGGAAGTCACCTGTGACGATTTCCGTGCCGGCGATGCTGTAGCGGAAGCGAACCATTCACTCCTGCTTGCTCAAGGCATCTGCGCTGCTCGAAGTTTATTGTCGCTTCACAATGGCCGGGCTGCACTCCTTGTCACAAATTTTTCTAATGGTTTGGTTGGTTTGGTTTGCGGGGTTTAACGTCCCAAAGCAACTCAGGCTATGAGAGACGCCGTAGTGGAGGACTCCGGAAATTTCGACCACCTGGGGTTCTTTAACGTGCACTGACATCGCACAGCACACGGGCGCCATGCTTCTCGCCTCCATCGAAAAGCTGCCGCCGAGGCCGGGATTCGATCCCGCGTCCTTGGGAACAGTAGTCGAGCGCCGTAACCACTGCGCCACCCCGGCGGGGTAATTTTTCTAATGAGCACCGGCACTTGTTTCCGGGAACTGCTATCGCTTTCGCTGACCCTGTTACGCACGATCCGGTCTGTTTTACATCCACGGCAGTCGAAACTGATGAGCCATCTCTTGACAACATCGACATTAACTGTCTTTTGTCGAAGGAGAAACGGCGGGCCTTAGAGCTACTGTTGCTGGACTTCAAGCACTGTTTTGCTTCTTCCTCGAAGGTTCATCAAACGCCCATCACGCAACATCGCATCATTACTTACGAAGACGCTCGCCCTATACGACAGCTGCCTTATCGTGTGTCTGCCAAAGAACGAGAAGTGATCCAGACGCAGGTTCAGGAGATGCTGGATGATGGTGTTGTGCAGCCTTCACAAAGCCCGTGGTCCTCACCAGTAGTCCTGGTCAAGAAGAAAGACGGCACTCTTCGATTTTGCGTCGACTATCGGAAATTGAATAATGTGACAAAGAAAATGTATACCCGTTGCCGCGCATCGATGACTCACTGGACAGATTGCGACGTGCGAAGTATTTTTCATCTATTGATTTGAAAAGCGGCTATTGGCAAATCGAAGTAGACGAAAGAGACCGAGAAAAAACCGCATTTGTAACTCTAGATGGCCTATATGAATTGTCGTGACGCTGGGGCTAAGTCGACCCGGCCTTCACTTGGTAGCGTGCAGAGACTCCGGGTTCATGAAGGATTGAATCTTCGAAGTTGGTAAAATATATACAAGCAGGTTTAATGGCACTTTGAGAAATCTTATTTACATGATTATTTACATGAAGAAGAAGGGTATAACAGCAAAATGGCAAGCGTTAAAAGTTCATAGCGAGAAGCATCTGGATGAGCCGTTTACCCAGGGCTCAGAGCGACATTTCGTGCTCTGCAGCGTCCTTAAAACCCCCTATGTCCAGCCCCTCTCTGAAGATGCTGACCAACCAAATCCAGGGCACGCCCCTCAGATATCGGCATCCAATCGAACACATCACTGCACTGATGGTCTGAAGCACTGACTGGCCCGGCATTGTTTCGTTGAGCCTGGTCACTTGTTGGCGGGAAAAGCTTGGGAACAGCGAGGAGGTACATTTCTATTCTTCAGCCAAGAATCAATAGGCTGGTTCCGGCAAGTGGATTTACTTCTCAGAAACCCAAGTGCACGTGCGCGCCGCATACGCTCCCAGCATTGTCCGTTTTCGACAATTGCAAATCTTTCCTGCATTCCCGGGAAATCATTTAATGGCCGTATGCGTCATGCTCCTTTCTTGTCCTGCACGTCAGCGGACGTGTCACTCTGTCGTCTCCTTTAGATAGTAGGCATTCCTCACTGGACGATGGCGCTTCTCGACTGGAAGGGTAATCAAAAGAAAGAAAGCACTTCCGGCTATTTCCCGCAGGGGGACATTTCTTTGTGTTTTTCTAGACGTTCTCTTGACAGGGTCAATTTGGCATTTGCAGGGTGTCCACAAAGCAAAACAGGCTTACAAAACAGGATTCCTGGAAACAGGCTCACTTAGAGCCATTGTACCAACACCACATATCCACAGCACTTATCCATGCCCACAGGCGAACAATAGAGCGCGCAAGTGCGGATGATGCACGGTCGTAACAGCCTCCTCCCCCGCCAGAAGAGTCTCGGAGGGCAGCAGTCGCAGCTGCTGCATGAAGAGACGACTTAATGGCCTGCACATGAACGCTTGAAGCTCGCTGTTGCTTGTCGCGTTGTCTTGATTGTCGTAGGCCAATTTGCTTGAGCTGTCTCTGAAACTCAACCACATGTCGAAGCAAGCACTCGGCTCCCGTCTGAAGAGACCAGGTTAAAAGAAAACTGCCATTGTTGTTCGAGAAAAGCCCACCCTCAAGACGTTCAGGACCCACGTATTCCTAGAAAACCAAACGTGCTGCTTTACATAGTCACACATATACAAGCGCACGAAAAAAAAAAGAAAAAACCTGATTATCAATTTGGATACATGGTGAGGAACATCTCGGACCGCTTAGAAAGAGCGGCTAAGCGCGTCCGCATTCCCATTTAGCTTCCCTTTTTTGTATCCTTTTTCAAAATTGTACTGCTGTAAAATCAAGCTCCACCTAAGAAGGCGACTGTTCTTCGATGTCGCAGTTTGCAGCCAAGCCAGGGGACAATGGTCCGTCTCTACGGTGAATTTGGCCCCTCCAAGATAGCACTGCAATTTTTGAATGGCCCATACAATGCAAGCGCACTCTTTCTCTGACGCGCAATAGGCTCTCTCTCTAGAACTCAGTTTTCTGCTCAGGTAGAGCACGGGGTGCTCATTACCGTCGTCATCACTCTGGCAGAGAACTGCACCTAGCCCTCGATCACTGGCATCACACTGGACCGTGAATTCTCGGCCATAGTCTGAAGCTCGCAATACCGGACGGCTAATCAGCACAGCCTTCAGGTTTACGAAGGAGGCTTCCTTTTGTTCGTCCCAGACTACATTTGTCGGTTCTGTCTTGCGGAGAGCGTCGGTCAGAGGGCTATCCAAAGCTGAATAGTTAGGGATGTAGTGATTGTAGTACCCAGTAAGACCCAGGAATGCTCGAATTTCCGTCTTCGTGCTCGGCCGCGGGTAGTCTGCTACCGCAGAAAACTTAATCTCGCTGGGTTTCCTGAAACCTTGACCTACATTGTGACCCAAGTAGTCCACGGTCGCCCTTGCCAGGCAACATTTCTCGGCCTTTACGGTTAGTCCAGCTTGACGCAAAAGGCTCAGTACAGCTCTTAGATGTACCATATGGTCCGCCCATGAGTCGGAAAAAACCGCAATGTCATCTAAATAACGCACCGCGAATGTTTCACACCCCTTTAAAACCCTATTCATGAGTCGGGAAAAACAAAATGGAGCATTTTTGAGCCCGAAACTCATCATTGTTGGCTGGTAGCTGCCCGTCGGAGTGACGAAAGCCGCGTATCTGCTGGCGCGTTCAGTGAGCGGTACTTGCCAGTATCCTCGAGTAAGGTCCAGCGTAGTCACATATGCCGCTCTACTGACCTGTTCTACTCTCTCCTCAATATTCGGAATAGGATACACTTGATCCCTGGTGAGAGAATTTAGCTTTCGGTAGTCTACCACAGGCCTAGGGTCTTTACCTGGAGCTTCTACTAAGATCATAGGCGAAGCATAATCGCTTTCCGAGGGTTTTATTACTCCCAATTCCAGCATGCGAGTTACTTCCCTATCCAGAATTTCTCTTTGCCTTGGAGAGAATCGGTAGCACCTTGATCGCACTGGCACGTCTGAAGTCAGCTCAATATCCTGCTCAGTCAAATCAGTCCTGCCTGGCCTGTCCACGAAGCAGGCCTCAAACTCTGTTATTATTTCGCCCAGATCGGACAGCTGGGATTTCTTTAGTTCTCCTCTCTGCTCCGTCTTTATGAGAAGCTCCTGAGCGTTGCTTCCTTTTCCGCTGAGGCAAATCAAGTTGTCCCCCATCTCCTCGGGAAGGTTTAACGTTAGATTTACCACGGCTTCCCTCTGCACATAAGGCTTCATAAGATTGCAATGATAAATGCGCACTTCTTTACGCCTACCGGGAATTTTCACTGCGTAGTTAGTGTTAGAAAGCTTTGCAACGACTTCAGCCGGTCCTTCCCACTGTACTTCGAGCTTATTCTGCCTTGAACTTCTCAGCAACATCACCTGGTCCCCGATACAAAAAGCCCTTTGACGGGCTGACTTATCATAGTACACTTTGGAACGAGCCTGGGCTGACTTCATGCTGGCCTCAACGAGTTCCTTAGTGTTATGTAAGTGATTCAAGAGGTTCAGAATGAATTCTACTACTGTTGGGTCTTCTCCGCGCCCCTCCCAGGCTTCGCGCACCATTCGCAAAGGTGAGCGCAGTGACCTTCCGTACACCAACTCGGCTGGGCTAAA
>NC_139346.1:44348593-44381093 GCF_055883805.1 Amblyomma maculatum
TCCAGTGGATTCGTGCGGCACTGACCGCAAAGCGAAAAGCGCTGCAGGCAGGCAGGTATCCCATTCGCGCTTGTTTTCATAGCACAGTCCCCTCAGGACTCGTTTGAGAACAGAGTGCCATCTTTCTACGCTGTTGCTCTGCGGATGATGGATCGAGCTATGCACTACCTTAATGCCGCATCGCTCGAGAAATGAGGTGGTGAGGACACTCGTGAAAACGCTACCCTGATCACTTTAGACCTCGGAAGGAAATCCAACTCGTGCAAACACTGACAGCAGCGAATCCACTACACTCTCGGACGTCACCTCGCGCAGCGGAACAGCCTCTGGAAACTTTGTGGCTGGGCATAACATAGTGAGGATATAACGGTACCCTGACTCTGTCACCGGAAGTGGCCCAACTACATCTATTACTAACCGGTGAAACGGCTCGGTAATGATTGGTACTAACACCATCGGAGCTTTCCACTTATCTTGCGCCTTTCCAACCCGCTGGCACGTGTCGCATGACCGTACAAAATTTTCCGTGTCCTTAAAACATCCGGGCCAATAGTATTCTTGCAACAGCCTCTGCTTTGTTTTCTTTATTCCAAGGTGACATGACCACGAGCTGCCATGGGAAAGTCGCAGTAAGTCTCCGCGGTACTTTTGGGGAACGACTAATTGGTCCCGCTCTACTCCGCGCTTATCCTTGAATAAGCGATACAGCCCTCCCTTTCTCATCTCAAAAGAAATATTCTCTGCTGTCTTAGTGGCGCGGTGGCGCTCCCTTATCTCCTGTATCTTGGGATCATTGGCTTGCTCCATAGCTAAGTCCTCTCGGGTTCCACTCAAAAGTCTCGTGAGATTACTAGACACTGGCGGCAAGAGGTTACTCTCAAGAACGTCCTCATTCCGCGTCTCATCAAGCTCACTTTCAAGTTGAATTATCTGAGATTCCTCGCTCTCAAAGTTTTCTGACCCGCTATCTTCCGCATCGACCGCTGTTTTAACTGCCGTTTCCTCCGCTGTGGATTCTTCTGGAATGAGCAGTGTAGCTAGTTCTCGCGCCTTTGAACGTGTTAAGGCTTGCACAACTCTGTCTCCGAAAAGGATGCCCCTCTTTCGCAGTAGCATGTCCGATTTGTTGGAGAACAAATACGGATAGCACTTAGGAAGCTTTCCTGAAACGGCAGCCTCGGTTGTCAACTTGCCGAAAGGGCCCTCGATGACCACGTTCGCGATTGGCAAGCACACACTCTGTTCCTCCACTACCTGGCGGATCCACGCACACTGTCCTGTATAGTCGGAAGGCGACACATACGCCGGATGGACAACATCCATCGTTGCGGCCGAATCGCGCAGTACCTTGCAAGGCTTCCCGTTGACTACTAGGTCATGCAGGTAGGGTTCTAAAAGCTGCATATTTTCATCGCAGTCACTGACATACGAGAAAGCAATCTTTTCTTTCCGGCAGTTGACGGCAATGTGACCCTGCTCATTACACCTAAAGCATGTGAGCGGCTTCCTAGCCTCAAGCTTATTCTTTGTGTTCTGCGCGTTGGTCACTTCCCCACTTTTCTCACTGCCGTCCTTTCTAGGGAATTTGCCTGAAGAAACCTTCATTTCTTCGTTTCCAACTCTAGCAAAGTGCCTTTCCTGACGGTTATTCACACTCAACTTGGGATTGCGGAGCCTATCCACTGCTGGGTTGCTGAATTGTCGGCGCGAAGCATACTCCTCAATAAGTTCGGCAGCTTCAGTTGCCGACTTAATTTCGCCTCGGTCCTGTAACCAATTTCTTTCTTTTTCTGGGAGGCAGTTATAAAACTGCTCCAAAAGAATTCGCTCGACTACAGCGTCCCTATCACTGTAGGAATCAGTGCTCTTTAGCCACTCGCCCAAATTAACTCTTAAATTGTACAAGAATTCAGGGTAGCTCTCGTCCCTGGACTTAGTAGCGTTCCGAAAACGTTGTCTGAACGCCTCGGCGCTAAGCCTATACTTTCTCAGAAGGCAAGCTTTGACCTTCTCGTAGTTGTCCGCGTCCTCCTTGCTTAGCCGCGCGACAACCTCCGCTGCCTCGCAGGGCAGAACCGTCAATAACCTCTGAGACCAAGTGTCTCGCTGGAAGGACAGTTTTTCGCAGGTTCGCTCAAGGTTAGCCAGATACAGACCGATATCCCCTGATATCACATATGGCTGCATGTACTTTGACATCTTGAAATCTGCCTCCTTGTTGAGACGAGGTACCGCTAGCTGGGGACAATCGCCCGACCTCTTGCTCAACTCTAGTTCCAATTTCCGGAGCTCAATGTCTAGCTTCTTTTCCTCTTTTTCCCTCTCACGTTCGCGCTCCTTTTCCTCTTTTTCCCGCTCTTTCTGCTGTCTGAGCTGCTCATTTTTTGACCGATGAGGTTCCATGCTTCACTGAGCTCCTCATCATCGGTTCCCAGATCAGTGATTGCCTTTATAATCAAGGGTTTTCGTGCCAAACCACTTGTATCAATTCCCAATTCCTCACACAATTACAACAGTTCCGGTTTCTGCAGCTTTTGTAGGTCCATGATCGCTCCGAGTGTCGGCTACTTCCAAAACAACAGTGCAAACTACCAAACCTAAAGGCGTTTCAACACTTTTTACCAGTTCTAAAATCTAACCCTGTTCTAGAACCTGGTCCACATCAGAAGAAAAGCCAAGCACTCACCCACACATGCGATCGATGTTCCGAGCTGCTTTCTTGTTGGCCGATTGTTGATCCTGCTTCTTGCTTGAGATGCCACCTCCGGTCACAAGATGTTGTGGCTTGTAGCTTCAGATCCACCTCGAATCACCAGATGTTGTAGCTTGTAGACCCAGATCCCAACGCTGGTCACCAGTTGTCGTGACGCTGGGGCTAAGTCGACCCGGCCTTCACTTGGTAGCGTGCAGAGACTCCGGGTTCATGAAGGATTGAATCTTCGAAGTTGGTAAAATATATACAAGCAGGTTTAATGGCACTTTGAGAAATCTTATTTACATGAATATTTACATGAAGAAGAAGGGTATAACAGCAAAATGGCAAGCGTTAAAAGTTCATAGCGAGAAGCATCTGGATGAGCCGTTTACCCAGGGCTCAGAGCGACATTTCGTGCTCTGCAGCGTCCTTAAAACCCCCTATGTCCAGCCCCTCTCTGAAGATGCTGACCAACCAAATCCAGGGCACGCCCCTCAGATATCGGCATCCAATCGAACACATCACTGCACTGATGGTCTGAAGCACTGACTGGCCAGGCATTGTTTCGTTGAGCCTGGTCACTTGTTGGCGGGAAAAGCTTGGGAACGGCGAGGAGGTACATTTCTATTCTTCAGCCAAGAATCGATAGGCTGGTTGCGGTAAGTGGATTTACTTCTCAGAAACCCAAGTGCACGTGCGCGCCGCATACGCTCCCAGCATTGTCCGTTTTCGACAATTGCAAATCTTTCCTGCATTCCCGGGAAATCATTTAATGGCCGTATGCGTCATGCTCCTTTCTTGTCCTGCACGTCAGCGGACGTGTCACTCTGTCGTCTCCTTTAGATAGTAGGCATTCCTCACTGGACGATGGCGCTTCTCGACTGGAAGGGTGAACAAAAGAAAGAAAGCACTTCCGGCTATTTCCCGCAGGGGGACATTTATTTGTGTTTTTCCAGACATTCTCTTGACAGGGTCAATTTGGCATTTGCAGGGTGTCCACAAAGCAAAACAGGCTTACAAAACAGGATTCCTGGAAACAGGCTCACTTAGAGCCATTGTACCAACACCACATATCCACAGCACTTATCCATGCCCACAGGCGAACAATAGAGCGCGCAAGTGCGGATGATGCACGGTCGTAACAGAATTCAAAGTACTCCCATTTGGATTGTGCTCTGCCCCAGCTACATTCCAAAGGATGATGGACACCGTCCTCACTGGCCTCAAGTGGCAGATCTGTCTTGTGTACTTGGACGACGTAGTCATTGGTTCATTCTGTATGCAGCAAGGCGTCTTGTATAAAAGAAACTCCCAAGGCCAAGAAAGAGCTTTCCTCCTGGTAGTACCATGCGAGCTCCGTGCGGATATTCTACTTGCTTGCCACGACGAACCGACGTCTGGTCATTTGGGTTACTCACGGACGCTTGCTCGAGTCCGCAACATGTATTACTGGCCAGGACTCTCCGCAACTGTGAAACGCTATGTAAGAAGCTGTCGCGAATGCCAGCGCCGTAAAACACCGCCCCTGAAGCCTGCCGGATTTCTCAAGCCCGTTAGAGCACCACGTATTCCGTTCGACCAAATCGGCATGGACCTCCTTGGTCCTTTCCCTTTGTCGCAGGCGGGAAACAAATGGATAGTAGTCGCTACTGACTACCTGACCCGATACGCTGAGACAAAGGCAATCCCTCATGCCACAGCTTCCGAAGTAGCCGAGTTTTTCATGTATAACATAGTCTTGCGGCATGGCGCCCCTTCGTATGTCATTACCGACAGAGGGACAGCTTTCACTTCGCAGCTCATCGACCACATATTTGACTTGAGTTACACGACGCATCGCAAGACTACAGCGTACCATCCGCAGAGCAATGGTCTTACCGAAAGGTTAAATAAGACGATTGCGGACATGTTATCAATGTACGTCGATGTGCAGCACAAGACCTGGGACGAGGTGCTGCTGTACGTCACATTTGCGTATAATACAGCCCAACAGGAAACAACGCGCTTCACACCATTTCGACTTGTGTACGGGCGTGAAGTTCAGAGCATGCTCGATTCCATGCTCCCATGCCCAGATGATGACCAGCTTCCGCCAGATGCCCAGCAGTACGCCATCCGCGCTGAGGAAGCCCGCCAGCTTGCCCGTATGCACATCGGGCGGCAGCAGACCTCTGACGCGGACCGCTACAACCTCCGGCACCGCCAGGTTCACTACAAACCTGGGGATCAAGTCTGGGTGTGGACACCAGTTCGCCGTCCAGGCTTGTCAGAGAAACTCCTTTCCCGCTACTTCGGGCCGTACAAAGTGTTGCGTCGTGTGTGTGATGTCAGTTATGAAGTTATTCCAGACGGCGCCGCACTTTCAAAACATCGAAAGCCCAGCTCGGACATTGTGCACATTGTGCGGCTGAAGCCGTACTACCAACGATAACGCACGGCCACCTCCTGTGACGACTCTCTTACTTTGCACACCGTTCTCACCGCCCGTGTTCACTTCTTTTTTTTCTTTTTTTTTCGGAAGGGGGAGTAATGCCACCTAGCGTTGCCAGGTGGCGCATGACTGAGTGAAGAACGACGAAGTGTCGCTTGCGGGTTTTGCGTCTGTGCTGCTCACCGCTGTTGTATCGGAGCTAACCCCTTTGCTATTCTTTATATCCTCAATCACCTTGTACGTGACAATATGTTGTATGAAAATGCACCAGGAAGAATTTCATGGTTTGATATGTTCGGGTTCAACCATGTTTCTGTAAGAATGATGATGTGAGATTCACTATCATCTGGAAACGCAGAGAGCAGATCGCGTTTAGGCAAGAGGCTGCGGATGTTGGCATATGACAACGATAGTGAATGACTGATCAGTGCACTCGACTGGTGGGGATCATTAGCACTTGTACTGTTATCTAGCTATCTGTTCAACGGCACAACACTGTCTGAAGTGCTGTCATATGTGTATGTCTTAGCTCCCATGTGCAGTTTATCAAAAGATAGTTTGAAGGGTTTTTTAGATGTCTTAGCAAATTCATACAGCTTCTTTCTTGCCCGTCGTGTCGTAAGCGAGAAGTCTCCGCCGATGGAATAGGAAGTTCCTTTTAATTTGCGTGCACATGAAAGAATGTGCACTTTGTCTTTGAAGAACATCATCTTTGCTATTATGGGCCTCCGCTTATCATCGTCATATTTTCCTAGTCTGTGTACTCGTTCGAACTGCGTACTTGTTGTTGCTACCCCGAGCTTTTCTGAACAAAACTGGATAACTTTTACTTCACAAGCTGCCCAATCTTCTTCAGGATCATCTTCCATTCCAAAGAAAAGAAGATTGTATCGTCGCAACCGATTCTCTGCATCATCGCATCTGGATGTGATGAACGATAACTGCTCCGAGACAGAACTAAGAGCGTATTCAGGGGTTCCGGCTTCATCTGAACGTTGATTAGCGATGGATGTTTCCAGCGTCGCTACCCGTTCATCCAAAAGATTCACTTCACTTTGAGAGGCTGCCTCCCTTTCATTCGCTATTTGTGCTTCGCCTTCTACAGTCTCGCGCGCCTCAAGTATAGCCACTCTCTCAGTCAAGTGCTTAATTGCGTTTTCTTTGGCATCTTCCCTCTCTTTGGAACATTTCAGTTCCTCAAGCAAAGCAGCCTTGCCTTCTTCCAGCTTCCGAGTCGTTTCTTTTAAAGATGCGTATTCCTCATCTAATTCTTCTAATCTTTCTAAGACCAATGCAAATGCCTCAGATTCAGTCTTTGACATAGGACCGGGATTGGATTCAATGTCACCAGAAAGCATCAGAAGTACTTCAGTCAATGAGCGCCAGAGACAATTTGACAGACGAAATAACCACTTAGATACATCAAGAAGTTCTGGTGGGCAAGACATCGCGAATCGGCAGTAATTGCTGCTTCTAATACATGATGCAGACTTCAAGTAACTAACCTGGAAAACGAGCGGTTGTGAGCACATCGTCGCTTGCGCGGTGTCATGCCCGAATGCTGCGGCCTCTGATGCGCGTTTATATGTCGTGCTGATTTCTTCTGCCGAAGTCGACGTTGGTTGCCAGATTGAAGAACCGGTGGGGACCAGATGCAGCGGAAAATGATTCAAGGCAGGCCAAGGCGGGAATGGCCTAACGCCTTCATAAGTTCCTTCACAGCGTCAACCATGGATCCAGTTTCTTTCTCCGCAGATGGTATATCATCTCGTATCGAAAACATCAAGCTAACGTCATCAGCCGGGATCGATGAAATTAACTCGAAATTTCTGAAAAATACTAAGCACATTTCCGCGGCCTACTTATCACTATTGTACTCTCAGTCTCTCTCTTCAGGTAACATACCGCATGACTGGAAAGTGGGAAAGGTCGTCCCAATCTTCAAGTCCGGTAACAAAAACTCGCCCTTAAATTATCGACCCATTTCCCTAACAAGCATTCCTTGTAAAATCATGGAGCATGTAATTTATTCTCAAGTCAGGAACTTTCTCGATTCCAACAATTTCTTTCATTCATCACAACATGGCTTCCGTAAAAACCTTTCCTGTGAGACACAACTGGCTACATTTGTTCATGACTTACATGCCAACCTTGACTGCAACCAACAGATTGATGCTATTTTTTTAGATTACGCAAAAGCCTTTGACAATGTACCACACCAGAGATTACTACTTAAGCTCTCTTACCTAAATATTCACCCTAGCATTCTAAACTGGATTAAGGAATTTTTAACAAATCGAACCCAATTAGTCATAGTTAATAACGAATTTTCTGATTACATTCCAGTAACCTCAGGCGTCCCCCAAGGATCAATGCTCGGACCGTTATTATTCTTAATATACATTAATGACTTGCCCCTTCACGTATCATGTCACATTCGTATGTTCGCAGATGATTGCGTCATTTTTCGTACTATTAATAACTCTTCCCACCAAGAAGCCCTCCAGACTGACCTAACTAACGTTCAGAAATGGAGCGACCTGTGGATGATGACACTTAACCCTCAGAAATGCAAGATTGTACCCTTCACCCGTTGCACTAAACCATTTATTTTTTCGTACAATATAGCTCAAATTCCAATAGAAGCAGTTAACTCATTTAAGTACTTAGGAGTCACGCTATCTCATGATTTATCTTGGCGCGCACATATTTCTAATGTAATATCATCCGCGAATAAAACACTAGGCTTTTTGAAACGCCACTTACGTCACGCTCCCCAACAAGTTAAACTCCTGGCTTACCAATCGCTAATCAGACCGAAACTAGAATATGCATCCCCCATATGGAATCCACATCAAATATACCTCATAAATGCCCTCGAATCCGTCCAGAACCGTGCCACTAGATTCATCCACAATACCTATTCATACCAAGTCAGCGTGTCGTATTTAAAAGCAGAATCCGCCTTATCAACCCTTGTTATTCGTCGCCGCATTGCCAGCCTAAACCTGTTTCATAAGTTCTTTTACAGCACCCACGGTTACGCAGGCTATATCACATCACCAGCTCGCATATCGCATCGCACTGGTCACATTCTTCAAGTTGCCCGGCCTCGGACCCATACGACCACGTTCGCTGCCTCCTTCTTCCCCCGAGCAGCATTAGATTGGAACGGCCTTTCCCACAGCATCGCCGCTATCACCTGCCCATCCAACTTTTCCAAAGCACTAACAGATCATATTGTATGTTGAACCCACATGGCAACCATTGTACTTATTTTTTTTTGTATAAACCACCCCTTATGTAATACCCCCACGGGGGTCCTTAAGGTAATAAACTGAACTGAACTGGATGTCCGAGGTGAGCTGGCAGGAACCAAGAAGCCCGGCGCACACCACCCATGAGACAGCAGCCTGGAAAACGAGAGGTTCCGCCACTTTCCAGTTTTCTGTCGAAATCGAAGTCACCTTCCCGTACGCTTGTAGAGCCTCGCGTATGAAGGCGTCTTCCTTGCGCTCGGGAAGCCACAGAAGCTTCAATTGCACCACTTTTGGTTCTGGGTCTACGACGACACAGCGATGGTCCTTAAACGAGATCGCCACAATTCACCAATTTCTCTTTCGATTGCACCGATTTGCAAGTGACCATCCATACATGGGACAATTGAAATTGGTCAATTGAACTAATTCTCTTGAGGTCCACAACATTCCGAAGGGAGTCGTTGAAGTCTTGTGCCCGGTATGGGCGCCTGGCAAGGTCCGCCTGCAAGAAAACGGAGTCAGCGACAAGCTTAGCAGTTGGGAGACGGGGCAAAACAGTGCGGTAGCCATTGCTACTGGCATTAGCCTGAGCAGTACCTCGGCTAGAGGCCGATTAAGCCTTTGTGCGGAGAATATCGCGAAACAAAACCGCTTGGAGCAGCTTCTTGAACAGTGTGTCTTAATTCTTCTCTAGCGTGAGGATGATAGTAGTGATGAGGAAAGGCTAGTCAGCGGCGCATTTCGGGTGAGCGTGTACTCAGCATTGGACACGATTGGATTGCACTGCATTAGATCGCATTGGGTTGGACTGGTTGGACTGAAATGGACACGATTGGATTGAACTGAATAAGATTGGATTGAGTTGGACAGGACTGAATTGACTCTTGTTTGATTAGAATGAATTGCACTTGATTGGACTGGATAGAATTACACTGGATTGGTTTGGATCGGATTACATTAGACTGGATTAGATTGAATTACACTGGATTGAATGGGTTTAGGTTAGATTGGAGAGGAGTAAGCAGCCTAGCGCCAGACACACGTGCTTCCACTACGTATATCCTGGCCAAGCTGAGCTATTTTACCGCAAATTTCCAAGCGTAACCATAGCTCCCTAGCTTTCGCTAGCCCTCAATTAAACCAGAGCTGAACCACAACTAATTTTGTTCGTAGGGGATCAAGAAAAGCGATAGCAATAGGGCGGATCGACGCCTTCACCGTTGTGAAATGCATAGGTCAGGAACAGGGCAGATACATTGACTGATCCATTATTTTCTTTATTTCTCAATTTATATGGAGCATGCGTAACCGTTGTAGTCATTACCCCTTAGCATAAGGACACCGTCGCCGAAAACCTGTCGTAAATGTCCGTCGCCTCTGTGGAAACGGAAAATTCTGATTGGTAGACAGAATGACTGCGTCGCAGCCGCTTAATCTTGTTGTGGAATTTCGAAACTGAAAACGCTTTCGTTAAACGCGACTTAACGTGATGATTGAAGCTATATATTACATCACATTTATAGCAAAGTAAAGGTGGCCTCGTCCCAAATTTTAGCTTTACCAAATTATTTGTTTTTGTTTCAAATTTTAGAACAAGCTTACTATTGAAACCGGATACGTAAAATCTGTCCTCGGCTTCAGAGCCACATGGGATACCAAATAGACGGCGCAAGGAACGCATTTAAGGCTTAAGTGCGAGCTTAGAAGCAAGCGACAGTTAAAATCTATGTCGTGTGATCAATTACATAAAATTGTGTTTTTTTTTTGTTCTTGGGGTTTACGATCCCGCAGCAACTCAGGCTGTGAGAGACGCCGCAGTGGAGGAATCCGAAATTTTCTACCACTGGGGTGCTTTAACGTGCACTAACATCGCACAGCACACGGGCGCATAGTTTTTCGCCTCCACCGAAAACGGCCGTCGAGACCGGGATTCAATGTCGCATCCTTAGGCTAGTGACATAAAATGGTATCCCATCCCAGAGCTCCCTCCTGAGGATATGTGTGTAATTAATTAGAAGGCACCACTTGCCGCATTTCCGTTTTACAATTAGGAGGAGCTTGTGTATCGTCTTAACGTTTTTCATTGAGTTTAAGGGACGATTTATATTGGCCAGCTGCAGCTTCAAACTTGGCAAAAGTGCACTTCCATTCACCAATTTCTGAGAGCACACTGCATCACGAATTCGTGATGTAGGCTTCGGTAACTGTTGTTATCACCCTCGAACAAAACCTGGCGCAACAAGGCGTTCGGGGGTAGTCTGTAGTTTCCAAGGTGTTACTTTGTGAGTGCACACACGGCGTCCAACAAAACAACTGTTCGCTTCTCTATATTGAAATGTGTCCTGACAAATACATCTGTTCTTTCCAGGCAAAAATGGCCCCAATACAACTTGCTACCAGCCTAAATATTGCAAGTGGGTATAATTGTTGCGTAATGCGAAGCAATTTCATTGACAACAACTGTCAAAACCACTTTTTTAGAACGACATAAGTATTGAGCACATACCGAAGTATAATACCAACCGCACCCGTCAACACTTTCTGCGCCACTTGCTTATCGAAAAAGGTTATGTAGCATAAAAAACTGAGGACAGCTCGTCAAAGTATCCCTTCCACCGACGGCTCCACCTCATGCAGTTACTAATGAGCCGTTGTTGCAATTGTTTTGTAAATGCACTTCTATCCTCATTACTATGTTTGATACACGATGAATGAAAGTTTTTGGGGGTCGTTTTCACCAACACATATCCTGCAGGCCTCTGCAGTGACTCAGAAGCCGCACGTGCCCACGCAGATTGAACGCCCCTTTCAACTAAATCCAGGAAGCAGAAATCACAAGCGCCAGTTCACAGCATTTGTTGAACATACTTTTGCGGCAGCAAAAGCCGACAATTTGAATTATTTTGGTGCCTATTTTATAAGTGGTCATTTTAACGCATTTTTATAGCACAACCGACACCAAGACATTAGGCAGCAGCTGGATACCTAATTATTCTGCATGTACATCACTTCACTGGTTTTCCCGAAAGATTATTAGTGTTGGTGCTGCATTCTACTGCGCTAAAAACTTCGTGTTCGTGTTAGACGCTCCAGTACGGAAAGGCAAATTAGAATTGCAAATCGGTCCCCTAATCAGTTGCCTTGCTCCTCTTGAATGGTTTCGCAACGTCGACGCACGACGGCGCTTTTGTCCCTACGGAAATTAGCGGGCTGTTTCCTCGCCATTTTCGGCCCAGCAACGCGAGCTGCAGTGATCGTTATTTGTCGAGGGAAGTGTTGTACAAACTGTGTAGCTGGGTGCCCTGATAGCTTGAGCCGCTGGCGATACGAAGACCTTGTCCAAGACAGCGATAATGACGGGATGCGATAATCGACAACTGAAATGGAGTCACATAAACACTATAATTCCACTTAAGGGCAAGGGGTTGTATAAATGTTCCTCTTTTCTTGCATGTGATGCCTGCGGTCTCCTTGCGATTCCTATCCATTGCAAAGCAAGGAACCACGTAAGTTCATGTGCTAGTTCCCACGAGTTACATAAGAAGGGTATACAGCAGCAGGCGGTCACTTAGCAAAGGGCTAGGGTAGGATAAAAAAAATAAACAATCCTCTGGAGGACCAGGCCAACGTCTGGGACGCTATTCTCGACACGCATGGCTGCTGTTCGGCGCCATATTGTTTTTCAGATTGGTTCTCAGAACAGCCAAGTTTCAAATTTGTGGCGCGAATTTCTGAGATGACGAAATGGCTTTTTTCAGTAGCCTAATAGTGACGTGGCCTTGCAAAGGGATTTTAGCAGAGCTGTTCGTGCTGCCTGAATGGCAAATATAAGTAATTGCGGGAGGACGGGGGGGGGGGGGGGGGAGGAGGTATATACGGTAGGGAGGAAAGAACTTGTGCTTGTATTACGAATGGGGTGAAATGTACTGCTTGCTGTCAAGGCGCGCTTCCTGTAATCTGACTGGCTGACGTTGTGTAGCACGAAATACGTCCTGCATACATGTTATACATGGATGTCAAAATGACATTACATGACGTGAAGGATGTGCCGTCATTGCAGTAAATGACAAAAGTTGGGCGCCACTTTTGGGACCACACTGCGGCGAGCGCTACAAAACATGGCGAATTTGACGTGGAGTATAGGCGGCTATTAGCTCACCGCAGTTTGATAGACAGCTACTCTGGATGGGTAAATACGCTGAGACACCTTGTTGTAATTGCATAAAGCACTGAAACGACGTCATAAAAGTACTTTTCAGCTGCACAATCCTTTAGAGGATTATTAACCAAGACGCAAATTTACAGCCGCACGAGGGCCTAGCTGCCCTCCCTTTGCAAACGCTTTGCCCTCATAGAGAAACCATCTATCAGTTCGGTTGTTGCCAAGCGCCGCAGTGGCAGTCTGCTAACCGAAAAGGAGGATGTGTGTGACACGAAGCATTTCAGAGAGAACCGCGATGCTTTAAAATTACCTGCCTGGAGTGTTCGTGAGTGCGACACTCCCTGAGGAGGCATATGGTTTGGTGGCTGTGTAAGGAGCTTCGCGGCGACAGGCAGCAAGGAATCACCAAGGACTGCCCTAAACGTCGGCCCTAAATATTGCCTTTTTATTGCGACAGTAATACTGCGCTAGGTTTCGGCCCGCTGCCTAGCCCCGGTTCAAGTTCGCCCTTGAACCGCCGCGAAGAAACAAAAATAAGAATAAAAATAATTGAACCGTTCTCTTATTTTTGGCTGGTAGCTTGCGCTCTCGCGTCATACTCTTAAGGGATGAGCTTAAGTGTCTCCTATAATGTAGCTCTTCGCACTCATCATCATCATCAGCCTGACTGTACCCACTGCAGGGCGAAGGCCTCTCCCATATTTCTCCACTTTACCCGGTTCTGTGCTAGCTGCATCCACTTGACCCCTGCGAACTTCTTCAACTCATCCGCCCACCTAACTTTCTGCCGCCCTCTGCTACGCTTTCCTTCCCTTGGAATCCAGTTTGTTACCCTAAGCGACCATCGGTTATCCTCTCTTCGCGCTACATGTCCTGCCCATGCCCATTTCTTCTTCTTAATTTCAACTAGACTGTCGGTAAGCTGAGTTATTTCTCTGACCCACTCTGGACGCTTCCTATCTCTTAATGTTACCCCTACCATTTTTCGTTCCATAGCCCTCTGAGTTGTCCTCAACTTAAGTAGAACTTTCTCGGTTAGCCTACACGTTTCAGCCCCATAGGCAAGTACAGGTAAGATACAACTGCTATATACTTACCTCTTTAGCGATACCGGTAAGCTGCTAGTCATAATCTGTGAGTGCTTTCTAAATGCGCTCCATCCCAATTTTATTCTTGTTATTTCCTTTTCATGGTCCGGATCTGCGGTTACTACCTGTCCAAAGTAGACATAATCGCCTTCTACTTCCAGTATTTCGCTACCTAATGTAAACTGCTGTTCCTTTCCGAGGCTGTTCAACATTACCTTAGTCTTCTACATATTGATTTTCAAGCCTACATTTCTACTTTTCCTGTCTAGGTCACCAATCATTATTTGCAGTTCATCCCCCGAGTTTCTTAGCAAGGCGTCATAAGCAAATCGCAGATTACTGAGGTATTCTCCATCTACCCTTATCCCTAACTGCTCCAATCCAAGTGTCTGAATACTTCTTCTAAGCAAGCTGTGAATAGTACTGGGGAGATTGTGTCTCCTTGCCTAACACCTTTCTTTATGTGAATTTCTTACTTTCTTTATGCAGAACTATGCTTGCTGTGCAGCCACTATATATATCTTCCAGCACTTTCACGTACGGCTCGTCTACCCCCTGATTTCGCAATGCCTGCATCACCGCCGAGGTTTCAACTGAGTCAAATGCTTTTTCGTAATCAATGAATGCTATGTATAAGGGCTGGTTATATTCCGAGCATTTTTCTATCACCTGATTGATGGTATGGATATGATTGATAGCAGAGTACCGTTTCCGAAAACATGCTTGATCTTTTGCTGTATTGAAGTCTAAGGTTGTCTTGATTCTATTAGCGATTACCTTAGTAGATACCTTATACGTAACAGACAAGAAGCTGATTTGTCTGTAATTTTTAAGGTCCTTAGAGTCCCCTTTCTTATGAATGAGGATAATGTTTGCAGTCTTCCATGGTTCCGGTACCGTCGATGACATCAGGCACTGCGTATACAGGGTGGCTAGCTTTTCTAACACGATATCCCCCCCCCCCTTCTTCAGCAAATCTGTAGTTATCTGATCCTCTCCAGCTGATTTCCCCCTTTTCATAGTTTCTAATGCGTTCTTGACCTCGTCCGTCGTAACTGGTGGAACTTCTGACCGTTTTTCCCTACCGCCAATCTCCTTACGGTTCTGACTACTTTGGCTACTGAAGAGATCTGTATAAACTCCTCGGCTACTTTGAATATCTTGTCCATATCCATGATGACGTTGCCCTCCTTGTCCTTTATCGCATACATCTGGTTTTTGCCTATGTTCAATTTCTTCTTTACCGCTTTAAGGCTTCCCCCGTTCTTTACAGCATTCTCAATTTTCTCCATTCTATACTTCCTTATATCGGCCACCTTGCTCTTATTGATTAGCTTTGATAATTCGGCCAATTCAATCTGGTCTGTTGGATTGGAAGCTTTTATACTCTGGTGTTTCTTAATCAACAATTTCGTCTCCTTAGACTGCTTACCGGTATCCTCTCTGATAGGGGGTGATAAGGGAATAATGTAGCAGGCAAAAGAAGCTCCGCTGTTGCTATCGCAATTCAACTAGGGTTAACCAGATTTAAACCACACCTAACTTTTTCTCTAGCACTACGCATTCAATTCAATCATATGGAAAAAAGCAAGCAAAATTACTGACAGCTCCTTTCTTTATAAATAAATAAACATGCCATGCACGTGGCACATGTTTGCTAGGTACATTTGATGTGTTTCATGTAAAGTTTTGCAAAGATATGCATAAGGCTCACCATTTGCTTAATAGAGCATATCGTCATGAACACGTTATGACGATATGCTCTAATCATATGATGTTTTTAACTGCGATTTCGTTTTTATTGCTTTATTAATAGTCAGAAAATAATTTCCCTTTATTGATTTGCATTTGTTCGTTTCGACAGTAAGGGATACGTGCACGCAGCATCGCCCTGGCTTCATGCCATGATTGCCTGTCTTATTTCGCTTCTTTCTGTTTTCTCCGTTTATCCCCCTTTGCACATGTACGGCAGTTTACTGGGCATCGTGTAGTTAACCTCTCTGCTTTTCCATTATTCTGTTCCTCTGTCTCACTTTCGCAGACATATTTCGCGTTTCGCAGGAGCCTTTCGCACGCCAGTGCATGAACATTTAACCAACTGTCAAGCTGAGCTGTGCTTTGCAATTAGTAGCGTGTGTGTGTGTGTGTGTGTGTGTGTGTGTGTGTGTGTGTGTGTGTGTGTGTGTGTGTGTGTGTGTGTGTGTGTGTGTGTGTGTGTGTGTGTGTGTGTGTGTGTGTGTGTGTGTGTGTGTGTGTGTGTGTGTGTGTGTGTGTGTGTGTGTGTGTGTGTGTGTGTGTGTGTGTGTGTGTGTGTGTGCGTGTGTGTGAGTGTGTGTGTGTGTGTGTGTGTGTGTGTGTGTGTGTGTGTGTGTGTGTGTGTGTGTGTGTGTGTGTGTGTGTGTGTGTGTGTGTGTGTGTGTGTGTGTGTGTGTGTGTGTGTGTGTGTGTGTGTGTGTGTGTGTGTGTGTGTGTGTGTGTGTGTGTGTGTGTGTGTGTGTGTGTGTGTGTGTGTGTGTGTGTGTGTGTGTGTGTGTGTGTGTGTGTGTGTGTGTGTGTGTGTGTGTGTGTGTGTGTGTGTGTGTGTGTGTGTGTGTGTGTGTGTGTGTGTGTGTGTGTGTGTGTGTCCGGCGAAAGTGTAGCAGGGGGCGTCAGGAAGTTAGGTGGGCGGATGAGGTAAAGAAGTTCGCAGGGGTCAAGTGGATGCAGCTAGCACAGAACCGGGCTAAGTGGAGAAATAAGAGAGGAATTCGCCCTGCAGTAGGTATAGTCAGGATGGTGATGATGAGGTAGCCGGGGCAACCTCACGCAAGCACTAGGTGGGCTCCTCCTTACAGGAGCCCATTGGCGACCGCCGCGACTCGGGCTTAGTGGACCAGGGCCATCTGGCTTGCCAGGTCGGAGCAGCCTCCCAGTCCTCCCGGGTGGGGTTGGGTTTGGAGCTGAGGTTCGGGGTTGAATGGCATGTCCACACCATGTGGAAGATGTCCGAAGACTTCTCCGTACAGTGTGGGTATTTTCCTGTACAGGCTGGATCAGATTAGTGCTTCAAAACGGCCGGGCACAGCAGCATTTTGGTGTAAAGGCGGAGGAGTGTGCTTTCCTCCACCTTTGTAAGGCCCTTACAAGGCTTAGGGTAAATTGCATGACCGGATTGAAGTAATTCAGTAATTTCTCGAAAAGTGAGAGCCGGATCGGATTCAGGATCCATATCATAAGGGTCTGAAGGCGTTGCACGGAGAGTGAGCGCGCGGACAGCGGCGTCTGCCGTTTCATTGCCTTCGAGGTCCATGTGAACTGAAGCCCGTACAATCGTTCGAGACGTGGGGGCCCCGAGGTAGTCACTGTTTTGAAGGATCCGGTGAGCAAAGAGAGGAATGTACCCCTGTTTAATACTTCTGCAGGCCCCTCTCGAGTCGGAGATGATGACTCGCGAGTCCTTTTCTGCGGCGGCTAACGCGATGGCAACGTCTTCCGCATGTGTTATGTCTTGAGCTGGGAACGTTAGGCTATTCACCGTGATATTTTGATGGACGACTGCGGCTGTGTACCACCCCCCATGGGGAGGGCCGGTGGCATCACGCAGAATATTCCGTGTTTGTTCCCATAGTGATGGACCAGTGCCTCGGCCCGCTCAAGGCGCCTGCCACTGTGGTCGTCACGTGCCATGTGGGCCGGAAGAGGACGTACACGCAGGGCGTATCTCCAGATTTCCGGAATGCGTACGCGCTCTTCCGTAAGTATTGTGTGCTGGATGTGTAGTCGAGCTAGTAAGCGGTGTCCCGACAGCGTTTTTGAAAGCCTTGCGTATTCATTGGTCAAGTGCGCCTCCCAGAGCTCCGCGAATGTGTTTATCATCACCAGGCCCATACGACGCTGGTTGGATGTGTTGATCGGAAGATCGAGGGCACGTTTGTACATCTTTCTGGCAATCACTTCGAGGGCGTTCTCATCAAACCTGCGCAGGTGGAGGTAGGGAGTTGATTAGAGTACTCGACTGGCCACGAATTCATGCGCCAGCAGCAAAGCGTCTGTGCATCGTAACCCCACGCGTTTGTTGGAACCCCGGCGCACCATGCGGTCCACCTGGTCCCCCACCTTGCGCAGTTTTGCTAGCGTTGTATCAGCCCGTCGATGTTTGTGCATAAGGAGACCAAGTATTCTAATCTGATCATGTTCGGGTATCGGACTGCTGGCCAAGAATAGTTCCATTTCGGTGATGCACTTAGGCGACGGGCGAATGTACACAAATTCGGATTTGGACGGTGAGCATTGAAGGCCGCAGCGGCGGGCGTAAGCGTCTACGATCTGCACCGCTTGGTGCAGGTTGGCCTCAGTGTCTACATCCGATCCGTGTTTGGCCCAGATGGTTATGTCGTCTGCGTACAGCACGTGCTGGATGCCTTCGACCTTCGCCAGCTGGGCCGGGAGTTGCATCATAGCCAGATTGAAAAGTAATGGCGAGAGGACCGCGCCCTGTGGGTTCCTTTCGTTCCCAGTTTATATGGGTCGCGTTCTTATTTTTGTATTCGGATTAAAGATTGTAGATCCGAGAGAAATTGCTTGCTATACTGAAATGTGTTATGTCCACAGTTTGTCTGGGTGATCTGTCGCAAGATGATTTCGTGTGTGACTTTGTCGAAAGTCCCCTTCATGCCAAGGGCGAGTACTGCCTTATCGCTGAAGGGATATTCGACAGGGTTGAGAATTTCTCGGTCGAGTTGAAGCAGAACTTCCTGAGCGGACCTTAGCGGGTGGAAACCGAACATGGTGTCTGCGAATGTATGTTCATTTTCCAGAAACCCAGACAGCCCGTCCCGCACCATGGTCTCCATCAGCTTTCGCGCACAAGACATGAGGGAGATGGGGCGAATGTTGTCTGTGCTTATGGCTTTGCCGGCTTTTGGAATGAAAGTTACCAGGGCGGTCTTCCATTCAATTGGTAGAGGTGCCTCACCAAGCCAGATCGAGTTTATGAAAGCAAGGAGGGTTTCGTAAGCGGGGCCGGGAGATTGGCAAGCAGTTTCACAGTTATTTTGCTCCGTCCCGGTGCTGTTCCTCGTTTTATTTTAACCAGGGCCGCCTTCAGGACGTGCAACTGGAACGGTAGATCCAGATCCGCCTTCTCTGAACCTGCATACGAGTACGCGGGTCCTCCTTGGTCCTGCTTAATGCAAAGATACTGGTCGCACAGTTAGCATGCTAATTTTGATGTATTTCCATCGAAGCTATGAATAGCTCATTGGAGATGTTTTCTGTCTTGGCGAGGGTTTCAGTCGGGTCATATAGAGCACAGAAAAGGCAGCACGTGCTCCGGCTCGACATTTGTCAGGCCGCCGTGTTGCAGCAGTCTACCCAATTCGAGTCGGCGAGTTTGGACGCGTACTCTGCCGCTCGCTGAGTGAGCTCAGCGATACACATTTCGAGCTTTCTGTTATGTTTTTGGCGGTGCCATCTGTGGACGAGGCTGTTCCACGCTTCCCAGAGGTGCAGAAGGTGATTGTTCACCTCTGGAGTGGCCTCCGAGAGCTGAATTTGTGTTTGCACCGAACGAATGTGTGTAACCAATCCTTGTACCCAAGCGTGGTATCCTTGTTCGTGGATAGAGGCCAAATTAATATAGCTTTGCCGGAACTTATTCCAGTCGGGGAGCCGAGCTTGTGCGTGGAGTCCTGACAATGGTTTAGCTCCTACGGTGGTATTGATCAGGAAGTGGTCACTACCGAGAGTGTCCTCGGTGTTGATCCATTCTGTGTGTACAGTGTTTTTGGTAAAGGTGAGATCCGAACATGTATCCCGAGTCACTGAATTACCCAACCGCGCTGGGTATGCAGAGTCAGCGTGAAGAGCCAGGCCCAGCGTGGACGCGAGTTCCGCTAGCCTGCGTCCCCGCGTCTCTTCACGCACATATCCACGGAATGTACTGTCTGCGTTGAAATCACCCACAATCACCACGGAGTCCCTGCCCGCAGCCTTTAGAGCGCGGCTAAAAAGGTCTGCGAACGTTACATTTTTGAGTCTGGGGGAACAGTGATTTTGAGTACGTGAAGTGGTGCATCTTGTTTTTTGAGCCGAAGAAGTGTCACCATCACGTAGGAACATTCAGTGTGAAGTTTCAAATCAACTAGAGTAGCCGTATAATTTTTATGCACGCAGATGCAGGAAGAGGGGTCCTGCTAAAAGGTTATATAATTTGTGAGGGTGACGCCACTCTCTGGCTCCTAGAGGGCAACCACCGCTGGAAGAGAGTAGAAAGTTAAAAGGTAAAGTCGGAGATCCTCCCTCTTTGCGCGGGAACGGAAGCCCCGGCAGTTCCATTGGATAATTTGGACGGGGTGGTCGAATTGGTTCTTGGGGAGCGTCTGATCTTAGGCCTTCTCGCCATGGTCATTTAGACTGAGGAGTGGTTGTAGTGACGCTGCTCCGGAGCCAACACTCGCGGGAAGGGGGTATCCTCCATACCGGAGAGCGAAAAGTTGTCATCGTCCACCTCAGGGGTGCATCTAGAAGTTTTGTTAGGACGGCCAGGTAAGGGAACGCCGGGCCTGCGCGAGGAGCGCAAGGAATGCGCAATTTGTTGGGCAATCATCGCGGGGATTGTCTCTGGCAATTTAGAGATGGCGTTGACCATCATTGAGATTTGATTTTCTATGGCAATGAATCGTGCCTCTATGTCCCTGAAGCGGGCCTCGAATATGGCCTCCAAGCTTGTTACCGTCTTCGGCCCCACGAGCTTACTCTCCGTTACCTCAGCCGCGGGAGGCGAGGGCGGAGAAGACTGGGTAATTTTGGATTCCAATTCGCTAATTTTCTTAAGCAGCATCTGGTTTTGGCCCTGAGGGCTGCTATTGGATCTTGCTCGGCGCTACGCGCCCTTGGGAAGGAAGTGGAAAGGGGAGAGAGAGAAGCAGCCCCACCCGAACCACTCACCTGGTGCTCGTTTTTGACTGCGTTGACCCAGGCCCTGGTATCACCTCGCGTTTCCGCCGCTTGTTTCGCCAGTCCGCCGTGTAGTGGCGACACCTTCGATTGCCGTTTGTCAGCACCTCCTGGCGAGGCTGATCGCCGAGAGGCCCAACAAGGCGGTGTTGTTTCTTGGGCGCCATTTTGTTTTGTTTTTTATCTTGGGTGTGCGAAATTTTTCCACACAGTCGCGAGAGTTGGTGGCATGGGAGCCATCGCTCACATAACACCACAGAACACAGTTGTGAGGAGCCCGCACCCCCTCCACTAGCGGCGCTTGGAATTCACAGAGTCCACAGGTGTTCGACTGCAGGTTTGGACGTGCGTCCGCGCGATGCCCGACGGCCCCGCACTGGCCACACGCAGAGATAGTTTTGTAATAGTTTCGCACAGAGATGACCATGTTGTCATAATGCGCGTAAGTGATACGTGCCTTGTTGAATGTTCCAAATTTCCGGATTTTCAGGATGGTGCCGGCGCGCCAGCACACTCGGTCTTGAAGTGTTTCTGTGGTGTCCGAGTTACGGACCACGATCACGCCGTGACATATGTTGCCGCTGTCTTGTCTCAGGTAACCCCGAAGTGGGATCGACCCCTTCTCAGTGTTTATTGCGAAGTCCCCGATGAGCTGGTCGGCCGCCTCGATGTCCGGGGTATGCCCAATGACGATGTTTTGCTCTCGTGAGGGTAGAACGGAGATGGCGCAGGCCCATGCAAGCCCGAAGTTCGCCGAAATGGCAGTGCCGTAGCCGGTTTTCGTTAACGCCTCGTGAAGAGAAACACTTTGTCAGGGCTTTATGACTATAACGTAGTCTTCGGGAGTTGGTTTAAGCCGTGGACGCGGCTTCTACTTCGAGAACGCCTTGTCCTTGCTTCCCGCGGCGCGCGTCGCGGGAGAGTTTGTTTCCGATCGACGAAAGGGCGGCCAGGGCGGCGCCGTGCGCCGCCATCTGGGCTTTGTCTTGGCATTTTAAGAAGACAAAGCCCAGATGGGGGCGCACGGCGCCGCCCTGCCCGCCCTTTCGTCGATCGGAAACAAACTCTCCCGCGGCGCGCGGCGCGGGAGAGTTTGTTTCCGATCGACGAAAGGGCGGGCAGGGCGGCGCCGTGCGCCGCCATCTGGGCTGTGTCTTGGCACGGCCGGTCTTGAGGGAGAGCGCGCTAGCGCTTTCCCTCGAAACCAGCCGTGATCTTGGGAGCGGCGTGAAGCCGCTTGAAGTAAAGCTTGACTCCGAATTTTCGTGATAACCGTCGAAGTTTTGTCTGCGGTAGTGGGTACCGTGGTTCACAACATCACCTCAGGGTCGTAGCCGCGTATTTCATCTGCGGAAGTCGCCATTTTGTCCTCGGAGGGCCAATTCCGCCAGGCCAGGCGTTCTTGGTTCTTGCTGCCTCTTCGACCCGCTCAACCAGTGCTAGCTGATCTTACGGGCCGAGGCTGGACAGAAGCCCCTCCCACTGCTCTAAGTGCCTTTCAATTCAACTGGCGGTCTTATGATAAAACGTTCAAAACTCCTTGCAAAGCAGTATTTACCTTACAAAAAAATTGATCACCACGCGTCAAAAGAATGATGCATAGAAGCTGCTTATTAATAGCAATCGAAATACTTAAGCCTTAAACAAAACAGAGTAATCGATAAAGACTGCTCTAAAGGAAGTCTAGCGGCTAAAAGCTTGAAAATGTTGGTATCTGAGTTTGCAAATATAGTATACCGTTTGACAGTTCGCTAAAGAACTTTCTTCCAACTTTCTTCCAACAAATACCGGCGCACTGACTCAGTCACAGAACGGCTAAAACAGTGTCAGTTATAATCACTACAAATTAGAAGAACAAACCATAAATGTAAACTTTTTTTTTCTGATGATGAATGATAAAGTAAAAGTTAATAAACAACACTATGTTACGCGTCCTCTGAAGCCTTGCCCCGAAAAAATCACAGTAAGGTATTGTAACCTATTGTTAAACGTACTGATGTATATCGCTACTTGTTTTTTCCCGATGCAGTAGAAATTTGGAACCAACTGCCAAGCGAAGTTGTGGACCAAACAGAAGTAGAAAAATAGGTGTTAACACGTTCTTGGAGCATTACAGTGCAAATCTATAATTCTGTTCTATAGAGTGTATTTTAGGGAATAGAATTGTACTTATATTGTATGTGTTTCCTTCCCTGTAATGCCCCTCATAAAGAGGGTTAACACTATGAATAAATAAAATAAAAATAAAAACTGATTAAGCCGCATCTCTTTATATTATTTTTCTACGGCTGTCTACAGCGTTCGACATGCATGCCTTGAACAGCAGGGGCGACGCCTAAAATCAATATCAGGTTTCAGCCTGCATTTTAATCATGAGATGCCACACTCTCTTCCTCACTATTGAAGCCCGGCTGCTCAATGGAAACGCATCTAGTACGTTTCCTGATAATATACCTCGGGGTGTGCTGCCGTAAAATGTTTCTTTGTGGACATCTTAACACACCGCACATATTTTCTTCACCAAAGTACCATCGCATTTCTATTGTTGTTTGCGCGCTGTGTGTTCAGGTTCAGGGTGGAGTGCGGATTTTTAACACGATAGCATCAGAAACCTCGTTCACCGAAAAAGCGGCGTTGGCACTGACATCGGCGTAGTGAGCGAAGAATCACGAGCTGGCAGCTGACATGGCCGAGCGCTGTGTGGACGCAGTGTTACCTGACGTCACGCGTGACAGAATCTGAGAACACCGTTCACATGGAAGGTAACATTATAATCAGCCAGCCAGAATCCTGATATTCACGTTACCCCTTCGCTACGCAGGGACGTTCAAATGGATTGGTTAAAGAGGGGCTCTTTACGTCGGCTGGTAGCCTACCCTATCGCAATATTTTCTTAAAAGTGGAGCTCTCACCCATATATTTTTGGCAGTAATTTTATGCTGGAAACTAGGAACGTTTACGATTCGTTTACGTTTACGTTTACGAAACTAGGAACTGAGTACGATTACTTCCTATTGCAAAAACCAGTGCCGCTGGGTCCCAGCGCCATGCCTGATTATGGTCCCAGTATGGCGCTGGAAACTGGGTGCACTGGGACGCGGCATATTGGGACGCTCCGCACTGGCGGCACTGTTTGCCCGGAGAAAAAATGGCGTGGGATAAAAATTAAAAAGTAACGAAACAAGTTAGGTACATAAAAAACCTAAAAAAAGTAAAAATTCAGTGTACCAACCGCGCCTCAAACTCCGCCCCTAGGCATAGATCAATCACTAGCTCAGCACGCTAACCACTCGTCCACGCCGAGAACTGGATTTTCTTGAAACATTTTTGCATTTTATGTCATGACCCGCATTTATAAGGTTGGGACTGCATGTTTTGCAGTCTACAGGCCCCCATTGCTACCGCTCTAACAATTACAACTTTTTGATCATTGGAGCTTGCTGTCTGCTCTCACGACTTGCAACTAATATTCTAGGTGCCTATGCGCGCTATTTGTGCACTGGAATCATTTTAACATGCGGAGTTTGACATCGCTGGCAAATTTAGCAACGCCGGCTCTTCGGTGGTGCTCTCCTACCGTGGGCGTAATTGTCGCTGAACACGGAACTTTAGTACAAGCCTTCAAGGAAAAAAGTGCGACCCAGCTTCAATACCGGCAAGCGCCGCAGCGATGACCCTATATTGAGTACGATCACTTCCTATTGCAAAAACCAGTGCCACTGGGCCCCAACGCCATACCTGATTAAGGTCCCAGTATGACGCTGGAAACTGGGCGCACTGGGACGCGGCATACTGGAACGCATACGTACTAATCCTTATTTGTAAACATTGCGGGAAGCGTCGCGATGACCGAGGGCTCGGCTGCTTCATACGCAGAGTAAGAAGGAGCGCACAAGCTTAAGAAACACACCAAATATTATGCATTACAAGCTCTGTATGCTGTTGTTTTTTCTCTCATGCACCCATCGCTCGGTAAACTACTCTCTTCCTCGTTTTAGTTTTTTTTTTCTGCTGTTTACACTGGGCCGTGTTGCAGGCTACGCTCACCTGCGATTGAGCCCGCATTGAACATTTTGGCAGTAATCATTGTATTAGAGTGCCCTCAAGGTCAGCTGTGAAGTTGGTTATGCATGGTAGCCCACATTACTGAATTCCAGCTTTAGTTGTGCGTTAATCGTCAGTGTGTCAAGAGATAGAGGCGCGGCGGTCGTGGTCTCTCTCGAAACGCTCGAAACGACCTATCGAAACACGGAAACTCTAGAAAAAAGATACTGCTTTTGTTTTCTTACAAATGCGCAACGACTTCGCAGCGAAAAGCGCTTGCTTGAACCATATTTTTCATATGCACCCCGATGGTAGATTGCGAGTACGCTGTTGCCCTGTTGGCCCCTGAGGGATGCTACTCCGGCTGACGCCGCAGGCCGCACCGGTTATATTGGGGCACTGGGACCAGTGCGCCCCACCGCACATACAGCGCTTCTCCCAGTGCATTGCGGATGCCAGCGACACACCCAGCGTCAAAAGGCTAATCCCAGCGTTTTTATCCCATCGCACTAGTGCAGCCATTGTGTTCCCGTTGCTGCTCCAGTGAATATCGTAGACCTCCAGCGTGCCCAGCAGATCCAGTGCAAACCCAGCGCGAAAATCTTACTGGTTTCGCACTGGAGACGCTGGTTTTTGCAATAGGGAATTGCGGTGAAATGTTTACGTTAGGAGACATCATCGCAGATATGCAGCTATCATTGTAAATGTTGCTTGATTCGCATACACTAAGCGTGCTGAGAGGAGAAACATGCACTGAATATCAAGTAATATCAACCCTTTCTGTTATATATTTTCGATCAAAGCCTCTCGGTGGTCCAACAAGGTGCTTTCTAGGCATCTTATCTCTATAGCATTTGAATCTGCAGCGCACATAGGACATGGTACTGCGCTGGAAACCCAAGTTCTGCGTCAATGTGCGCCCAAGCGTGTTGCCTCCAGCTTTGCGGAACGGCCTGCAGGGCGTTTGATAGCGATCGCTCGCGACGCAGCCGCATACGAGCATGGCGATAACGGAGAAGGAAGTGTCATGAGCTTGGGGAACATGTTGAGATAGTTCAGGGGTACATGTTCAGATGTGAAACTAGGCGTCTTCAGTCGGCACTGCTTGAGCAGTCTAACAACAACCTTTATTTTTATATATTTATTTATTTATTTGATACTGCCCACTGCCTCTTGGCAGTCTAAGCAGGAGTGAGTAAGTACAGAGAAAACAAGTTAAAGGCGGCACTACAAATCAAGGTAAGCAAGAATGTGAGTGACAAGAAAACATAAGGAAATGGCTTGCAATACAGATTATTACGTGGGCAAAAGCAGCTTATACAAAATTACTTCCGAGTGCTCTTGACAGTGGTACTGCTACTACACTGAACACGACTCTAGAGACCTTTTGAGCAGAGACAGCCGGTGCTGCTGGAAGCAACCCAGAACAATGTAAGTAATGTAAAAACAAAAATTTAATAAATAAAATGACGGTATATTTAACTGATCGAAAAAAATAATTAAGATAAAGGGGGAAAAACGAGCATGATAGCAACTGCGACCAAACCGTTTTAAAGGGAACGCTCCTATATTCCATCCATCTATCGATCCATCCATTCATTTATCCAGAGTACATTGAACCTGGTGTTTGCGGTACTTGCTCTTAAACCCTCCAGGGCTTTTTTTTTATACGTGGTACGAGCCTCCCGAGATGCCAGTGGAGACGCGCGTGAACGCAGATTGACCTTTTTTCTTTTTTTACAGTGGGATGAGAATGTGTCCAATCAGCAAGTTGCCTATGTGCCATGCCAATGGTACCACAAACAGCCGCCATCGGAAAGCTAAAAAAACGACGTGTTAGTTGCCCTGCTAACCATTTCGCTCGGCGTAAATAGTTGTAGGCACTGCACGCGCAGTATTTCTTGCCACATTCGCGTAGTCTGTCTTGAGGGACAAGAATACATTTTATTTGTCCTGGAAGATCGGCGCAAAAAGCAAGCCGGTACGTATGATCGACACGAAGCAAAAAGAAAGCATTCCAAGGGGACGAATGAGGCCTTAGTCACTTATACGGTTTCGATGTTTCCGCCTTGCTTATTGCGCATATGATGGCGCCGTGTTTCTTTCACGCACACACGTATATTTGTGCCATTGTTCCAGTTTGTTGAAAATTGTAGACAGTAAGTGGCACCAACTCGCCCATCAACTGATCCTGTCGCGTGGAACAAAACTCGGCCAAGCACTGATCGAACCAAACACGGCTGTCATTTTCTTAATCCCGCGGAGTCCGAAGACGCACGGGCATATGATTGTCGTTAGCGCGGATCTGGTCCCCTTTCAAGCCTCATGAAATAAGAGAAACAAAAAATGAAAAAAACAAAAGGTTGTATGGACGATGCTTGTGGTTCATGCGCAATGTGCCTCGAACAGAACAGTTCTCGAAACGTCTACGCTAGCTCTCTCTCTCTTTCTCTAAAGGACAAGGCGTCTACCACTAGAAGAAGATTTCTGAGGTGGAAAACTGCGAAGGCATGAAAGGTAAAAGTGAAACATTTTGGAAATCCGGAGCTAAGAAACTCGCTGAGTGTCTACACATGCATGGTGTCTCCGGGATTAACAACTTAACTCCCGGCTTTTCATGTAGGTTAGAAATTTTATAAAATTGAAATTCTATTTGAGATTTGCGATTTTAATACTCTTATTAGAAATATAAATTGCGAGATGCACTGTTTCCAGGAGGGTGTTCATTTTCCAAGACTTCGGCTGCTACTTCTCTTTTCGTTTGTGGCAATGAAGTGGAGTTTGTGGCCCGAGAAGTGGCTCGATACGTATTCCAGTAAGTATATGATTGCTAGTATTTCAAAGAAGAGAATGTTGAATATATTGCGAAGTGCAACCACACTCTAGTTGCTCATGACCATAAGTAAATGCAGAGCAAATTAGATGGCATATCGCCTATTTGGTCTGATTGCATACATTCTGTAGCACCTTTGTCAAAATATTATTTTTACCATTTCCGGTTATAAAACTGCAGAAAATGTTTTGCAGTAGCAATATAATTTGTGTGCGCTTTTTAATAATGATTCCTTTGGGACATAAAAACTTCCGTGTTAACATCAGCATTTTACGCAATTACAAAAAAAAGTGCAAAACTAAACAGTACACAAAAGTGCTGAGAGAAAAGTTCTACACAAGTGCAGAAAAGTCAGACATTGCGACCGAGCTCCAAATATTGTGTCTTGCATTTGGGACACTTATATTGGAATTTTTTTATTGCAGAGAAATTCAGTAAGAACAACGAAGACGCACTTACAAGCATCTGGAAAAATGTTTGGTTATATGTTCATCTCAAAAACAAAATACGCAAAGGCAAAACTCATTGGCCAGTATAACTTCAAGGCTTCACTCATTGGTTATCATGGGCAGCATTCAATGAAGTCATTTACAGCAGACGCCTTTGCCCACGTTGCATATAAACTACAACACAGTAAATAAAGCTATGAGACAACTTGGATATTTGAGGAGAACCCTTGCTAAATCCCGAGCAGAAATCAGAATACTTGTTTACAAATCTTTCATTAGACCAGTTTTAGAATATGTCGCAGTTGTTTCGGATACGCACACAAAAATCAATATCACGAAACCTGAAAATTTCCAGCGTAAATTAGGTTCAACAATTGTTATAGCTAGAAAACGTCCCCAACAGCATTTTTGCAAACAGCTCATTTAGAAACTCTGCAGGCAAGACGATGCCAAGAAATAATAAAAATATTCTATTTGATCTACCACAACCAACCTGGTGTAAATAGAAATGCATACTTTCATTCAGTTACCCAACGACAAACCCGTTCTTTTCATTCTAAGAAGGCGAGCGATTTTTCGTGCAGAACAAATGTGTTCAAAGTATCACGTTTTCCTAAAACTATCCGTACTTGGAACCACCTACCTGCAAATATTGTTGAGTGTTCGACGTTGTCTTCTTTTCTGAGTGCATTCCATGATAGATAGCGGTGTTTCACATTGTAATATCATGGTGTTTACACTTCTTTTTCTTTTTCTTTTTGCTCTGTACTAGTGATATGTCTTTTTCGTTTTTGTCCTTAGCAAGACTTAATGTACTTCTTATCTCGTGAACTGCATTTTTGTAACCTCCTCCCCCGCCCCTCCTGCCTCAAGCCGGACAATCAGGCTGGCAGTATGCAATAAATAAATAAATAAATAAATAAATAAATAAATAAATAAATAAATAAATAAATAAATAAATAAATAAATACACGGATCAGTTCATGCAAGAAATAAAAATCAGCAATAAAATGGAATTGCGTAATAGAAGCGGAGTTCAATACGGGCGCGGTCAGCGATCCCGTACAACGGCTGCCCCGATATGCTGGCCGTCCCGTTAGCGCCAGCTTCACACTCTATTATTTTATTCAGAAGAATCCTTTTGCGGCGGATTCTTGCTAGCGAAAGTTCCCAGCTCTGTACTGTGAAAACTTTCAGCGAAGTATTTGTTTCATATCATTGAGCCCTGGATATAAAGTGAAGGCAATGCTCTGGTTCATAGCTCTCGCACAAGTACAATGCAAAACAGTTTCGCTAAGAGAAAACGAAATCAGCGAATTCCATCAGTTTTCACTGCGGCAGAAGAAAGAAGAAATAATTTGAACTGCTGAGTCAACATAGCAACAGTCGGCACGTGTCAACCTAGGATTGCCCAACGATAGCCCCATTTCTTTTTAACGGCCATCGTAGCGACGTCGACTGCCTTTCCCTGCGCAAAAAAACTGGCTGAATGAAAGAGGCGCCTCGAAAACGTGCGAGGAATTTGCATTTCAAAAAGTATTTTTCGTTCGTCGAGCGCTAATCTTTGGCGGGAGTTCTGCAAAGGCTTGCAATGAGCGGGCAGAACTTCCACCCCGGACCGCCTTTCATTCAAAGAAAACATAACTGGTAGACGTACTTTGCGCATGCTTGAGGTACAACATGGTACTCCTAGTTGCCGCCCAATCTAGCGCCGCAGGGATTAGTACGCAATTCCTGGCTGCAGCGCGCAACTCATCGCTAGCTTGGCGTCGGCAGTGAGGCGAGCACATATTTTACTTTCGTCCCTTCCTAATTAGCCAGCCTGGCCTTTGGTGTTTTTGCCGCAGAAATGTGAATGCTCGCGAGGAGAATCAACGGGGAAGAATACGCGTCAGGCGGACTACATGGCGAAGCTTGAGATTAAAGCACTCATGCCGCTCAGCGCAAGCCGCTTCGAGGCCGTCTGGCAGATTGTTCAGGTCATGTTTTGATGAAGGAGAGTCTCGCGTACTGACTTGCGCAACAGAAACTTTTGCCAGTAGACGTTTGTTTAACGCTATATGTGATACAGTAATACAAACTACAGAGGTAAGAAAGTGGCACTTCGTCCCGAACACAGAATGCGATATCCAGGAAGGAAAGAATGGAATGAAGAGGAAGTGGCAAGTGCTACTGAGTGGTACTTAGCCGGTATCCGTCTGCATAAAAATGCAAATCAGTCGGATCTTACCGGTACTCACCCGTGGAAGACAAACGTGTAGTAGCCTTCACGTTTGTCTGCCGCAGGTATGCTCCGCTTGAAACGAAAACGGGTAAAATTAATTCGAGGACGCAGCAGGGGCCTATAAAAGGGTGAATAATATCGGCCACTTTAACCGGGAAGAAATGAGGAGAGTTGACGAAGGAATAAACACAAGTTTAAACTTTCTAGTAGTTAAGGGTGGCGGAGCAACGACGCAAAATATAAACGTTAAATATTACAGAATTAAACATGACCAAGACAAAACATTGTAAAAACGTACATATCAGCATATCACCGAAATATTTGCTCAAGAAATGAAAACAAATCATCGCTGAAACTTCAGACTCCGTTCGTGTAGGAGTGCGAAAGCATTACAGCCCTGTGAGTGAAAGGTTTCCACCTCAGGTTTGAGCATATATTGATTTCCTTCGGTGGAGTATTGTTGTTGTCTGTGTTTTCGGACTCTTCGCAGACCGTCATATTTCACGTGCTCTCTGGTAGCTCTAATCACCTAAACATCGGTTTGAAGGCATACATGCGGAGGTATATTTTTCGTGCGAGCAACTTCCTATTTCACTAGATCTTTGCTACTACAACGCGAGCTCATACAACATCATCTAGAACCCTGTATAAAAATGAGCGGCTGTGACAGAGTTTTAGTGCGAAACGCTGAAGAACTGTCACCCCACGGACGGCCGTTAGTTGTGAGTATATATATATATATATATATATATATATATATATATATATATATATATATATATATATATATATATATGAAGTACAACCCCCATTGCTTTCCTCGGCCTCGCCGACTGTTGGCTTCTTTCCTTCATGTATTATAACGAGTACCCTCATTTCCCTTCATTTATCTGCATATGTATATATATATATATATATACTTTAAGTAGGTGACACACGATGAAAAAACAACACTTTAATCCGACGTTTCGGCCGGGGTCCGGCTTTTGTCAAGGAATGTAGGACATTCCTTGACAACCCGGCCTTGACAACCCGACAACCAAACGACCCGTCTCTGTTATGTGACATGTTTCTTTGCAGCTAGCATGGGCATGCCCTGAAAAGCGCCAGCTCGCGATTTCCCGTGCCAAGTGTACCTACAAGGCAGGAATTCAGGGGCGCTGCAAGCATGCTGCTACTGTGTGCTATTTCATAAACTCCCACGAAGATGAGTCCTGCACAAGCCTGGCACAACAATGGGGCAAACCCACCTGCGAAATCCGAAGCCCTCTTTAGAGAGCATCTGGGCCTTAACTAAATAGGCATAATAAAAATGAAATACTTGCCTTAGATCTCGCGTCGTACACTATGTGATCGCTGACCTGCGACCCACACTTAACCTTCACGATAACAGCGTTGTCTTCTACAATCTGCTGAACAGAATGCCCATGGCTGACTAACAGCTCTCCTTTTTTTGACATGTGCGCTGCGAAAATAGCCACGGCTGTCGGTGATTTTCTTAAAACCACATCGAAGCGTGTACATTCCTGCACACTAGCTTCAAACACCACTTCGTCCAAGCGCGAGCTTGAAAAGTAGAAGCAGGAGCACGCGCGCAAGACAGCTTTGTTTCAGCGCGGAAATCCAAGCACGCCAAAAACGAGCGCAAAGCGATTAAACTGCGGTCAGGGCGCGCGCACGCGCGAGCAGCTTTCAACAACGCGAGCGACAAAGAACGCGAGCGCGCGCAAAACGAGTTGCTTCCGCTTGCAGAATCCGCAAAGACACGAAAGAATCTGAAAGACGCGAGCTGTTGTAACAGCCAACAACACAACAGTACACTTCCCACATTTCGAGCGTCACGGAACCAATCCAGCCATGTTTTAAACTCAGCTGCGACACCTAATTTGCACGCCTGCGAAGCCACAGCGGCGGGCGGCCGGCGCGAGCACTCACAAGGAGAGGTAACACGAGCGGCCAAAAGACGTTCGGTCAAGCGCCGCATCAGCGCCGGGCCCGACCGATGCTTCAAAATTTTGCCGCTTGCGGAGGAGTGAGCGCTGCAGTCGCGCCGCCAAACTTGAGGTTGGGTTCCCAATTAAGGCTTTCTCCTAACGTTTCCGGAAACAGGTTCGAGCGAAAGTGTTTGAGCAACTCAATACCAGCTTTTCAGTCGTCTCTTGGTTAGGTTTGGTGCTGCACAGCTCCGCATTGACGTTATTTTTTAGTTGCTTTCCTGCGCTCAACTGTGCTTTCAATCATATGCATGCATTTTGCCATGTATCAGTACGTGCAAAATATTGAAGCGTCACCAGCATCACCGTGCTTGAAACGAGGATATGGCGTTGCGCAGAACACTACGCTTGGCGTGGCGTAACATGGGGCGGTGTTGTGTTCCT
>NC_139346.1:44383593-44618593 GCF_055883805.1 Amblyomma maculatum
GGGTGAGACGAAAGTGGGTCATGAAGTGTAAAACAAGAAAATCTTGAGTATGTACTTATCAGCCATGGAACCAGGGATTCTGTAGCCTGCAAAAGAAGTAAAAGCGGCAGTACCAGGAAAAAAAACTACAATGCCGGTTAGGTGATTAGTCACCACTAAAGACGGTTTGGTGAAGATACACCTTACAAAGGGAGGCTATGCAAAGGGCCCTGATAAGGCATATATCTAGGGGGACAATTCTTAAAAGGAGGGGGTAGGGCGGGGAGTACATAGTCACAGGATAATAACCGCATAGTGAAACCTAATAATAACCTTAAGTATGTATCTCAACCTGGAACAGGAGATCCTGTGGCTTAGAAAAGAAGTAAAAGCGGCAGTACCAGGAAAAAAATCACAGTACCAGGTAAATGATTAGTCACCACTTAGGCGGGTTTGGTGCAGATACACCTTACAAAGGGAGGGTTTGCGAAGGGCCCTGATAAGCGTATATCTAAGGGGGACAATTCTTTAAACTTTCTGCAAAGGGGGGGAAATACAGTCACAGGATAATAAGCGCACAAGGAACCACAACTGACATGAGAAAGTAAAAAAAAAATAATGAGGGATTCTAATGTTCCCTTAGATATATTTATTTATCTAAGGGAACGTTAGAATCCCTCAGGTATATTCCCTCTCCATCATAACTTTTCGGGAAAACAATCTCACATAGCCTTAATTGTACAGTTTATTCACAACGCATATACACCCTATTCCCTTTCGCAATAGCATAACCCTACACGGTCCTCTAAACACATTTCCTCCTTAACACTTGTTGCTTGAATTTGTCCTCAAGCATTTTTTTATTTTTTATTATTTTTTTTTATTTGTCATATTCACAGCTTTGCTATTGTTGTATTTGACTGTGTTTTCGAACTGTCCGGATCAAAAAGATATCGTAGCAGGCACCATGTCTTTGAAAGGCTCATGTTGTCCCTCCATTTCATCGCACCTGTTACACCAGTTTCGCTCGCAGAGTTTAATTGCATAATCCTAAATTTCCTTAATGTGCTGGGCTATTTTTCGCCTTAGGTTTCGGTTCCATCTCTGACACCGGAGGCGTCTTTTCATAACTTTTTTTGCTTCCCACATGTGTAGGAGTTTCCTGTCGACTGTTTTCGGTGCATCGTCCCCCTCTAGGGTAATGGTAGCCGATTTAACGTGGTGCATGAGGGTTTCTGCTCAATCGTCGATGTTTTCAATATTTTCGTTCATGTCTGCGGATTCCCTAATTTGTCTGAATTTCTCCCATTCGATTGCGCTGATGACCTTTTCTCGTCTTACTTTGACTCCCCGTTTAAGCGTTATTTCGAGAACGTAATGATCGCTTCCAAAGTTGAGCTCTGTGTTCTTCCACCTAAGCTCCTCTATGTTTGTGGTGAATGTTAAGTCTGGGGTTGTGTCTTTGCTCATCTTCCCATAACTGCCTGCCCTTCGGATCTTGCATATTATATCCCCACTCTTGGTGACAGGCGTTGAAGTCTCCTACAATTACGAGGGGGTTGGCCCCGGCTGCCTTCATTGCTTTGCGAATATAATGTCTTGAACCTAACTGCGCTGCTGAGGAGAGCTATATATGTTTAGGACTGAAATACTTAGTTCCTTCTTCCTGCCCGAGACGATTTCAACGAAACCCGCCTCAATGTCGCGAGAACTAATTTCATGTTCGATCACCGCAACGTTCCGTTTGACAAATGCAGTGACCCGGGGTTTTTCTCCCCGGCCACTAGCAAACGCTTGATATCCTGATAATTTAATTACTCCTTCGCCTGTTACCTGCAGGGCTACAGCGAGAGGTTTTTCAACTATTTGCTCGAGATGTTGTTGCACTAACGCTCGCTTGCGCGGGAAACCTCGGCAGTTCCACTGCCATACAGTCGAATTAAACTTTGGTTGCGTTTTGCCCATATTGGAATTGGTCAAGTATTCCTGCTCTCACTATTTGCCTTTCTGCCATAGCAGCAAGAGCCGCGTTTGTTTGTTTAGATTGTTCCTAAATTCGGTTTAGGGCGCCTGTGATGTTGGTCATGCCTGTCTCGAGCCGCTCGAGTCTCGCCCCGTATTTCCGTAATTCCGTATTTGGCATCTAGTCTACGTTCTATTGCCGCCAGCGGATCCGTTTCTCCGCCTCTCCGTTTCTGCACAGGAGGTTGTCTGCACTGTTCATTTTGCGTCCTCCTCCGTGTCTGACGCCGCGGGCGGTGGGGAGCCTGTGGAGGCTGCTGCTGCTGCTGCTGCTGCTGCTGCTGCTGCTGCTGCTGCTGCTGCTGCTGCTGCTGCTGCTGCTGCTGCTGCTGCTGCTGCTGCTGCTGCTGCTGCTGCTGCTGCTGCTGCTGCTGCTGCTGCTGCTGCTGCTGCTGCTGCTGCTGCTGCTGCTGCTGCTGCTGCTGCTGCTGCTGCTGCTGCTGCTGCTGCTGCTGCTGCTGCTGCTGCTGCTGCTGCTGCTGCTGCTGCTGCTGCTGCTGCTGCTGCTGCTGCTGCTGCTGCTGCTGCTGCTGCTGCTGCTGCTGCTGCTGCTGCTGCTGCTGCTGCTGCTGCTGCTGCTGCTGCTGCTGCTGCTGCTGCTGCTGCTGCTGCTGCTGCTGCTGCTGCTGCTGCTGCTGCTGCTGCTGCTGCTGCTGCTGCTGCTGCTGCTGCTGCTGCTGCTGCTGCTGCTGCTGCTGCTGCTGCTGCTGCTGCTGCTGCTGCTGCTGCTGCTGCTGCTGCTGCTGCTGCTGCTGCTGCTGCTGCTGCTGCTGCTGCTGCTGCTGCTGCTGCTGCTGCTGCTGCTGCTGCTGCTGCTGCTGCTGCTGCTGCTGCTGCTGCTGCTGCTGCTGCTGCTGCTGCTGCTGCTGCTGCTGCTGCTGCTGCTGCTGCTGCTGCTGCTGCTGCTGCTGCTGCTGCTGCTGCTGCTGCTGCTGCTGCTGCTGCTGCTGCTGCTGCTGCTGCTGCTGCTGCTGCTGCTGCTGCTGCTGCTGCTGCTGCTGCTGCTGCTGCTGCTGCTGCTGCTGCTGCTGCTGCTGCTGCTGCTGCTGCTGCTGCTGCTGCTGCTGCTGCTGCTGCTGCTGCTGCTGCTGCTGCTGCTGCTGCTGCTGCTGCTGCTGCTGCTGCTGCTGCTGCTGCTGCTGCTGCTGCTGCTGCTGCTGCTGCTGCTGCTGCTGCTGCTGCTGCTGCTGCTGCTGCTGCTGCTGCTGCTGCTGCTGCTGCTGCTGCTGCTGCTGCTGCTGCTGCTGCTGCTGCTGCTGCTGCTGCTGCTGCTGCTGCTGCTGCTGCTGCTGCTGCTGCTGCTGCTGCTGCTGCTGCTGCTGCTGCTGCTGCTGCTGCTGCTGCTGCTGCTGCTGCTGCTGCTGCTGCTGCTGCTGCTGCTGCTGCTGCTGCTGCTGCTGCTGCTGCTGCTGCTGCTGCTGCTGCTGCTGCTGCTGCTGCTGCTGCTGCTGCTGCTGCTGCTGCTGCTGCTGCTGCTGCTGCTGCTGCTGCTGCTGCTGCTGCTGCTGCTGCTGCTGCTGCTGCTGCTGCTGCTGCTGCTGCTGCTGCTGCTGCTGCTGCTGCTGCTGCTGCTGCTGCTGCTGCTGCTGCTGCTGCTGCTGCTGCTGCTGCTGCTGCTGCTGCTGCTGCTGCTGCTGCTGCTGCTGCTGCTGCTGCTGCTGCTGCTGCTGCTGCTGCTGCTGCTGCTGCTGCTGCTGCTGCTGCTGCTGCTGCTGCTGCTGCTGCTGCTGCTGCTGCTGCTGCTGCTGCTGCTGCTGCTGCTGCTGCTGCTGCTGCTGCTGCTGCTGCTGCTGCTGCTGCTGCTGCTGCTGCTGCTGCTGCTGCTGCTGCTGCTGCTGCTGCTGCTGCTGCTGCTGCTGCTGCTGCTGCTGCTGCTGCTGCTGCTGCTGCTGCTGCTGCTGCTGCTGCTGCTGCTGCTGCTGCTGCTGCTGCTGCTGCTGCTGACGTTTTTTGGTCTGGTAGGGAGTCCTGTAGAGCTCTCTGCACTTCTTGTCGCCAAGCGGATGGTCTTTACCGCACAGCTGACATTTTATTTCGCAGGTGTATCCCTGATCTGGGCGCTCTTCTCCGCATCCTTACCACTTAGCGTTATTGGGATCTGGACAGACATCTTCGCTGTGCCCTAGGCGCCCGCAGGCGTTGCAAACCTCGTATTTCTTTCTATATAATACACATCTTTACCATGTAAGTGAGAGTTTCACCCACCTCGGAACCTCTGGTTTTTCAAACAGTATGACCACGGTGGTTGAGCTCCTGCCCAGGCGCCTGGCTCCTAGCACGGGGGGGTTGCCTTTGATCGTGCGTAGCCGTTGCACTATTTATCCCTGGGTGATGCGAAGGGGAACATCGTGTACCACTCCTTTGCCGCAGTCTTCGGGCATAGCGACATACGCCGTGATTTCAATTTTCTGACCCTCGAATTCGAGGACGCGTAGTGCGGCGTATTTTCTTTTCCGTTCTTCGCTGTCTGTTGCGATGAGGATAAGCTGCTGTTTTGTGTTGACCGCGAAGGTGTCTTTCGCGGCCTCTCTGATGTTTATATTCGCGGTGGGAGCGATCAACTCCGCAAGTTCAATGTTGCCGTACTTAAGTAGGCGGCTTACTCCTCCCCGTGGGCGGAGAATTATTTTGTCAGTTCCGTCGGGTATCTTGATCGATTGCCTTTCAACCGACTTTGCTGCCAATCTCTTTCCAGCGAGCTTGGACGCTGCTCGCTCTCTCCCTAGATCATCGGTGACGCTGCGTTCCTCGTTCTCAAGTGGCACTGCCTTTCCTCTTTTCTTAGCAATACACCACTGGCCAGGTTCTTTCAGCTCCGCAGGAGGTTCTTTCAGCTCCATGGTTTCCATCATTTTCGTCGAGCTTCTAAACGGCCGGGGGTGCCTTTGTTTGCCTAGGCCTAACTAGGCCTAGTGTCCCTAGTGGCTTGCGAAGTTCTTCAAAGCATCAAAAATGTGTGAAAGAATCCGCCCACCTTGGAGTCTTGATAATTAGCGGTGAGCGCTTCCTGAATAGAGTCGATTCCCAAAAATTTCTGAAATTCAGTGGCCGAAATAGAGCGCGAGCGTTCGTGGTTGATGAAGCCCATCGATTGCACGTCCGCTCTCCAGCGATAACAAAACTCACCACCTACGCGACGCAAGTAACAGGGATATTTAGGAGGATCATTCAAGGGCAGAGGCCCCAAAGAGAGACGTATTTTGAGACTGATACATGCGTACATAATAAGTCGAATATGCTATTCCGCACCGTTCCTCAACAACAGGACCAATGCAAAATATAACATAGACGCACTCATCACACGTTGCGTCAAGAGGGCGCTGGGTCTACCCATCTCCTCTTCTACGGAACGCCTGATAGAAATGGGAGTGCATAATATCTGGACGGAACTTGCTGAAGCGGTGAGAATCGCCCAATATAGAGATTAAGTAGGTCGAGCACGGGTCGAACCATCTTAGAATGGGTGGGTCGAAATATAGATAGGGGCATAGCCGACAAGGTTGTCCTACCGCCACAATATCGCGAAAACATCATTGTCCGTCCTCTCCCCCGCAACATGCACCCAGAATACCGCAAGGAGAGACGGGAGAAGAGAGCAGCAGCACTGGTTAAAAAAGCAAAAGAATTTAGAGTAAACGAAGTTGCCTACGTAGACGCTGCAAGCGGCCGATCAGGGGCGGCAATCGCCGCGGTAGTCGATGGTAGCGGCGCACCAGTCGTCTCCGCCACCATCCGAAGCAGAAACATAGACGCGGCTTAAGAGGTCGCAATTGCGCTCGCTTGCGTCGGAACGAAGGCTAGATTGATATTTAGCGAAAGTAAAACTTCTCTCTGGAATATCGGAAAAGGCAGGGTCTCGCAAGAAGCTGCCCGAATTCTGACAGCTGCAGCTAAAATCGATCGCAAAATCACCATAATTTGGGTCCCAGCACACACGTCCGTCCCCGGCAACGAGGCGGCCGATGATTTAGCCCGAGATCTTTACTTCCGGGCAAACGCGGAGCCGCCCGGCTGCCAGGCGATGCACCAAACGTTTGAAGAACCATAAAGAAATAATCGAAAATTATAGATTAGGAAGACGTCTGGTGCCGCCACCGGATCCTAGCTTAAATAATAATGAGACCATAGCCTGGCGGCGATTACAAGCCGGAAATTTCCCGAACCCTGTCTGGTTGTTTCACACCCAGGGGGACCCTCGACCATATACTTTGGGAATGCCCTAAGTCTGCGGGGGCTAGGGACAAGATTAAAAGTAGAGAAGCCTTGGTAACCCTACTGTGAAGCGACGTCCCCGCTGACCAGCAAAAAGCCGTCCGCCTGACGGCTGAGGCCGCAAATAACCAATTTATATTCGCCAGTCCTTAGTCGCGGAGCTTGAAGCCCCCGTTCCTCAGGCCTGCGTGCCAGGAGCGGGGAGTAGGGGGCCTCCTAAATCGGTGGAAATTAAAGTTTTAATCAATCAATCAATCCTGTAAGGTCTCACTGCCACCATATGATGGCGCGAGCTGGGGCCATCTCTCGGTCTGGCGTGACGTCACATGGTCACGCGAAAAGTCAAGTATGGAGGCGCCACGACACGCCAAAGGTTCGAAGTGCTAGAAGTATTGCTTTCACAATAAAAATGAAATTGGCCGCTTCCAACCCTTCCTGTCAATAAAACCATTTGTATAACAGCATTTGCGACTCTATTTCAGAACGCTGAATACAAGTCTGAAATCTGGCTTAGATATTGGCGGTGCATGCCTCGGTGGTGCGAAAAAAATATACTCAAGTGTTAATAAAGCTATAATACTTAACGAACGAAAAAAGCCTGCGACAGACGCGCACCTGGAAACATTATAACAAGCAGTCGTGGCAAGTTCCACACGAACGCCAGGCGGCTGAAAGTAGCGTCTGGGTAGCCGGGAGTAACTGGCGTGACGTCACGGCCTCGCAGGTCTCCGGAAATTTTGATCACATGGGGTTCTTCAACGTGCACGCACATTGCACAGCACACGGGCGCCCTGCTTTTTTCCTCCGTCGAAAAGCGGCCGCCAAGTCGGGAATTCAATCCGATATCCTTTGACACATAAGTCGAGCGCCCTAACCACTGCGCCTTCGCTACAGGTTGAAAAACAATAAACTAATTAGGGAAGGCAGACACGTGATGAGATTGGGATATTGTCGGAAAAAGAGCGCAGTAATGCAATTAAAGGTGCTCCGCTAGTTTGAATACCTCTGCAAACCAGAAGGCGCCGCTTCTTCCCAGTCTGCTGGCTGATCGTTGTTGACTGTTATGTCACCTGAGTGGGTTTAGCAATTGCAGTGAGCGCAGTATCATTGCGCATGGGCTGCAGAAAAACGAATCGTAGTACGGGTGCCGTGTAGATTCAGCGCCAGTTATACCGCGGCCATCAACAGGCAGACAAAGTAGGGCCATACCCTTGCTTTCCACCCAGTGCAGTGCAGCGACCCAATGATAACATGTCATCACACTGCTTGAAACAAACTACCACTGGTGTTTTTGTCTCCGGCTAATCCCTTTCATTTCACTTACTTTTATTGACAACAAAAATTTGAAGCAAATGCTTTACAGGTCTAGCAGGAGCCAAAGTCCCCGACGGGCCAGGTTTGACATTCAAGGTGTGTCGGGGCTAGCTATGTGGCTTAAGTGCCCACGGAGTAAATGTTACTAATGCTGTGTCTTTCCTTTCCTTTCCCATAAACAACTTTAAAATGTCAGCGTGGACTAGCAATGAGCCTACGGCTTTTTGACCTTCACAATCAAGGTCTGATCTTGACCCGAGTGAGTGTAGGCGTGTACCTAAAAGTATACTGCGTCTTCCTTTCCATAATAACAAACTGTAGAGAAAACAAAAAATAGCAGATTCAAAAGGCATCAGAGCAGTTACTGTGGGTACTATAACGCCTTTCGCTAATACGGCTATAATACTACAGCTTTCGCTAGCTATTAAATCAGTTGTTGTTTTTTTTTAATTCTGTGATTGGTTCATTGCTTGCAAAACAAACTGTTCATGATATATAAACGTTAAGACAGGCTTCATGTGTTTTTTGGTCATACACGATTCCCATACCAATTCACCGAAGAAAGTAAGTACAACAATTGGTGAAAAGTTGTTTTTAAAAAAATGCATTTAAAAACCCCGACAAAGGCCCCCGAGTCTGCTAAAAATAAAATCTGAATTTTGGTTCGAAAGTGTTACCTGAAGGAAAAGGTTTTCATCGTTACCTACATAAAGTAACAGGATTGCCTCAATATTGCATGCACTACAACATAGCAGCCATGTCCTCTCCACGTAAGGCTGTGCTGAAAATATCTCCGTTTCTTAGCAATCTATCCGGTATTACGCAACTTGCAACTCTTGTAATTGCATTTAACATTGTATGCACTTTATTCGTTAAACAGTTGTAGTGCGTAATTAACCTGCCCTGCCTCTTTTTGCAATATATTGTAATTAGCAATCGCGCAGCGATTTTTTTTTTAAATTACTCCGAGGTAAGCTGTGCAGGGGGACCCGGCCTTTTCTGCTCTTACGTCCGCTGCTTCTGCCCGCTGACCAATTGTGTTCTGCTGCCGTTCAAATCGGCGCCGTGTCAGCCGAAATGGCTACCGTGGCTCTCACGATGATGGAAGACAGGAGAACGATGGATCACATCTTAAACAACACCGCGATTGAAATAGCTGGTGCAAAAGCCGGCTACTCCGATGTCGTCGTGCGACCCTGCTCTGCATTTAAAACGCAACTCGTGCCCAGCGACTTGGATATTGCCGCGAAGGATTTATTAGTTCCTTGTTGATCCCCAAAGCCGATAGCATGCAAATGTACCGCTTTGTGTTGATGCAATAAGATTTGTCTCGAACGCTTGCAGCCAAGCGCAGCTAATTTTACTTTGTCGGGGATTGTTGAGCTGTTCTGCGTTGCTGGAATTGCTCATGTGTATTTTATGTATCATCTCGAAAGTTAGTTGTCAGAGAGCGGCGGCCATTTGATTCTCAGACAATCTCAGAACCGGCTTTTAGCTATCGGAGCGCTGACTTATTGCTTCCTATGTGGGCGGACGTCAAGTCAATATAGAGTTTTTTCCGAAGGCTCTCAATCTCTTCCTAAGTCCCGGAATGCCATCAGCGCACAGTGCCACCTTATGTAGGAGCTCGATTACTCATGTTACAGAACCCTTAAATCACCACACAAGTCCTGCTCATTCAACGCCAAAGAAAGCGAAGCGAGCCGATCTAGTGACCCGTTGACTATAAGGCACGATGTCCAGTTCGGGCCTGTTCAAGGCAAGACCCGGAAAATCCCGCAAGCGCCTGCATCGATCACGCCCACGCGTGATGCCTTAAACTACAATTAGACTAGATTAGCCGCGAGTGCTCCCGCCCTTCGACGACTCAAGAAGCGAAGATTCTGGATTGGCTCGTCGAGTTTAAATATGACGTAGTGCTTAAGAGCTGGGACCCCTACTAAATTAAGGCGCACTTTTTTTTCGCCAGAAACCTCTCAAGGACATCGCACAAAAGTTAGGAAGCTTTCTTGAACTCATGAGATTTGATTGAACACGAATCCTCCATGGCATGTTCTAGAGCCATGCGAAAACAAATAATGCAGCTTCTTCTATTGCACCTCGAGCATCTGAATGAAACGGTGCTAGCGTATATCGAAGAAATGTAACGCCTCTTTCGGCACACTAATTTCGACACGTGCGAAACGAATATAGACGTTGTGGTGGCACGTGTGGAAAAAGCTCGTCTTATCATCCTGATGCACGAATTACCAAAGACGTTGCAAAGTTTACCGATGAGGCAAATATTAAAGTGAATACATTGCATTCTCGAGCCCAAAGGTTGCAGCGGCCACAAATCCTTTCAGCTAGCCAAGTGCAAAACACTAGTGCAGGAGAAGAGAACTTGGCAGGCAGTAATTTGTTCTAACAAGGTACGAAAGGAAGCAAACCAGAGGAAAGGGGAACACTGGACTGGCTGTTTGGTGAAGAATATAAAACTCTTTTAGCCATGTTCTTAAGAACTCTCATCTTGTTCTCTTTTCATGCAAAACAGTGAAACAGCACACGTCATACCTAAGCGCAGCATATCCCAAGCACTGGGTTATGCAACGGATTAAGATGAAGACACGTCTTCAGAACGTACAAAAGGCGCGCGACGCCTTTGAGATCCTCACTCAAAGAGACCATGTGTGTATTCCAGGACAAATTGCTACGTCAAGGCCTTTTACAAGCGCAATACGGTTAGTGGGGGCAGATGATCATCAGATACGTCTTCAGGTGTGCCAAAAAAGGACTTCTACTAATCGGAATAAGTTTGTTCGAGCTCTTAACGTATACTAGCTGGGTTATCTGGTGCTTGATATCCATTATGTTACATCGAAGCCAGTCACATATCTTTGCAGAATTTTTTATAGGGTTCTGAATTTTGCATCAAAACTCGCATTAGCTGGATTCAGGAATGTAATAATTCTTACTAATAAATTATCCCATGTATTAGGATACTACGGTATACATTAGCATTAATGGTAAATGGAATAGGTGGCAAGATGGGTACGTGGAGATCACCGCTTAAGATGACTACGGCGTATTAAAGTATATGAACTTCCTTATACCAATTTGGGCCTAGGCGTGTGTTAAGGTTAATCATAATAAAGGTGAGGATGCGCAGCGCTCGTAATATTTTTTTATAGAATGAAATGCCACCGCCAGTTCTCGCTGCCGATTAGTAGCATCAGGTTGTACCGAAACAATACTGCGGTTACTAGAATCGTCTGGTAGATTATTTATGCTTGCTTTCAGCCACGCTCCCGTAAAGCGCCAGCTATTCTGTTCTTGCTCTCTCTCGAATCAGGATCGTGGTGTACTGCTGTCTCTGGAGAAACCGTGTGACCGGTGGATGGGGCAGCAGTGCCGTGGCCTGTCTCGTTGTTGAAGACCTCCTCCAGCAAGCGGTTCAGAGTCTTGATGCTCTCCATGGTCTGCAGGCCCATCACGACAATGAAGGCGACGCTGAGCATCACAGCCAGGGCAGCGAAGGAGCCCACGCACGCTCTTTGGGCACAACCGCAGCTGTCGGGGCGTCGCCTCTTCCCGCGTGCCGACTCCTGAGCACGATACGTGGGCACGAAAGAACGTTAGCGACGGCCGGCTTGAAGATCTAAACGAAGTTGTAGTACAGACTCTGCCATCCTTAAAAATTCGAGCAATGTTATTCCTTTGTGTCCTCGAAACCATGACGAATGCCTTTTATCCGACAGCTTCTTCGAGAACGCCTACGCGGAAACCAAGAAACAAGGCTACTTATCATCTGGTTCTTTTCAATAAGCAGCCTGTAGGTTAGCATTGTCTTCGTCTGCGATTGATACAAGGTGTGCAAAACAAACATCATGCCTGTCAATTAGGAGGAGATATTTTATAATGCGCTTCACAACAACGGAACGTCATTGCAAGATTGAAACACATGAAACCCAAAATTTCTTTCTCTTTGTTATACACCCTTTTTTTTATTGTTTGTTTTGCATAATCAGTCATAGTAGTGAAACCTCCGTGTCTCAAGCAATTCTTATTTTTTAAATAAAATTGGTTCACAGGAAGGGAAAGGCGCAGTAACTGTCACACTTGCTCTGTGGACACCCGAACCGCGCCGTAAGGGAAGGGAGGAAGGTGGGAATGAAAGTGGAAAGAGAGAAAGAGGAGCCGTAGTGGAGGGCTACGGAGTAATTTCGACCACCTGGGGATCTTTAACGTGCGCTGACATCGCACAGCACACGGACGCCACTCTTATTTTTTCAACATTTTTGAAAATGTGCCTATTTCGGGCGCCATCACAACCCAAGCTTTTTACGTTACTTCGTAGTAAACCTAAGGATCGCAGTAACCACAGCTGAACTAAATATTGTTAGATTGTGGGTACATGCGTCGGAGAGAAAGCAAGGATTAAAGCTTGTGTGCCCTATACAGTGGTGACAGATTTCAGCAAATGTCTCATCTTTGGAATGTTACCATTTCAAAAAAAAAATTTCAGACTAGTTCCTGTGCTTTCAGAACTGCACCTAACGCTTCTGCATACTCGGAGGACACTATGTAGGTACAATAACCTTTAAGCGTTCAGTCTGCGTCACGAGCAGCCTGCTGAGAACACGGTGGTAACCGCGGCCTCAAACCATCTAAGCCACAGTGCTGCTTGTATTACAAAGCATTTCTCACGACGATCGAACAAGACGGTAGACAAAGTCAGGCCAAAGTAAAAATCAAAAGTACTATGCAGTACTATATATATATATATATATATATATATATATATATCTGATACAGTTTAACTGTACGATACATCAAGTCATCTATAGTTGGACAGGTTATGTCGAGGGAACTTAATAATGTTAATTATAATTATTGGTTCACAGGAAGGGAAAAGCGCAGTATCTGTCACACTTCTGTCTGTGGACACCTGAACCGCGCCCTAGGGGAAGGGAGGAAGGTGGGAGTTAAAGTGGAAAGAGAGAGGGAGGAGCCGCAGTGGAGGGCTACGGAGTAATTTCGACCACCTGGGGAACTTTAACGTGCGCTGACATCGCACAGCAGACGGACGCCTCCTCGTTTCACCTCCATCGAAACGCCGCCGCCGAGGTCGGGTTCGAACCCGGGAATTCCGAACAATTGTCGGGTTTCTTACCACTGTAACACCCCGGCGGGGCCGAGGGAACTTGCACTTCACTAATTTTAGGCGTAATTACTTATATCGTTAATGAGTTAGTTGTGAATATTATTAAAATTTGCGTTACAGTGCCGACTCATATATCATTTGAATAGCTTATTTGAATATGATTTCTGTACGCTAAACGCAGGAATAAAAATAAAAAATTTAGAGGACACTTAAGCTTCGCCTTCAGGAGTGGAACGCGATAGCGTTATTGCACCTCGTCGAGAAAACTTATTAAACGCAAGGGTATTGGGGCATCCTCGCACCGGTACCCGCGCGGCCGAAGGGGAGAAGCGGGTGAGCGAAGATAGTGATCTAAAGAAAGGAAAGACGCTTGATTCTACAACCCGTGAGGGTGCACGGCGAAACGTCAGGGGCGAGTGGCGCGCCACGTGTCGGTGCAGCGCCGCACATTGCGAGGACGGGTTCCTCCGTGTTTGCCGCAAGATGGCTCTGCATGTGCGCAGAGCGCAGAAGACATGTAGCGGAAACGTACTTCGCTACTCGTGTAACTGTGACTTCTGTAACATGCTCATAATTACCGGTATACACCGCAGTATAACGTTCTACGGCACGTTTCTAAGGCAACACCGCATTCACTAGAAGCGCTTTTGTACCGCTTTCAAGCACCGAACTCGTGGCTGAGTGGTAGCGTGTCCGTCTCACACTCCAGAGACCCTGTTTCATTCCCACCCAGCCCATCTTGGAAGTTGCTTTTTATTTATGAAGTGCATGCCGCGATTTATCGCTCACGGCCAACGCCGCCGACGCCGACGACACCGGCTTTTCTGCGACACAAGCTCCTTAACGCTACCGCGTTGATAACCATTACCGCGCTTAAAAATAAACTTTACAACGTCACGTAATATATCGTTGAAAATGTTTCGACGATTACAATTCTGAAATGTGTATAATGTATATATATATATATTAGCTTTATGATGATATATATATATATATATATATATATATATATATATATATATATATATATCATTATAAAGCTAACGCGAATCCTAAATGCAACAAGGGTTAATCCTTGTGAACATTTTCATCAATCACGGTGACTAATGATAGCGCGATAAAACAATCCGCGCCCCTTAGGTCCTTCATGTGTAAAGAATGGCAATCCGACTTGCTCGGGCTATTCCGAATGACCACACGTTACAGAATATGACTTTGGACGGTTTAAGTAAATCATTTGTTCTAGCGAAGAAAATGTTGGCATCTAGAATGCAAAAACCGGTATTGACTTGCGCAGCATACCTCATATTCTTGACATTCCTCAGGCGCGTCGTACTGAGTCGCGCGCTCCACCAAGCAGCTAGGTGACGGCGGACCTGGTGTCATGTCCCTCGGAAGTGCCTGCAGTTGACCTGGAAATATTCTTATTTGTTGTCCAGTTGGAGCCTCATTAGAGAGTACGCCTATCGCGCAAACAGCGATAAAATGGCTCAAAGTTAGGAAAGAATCACAAGATTTCTGTCTCTCAAAATGTTCAACTAACAAACAATAACGAAGTGTACGTATAATGAAAGGCAAATGGCCTTTAGGCAACTTTTTAATGGCAAAAATTGAGCCAAATGCGCCAAGAATACAGACGTTGCCGTGGGTTAAGATGCATCCTCCGCAGGCGCTGAACGGCGCTCTCTGATTAAAATTCGTTCTTGCAATCCCTCCTGGCAATTTCCGTCATGACGGAGAACTCTCACATGGCCGGAGTGTGTGCTCGTACAACCTAATTTATACTAATTTATCTGTTTTTTTTTTTTTTGGTAGAATGTTCAGTGTGCGATCTTAGCTACAGACTACAAAGATCCTACATATTTTTTGACATTTTTATCATCTATCTGTACCGTTGTTACCTGCTGTGAGAAAAAACCTGCGTAGTTCACATAGGAAAAGGTCGCCCAAATACAACGTTACTAGATCCTTTCCTTGCCCAAATATTACGAAAGAGAATTTGAACGTCATTCTTTAACATACGAACGACATCGCAGAATTAGGGTTTCAATTTCTTTTATAAATCGATACAAATCTTTAGACTAAGCAATTTACAAATCACTTAAAAAGCATATCATTCTTCTAGTTTTCCACATATTTGCCATTTCAGTCTATGCATTTTTGCAGACGCTGGGGCAATATTTGTATGCGCTTGTCATACAAGCTCAGCGCCATGCCCTTTCTTTGTCAGCAGACCGTGTTCGCTTGAAATTTCGCGGTACCACTACTCACGTGATTCGTGTTTGGTCTCAAGTGTGAAGTAGAATGGAATCCAAAGGTCTCCTTTTCATCTCCATAACACCAAAGACATTCGCGGGAGGAATCGACGCGTTGCCGTTGATGGTCGTCTGTGAGCATTTGCGGAACCTCTCTTGAGCGTACCTTCCGATATTTAAACTTTGCTGACAAAACCATATGAGTAGTGCTGCTAGAAATGCCAGGAACTAAAATGTAGAGTTCTTCGAGTTTGATCCTCCGATCTTGCCGCACCATCTCTTCGACCTTCGCGACTGTCTCATCAGAAAATAATGGTCGCCCGTTTCTTTCTTCGTCATGAATTTCAGTGCGACCAGTTGCGAACTTTCTACACCACTTGTAGACGCTTTTAACATCCATGCACGACTCTCATTAAACATCCGTCAACTGACGATGAATTGCAATTGGTTAAACGCCTTTTGCGTTCAAAACTCCAATATCTGCGCGAACTTCGGACCTGGCGGTAGCGACAATTGGGAGCTCAATTTCAAATGACTGCCATGCTAAGACTGACAGTCCCTTCAGCGCTGAGTCATGGCTCGTTTGGAATGCGCGGAACAATGGACACAGCAGTGTGGCGAGCAGCCACGCAAATAGTTCCCTGCGGACGCAGTCCTTATGAAACTGTACTTTTGGATTACCCTCTTATTATATAACTGCACCATCGCAATCAATATATGCACAGGCCATCCGCCAGTAAACTTGCGGCTACTTGCTATTTATTTTCAAGAACGCGCCGCACTGGTTTTCTCTGGCACACTTAATTACACGTTGTGAGCGTGCGACTAACTTAAAAACAAAATTCTGCTGCCCACGGGAAGCTTATGCCACTGGTACCAATATGTCTCTTAAGGTATGTTGCCAATTTTACAACTGCCTCATAATTTCTTTAAAGACTCAGCCGATTGATTTTATTGGCAGACTAAAGATTGGTAGTCCAGGAAAGGAACAAAATACGTATTACTCCGGCGCATCAGAAATTGACAGCATTATAAAAAAATACCCCACAGTTGTCTTACAATGCAGTGCTTGCCAGAAAGTTGGAATAAATTTTTTTCTGAACCAAAAATTATCTCGCCGTCTCGCCCGTTTGCAAATTCTCGCTTCGCAAGAGCGTTGAAAAGCTCGGTAGGACAGCCGGCATAACCATGTGTCTTACGCCCCTGGAGATTTAGTGTGGCTTTGGCGACCTCTCCGAAAGCATGGTTTAGCGCAGAAAATGTTGGCGCATTACGCTGGCCCTTACGTTGTGCTTGAACGCGTCAGTGAAGGGAACTACCAAATAGCACGTATGACAGCAAGTGGTCGTCGTTCAGTCAGAATTGAAGTTGCCCATGTCGCCCGGATGAAGCCGTGTCACTCTCGTGGAAACGAATAACTACCTCACCCGGGGAGCTTCGTCTACCCAGGGGGAAAATGCAACAGTACAGAAGAAGATGAAGTTTAGAAGACAAGTGAATGAGAAAGACTTTGGAAAAAGACTCTCGGGCCGGACGCACTGCCGTTGACCAGCTGAGCTTCCTACCCTATCGTCTTGTTCTTCAGCGCTCCGACGTCTTACCCCCTTCGTAACAATATAGACAAGTACTTGACAGACGGCTAAGACAGAGTATCTACTGCTTAAATGAATGTCCGTCTGCTCGGGTGGCTTTGTTACTGTGCATAAAAAAGACCAGCGCGAAAAAACGAGGACAAAGAAACACGAAACGACAGGACCGACTCTACACTGCCTCATTTCCAACCCCGTTGAAACTGTCGATTAGTTTCGACGACGTTATTGTTTGCATTCCTGTCTGATGAAAACTTTATTCATAATTATTTACTCAATCGAAGCATTTCCGTTGCCGCTATGTACACATCAATGAAGGTCTAGCAAAGCAGGCGTCTCGATACAGCAAGTGTATATACTGAGCTCTACCTCCATCGTCCCTGTTGCCCCGCCGGAATGGCGCAGTGGTTAGGGCGCTCGACTACTGTGCCCAAGGATGTGGGATCGAATCCCAATCTCGGCGGCCGCTTTGCGATGAAGGCAAAAAGCAAGGCTCCTGTGTGTTGTGCGACATCAGTGCACGTTGAAGATCCCAAGGTAATCGAAATTACTCCCGAGCCCTCCACTACGCTGCCTCTCATAGCCTGAGTCGATTTGGGACGGTAAATCCCATAAACCAACCAAACCTCGTCCCTCCCATATAAAAATGGTCTATGTACTTCAATGGAAAAGTTTATGGTCAGCTATATCTATCTATGGACTTTTATAGTCGGCTATAAAGTGACATTGAAATATCTATAGGCAGCTATAAAAAATTTTATACCACTTTGTCTATTGCTTCTGGACCAGACAAAATCTCTTTAGCTAACTATAGAAAACCATATGTCCATGAAGCTATAGACTATTAGTCATACAGTAATCTTAGCTGTCTATAAAATTTGAATGGCTCTAAAGCTACAGACTGAAGGCCATAGAATCCGTTTTAGCAAGCTATAGAAACGCTTATGCTCCTGGAGCTATAGATTATTAGTCAAACAGTTATCTTTAGCTGTCTATAAACTTATAAAACTACAGAATGCAAGCCATAGAATCAGTTTTAGCAAGGTATAGAAAAATGGATGCTCCAGAACCAATAGAGTATTAGTAATACAGATATATTTAGCTGTCTATAGAAATCTAAATGCCTCTAAAGCTACAGATTACAAGCCATATAAGCTTATTTAGCTGGCAATCAGTGTATGCTCCTAAAACTATATATTATTAGTGATGCAGTTATCTTTAGCTTTCTATAGAAATTTGAATGGCTCTAAAGCTGCACACTGATAGCCATACAAGCTGCTTTAGCTGGCTATAGAAACGTGTGTGCTCCTGAAGCTATAGACTTGTTATCTTAGGCTGTCTATAGAAATTTTATTGGCTCTAAAGATACAGATTTATAGCCTAATAAGCTGCTTTACCTGGCTATAGAAAAGTGTATGCTCCTGATGCTATAGACTAGTAGTCATACAGTCATCTTTAGCTATCTATAGAAATGCCAACGCCTCTAAAGCTACAGACTGCAAGCCATATAAGCTGCTTTAACTGGCTAAAGATTATTGTATATACCAAAAACTATAGACCAGTAGGCGTACACCTTTATATAAAAGAACATATATCGTCGGTTCGAATCCCTCGTGCGACTTCTACTCTAGCTTGATTAAGAGTTCTGTGCTCTATGCAACGAGAAACCGTATGTCATCAACTACAACGCTGTACGATAAATGGATTGCGTCACAATCTTGGTATGACTGGTGGGAGCACTGCCGCCGCATGGAGGTACTACCTCCGACCCATGATGTTTTAGTCGTGGGGACTGCTGTCCAATTTTCAGTTGTTTAGGCATCGAATTGAAAATAAACATGCGAAGATATAGAGCATGACACACACACACACACACACACACACACACACACACACACACACACACACACACACACACACACACACACACACACACACACACACACACACACACACACACACACACGCACGCACGCGCGCGCGCAAGTGTTTCTATAGCTCACCACAGAAAATGCTAAAGACTGCAATACTTACATTAGGACACCAGAATTAGTCCATAGGTTATGAACTCTATAACAAGCTATACCTTTTTGCGCCGAAGGTCTATCTGGCTATAAACGTTTGTACGCAATCATAGAAAATGCTAAAGACTGCAGTACATAGGGAGCCATAAGTCTATAGAATACGTTAAAGACTTCTATAGAACAGTCTATAAAAAACCGAAAGACTACCATAGTAACGGCTATAGATTGTTGGGCCAAATATCAATAGCCGACAATACAAATACTTTTTTATAGCTGACCATAAAAGTTTATACCTGACCATACAAAATGGTAAAGACTGCAGTAAATAGGGAGCCATAAGTTCATAGAACAGGTTAGACTTCTATAGAACAGACAATAGAAAACCTTAAAACAGGCATAGATGCAGTTATAGATATTTGGGCCAAATTTCTGTAGCCGATCATACAAAGGATTTTCTATAGCTGACCATAGGAAATTTTTGTATGGGCTGTTAAAGCTGTTAACCTACTTGCGTCGCCCATCTTTTAGATGCGCTATCGGGTCGAATTGACTGCTGTGGGTCTAGTGTATTTGCCATTAGCATTTATTGTCTCAGCCGTTATCTGGTGTGCAGGGAACATTACTTCCTAAACGGCTTACGAATATACGCATGTTTTGCTCATAAACATCAAACTATTGTAGTACAACAGATCGAGATGTGATGCATGAAACATTGTATTTTTTCACAGTTCTCACCATGTTTTCTTCCTCCCGGACAGCCTATCTATGATGTTCTGTTATGAAGGCGCAAGCCAGCTTCAGCGCGCTGTGTTACATGTAGGAGACAACATAGTCAGTGGGAAACTACCCAATGTCGCGCATCGCGTCCTATGCTTCGATACTGAGCCCGTTTGCAGTGAGGAAATAAAATAGTATAGAGAAACATTTGCCAGCTCTGAGATGACGCGAAACCGATACGCATAGCCAGAAATCCATTTCCGGAGAATTAGCGCTACTGCTGCCATACCAGCGAGCTCATAAGCCCGAAAGCAATTAGAAAGTAAAAGCACCACAAATATACTTCCCGTTGGACAAATACACGCCACACCTATAGGAAAGAGACTAATAAAATTATGCCTTCAGTTGCTACGGGACAGAAATCATATCTAAGCAACAAGCAATCTTATGCTCCCTGTGCGATCAGTACTTCTTCACCTGGACCCAAACACGGCTGGACGATTAGTTATACAGGTGCTCTCGGCGCCTTGTATGCCGCTGCAATTAGAAGGGGGCGCGCGGAAAACGACTCCAGTACTGCTCCTCGCCAGTTTGAGGTATCCACCCTTACGACGCATCTATGGTGTCTAAAAATATATATTGTAAATACAAAATGTACGCGTCGTAATTTGAAGCTAACGACCCAAAATTCTTGTTATTTTCCACTTTTTTCTTCTTCCGTGTCAAAATTTCATAGACTATGGCAGCATGCACTATGGTGGAGTTTTCAGCCGTAAAGAACACGATCTCACTGCACGGTTAAACATGACAACACAAAATCAACGGCCCCTGATGAAACGGCAGTGCGCTCAGAAACCACACCCCGCCTCTCAGATCACAAGTACTACAATGCGAAAACATAGAATATAATGCTCACGGATGGGCATATCAGGTATCTGCGTGATTGGAAATTGCTTTCGTTACTGCTCACCTGACGCTCTGACCCGGCGCAATTGCTGGCTGTGATTTTCTTCTTCGCTTTCTTTCACTGCGTTTCCTTCTCTTCTAGGTTTTGTTTTCGGGTTCGTAGGATAATGAAGCATGCTTTCCGTCCCTATCCTTAAAAAGGGACCTCAGATTTCCAGGCTTGATTTGTGCACTGCGTACGTGCTGCTCTTCCTACAATAAAATTTATTTCTTTTTCGCATGGGATGTTCCTAGTTGCTCCTTTTCTATCTTTCGCATTGTTGTATGGTTCGAGCCAATGTTTTTTTTTGTTTTTTTTGTAGCGAACGCCACACTGCGGTAAGTTTTCAAAACCTCGAGTCGCCGCAGCTATGTCGTGAAGTGGCGTAGCTACGTCGTGAAGAGGCGAAGCTACGTCGTGAAGAGGCGTAGCTTCGTCGTGAAGAGGAGTAGCTATGAGAAGAAGAACAAGTAGAAGACGAAGAAGACGAAGAAAAAGAAGAAGACTAAGAAGGCGACAAAGAGGATGAACGCTCGGTCACCTGCAGCTAACGTGTTCGCTCCACATTCGCATCAGCAGCGTTGAACCCTACTTGTTTTTTTAACTTTGTGGTCTGTCCAGAGATGAACGACCTGCTAAATGTGGAACGGCAAAAGGTTCACAAGTGTACTCGAGAACAGTACAAATGTTGTTAACCAGGGCTAAACAGTGAGAGTACGATACCAAAAGATGAGGAAATGATGCAGCAAAGGCTGAACACACCGCTTCCTGCCTCGCGTCACGTGATCGCTTGGTGTGCCTCTCTTGCTGGCTATAACTATCTTGGCTAACGTTAGCAATCACTTCTAACCACTCATGAACAAATTATTCTGGAGAAAATTTTATACATGATGCTCAATGTTTCTCAAATCTTGTACAATCACAGCCCCTTTTCGCTTGCGCCGAACATAACGTTCCAAATATTCAGGCTGAAAAAAACGAGTCCTCTTTGCTTCAAAAGCTGGACACCGCTGAGTGAGTGAATTGATAGTGTTTTCCAAAATTAACAAAGAAGTTGAAGCTACTTCCATATTGTGAATGCGAAAGCGAACCTTACGGTAAGACCCACGATTGCAGCGACAGGCCTAGATCGATTTGATAGTTCAGATGGGCCTCCACGGCTTATTTTCTTAGAGCGCAGCTCTTTGGCGCCCGTTCCTGGGTTTTGCGTCGGCATCGGCCTCGCAACCATTTCCGCCACCCTTTCAGCCCCCCAGCTCAGCCCCCCTCTTCCTGTGTGGCGCCGACAACGCGTGTTATCTGATTGCTGCGCGCGCTCCAGTTTGCCGCTGCTTATACCCCCTCCCCCCCCCCTCTTCCTACGTTGCGGCGAGGGTGCTCTCCGGTTTGCCCAAACGCCGACTCGCCATCAGCGGATCATGGTGCAGAAGAAGGAAGGCACACCAGCCTCTGATAGCCGTTCTCTACTGCAGTCCTAACATGGCGATCACTGTGCTCCTCGAGCTCCACGCCCTCGCGCTTCCTCTTCCTTTTCGTCCTTCTCAACCATTAATTCAAAAGTTCAACACCCTCCCGACCCCGGAGTGGCAACTGGTAATAGATGATGATGATCATCATCATCATCATCAGCCTGACTATACCCGCTGCAGGGCGAAGGCCTCTCCCATATTTCTCCACTCAATCCGATTCTGTTCTAGCTGCATCCACTCGACACCTGCGAACTTCTTAATCTCATCCGCACACCTAACTTTCTGCCGCCCCCTGCTACGCTTTCCTTCCCCTGGAATCCAGTTTGTTACCCTAAGCGACCATCGGTTATCCTCTCTTCGCACTACATGTTCTGCCCATGCCCATTTCTTCTTAATTTCCCCTAGAATGTCAGTAACTTGAGTTATTTCTCTGACCCACTGTGCACGCTTCCTATCTCTTAATGGTACCCCTACCATTTTTCGTTTCATAGCCCTCTCCGTTGTCCCCAACTTAGGTAGAACTCTCTTGGTTAGCCTCCACGTTTCAGCCCCATAGGTGAGTACAGGTAAGATGCAACTGTTGTATACTTTCCTCCTGAGCGATACTAGTAAGCTGCTAGTCATAATCTGTGAGTGCTTGCCAAATGCGCTCCATTCCAATCTTAATCTTATTTCCTTTTCGTAGTCCGAATCTGCGGTTACTACCTGTCCTAAGTAGACATATTCGCATACTACCAGTACTTCGCTACCTAATGCAAACTGCTGTTTCCAAGGCTGTTGAAGATTACCTTAGTCTTCCTCATATTGATTTTCAAGCCTGCCTTTCTAATTTTCCCGTCTAGGTCATCAATCATCACAACGTGAAAGTGCTGGAAGATATATATAGTGGCTGCACAGCAACCATAGTTCTGCATAAAGAAAGTAACAAAATTCCGATAAAGAAAGGTGTTAGGCAAGGAGACACAATCTCCCCAGTGCTATTCACAGCTTGCTTAGAGGAAGTATTCAGAGACTTGGAATGGGAGCAGTTAGGGATAAGGGAAGATGGAGTATATCTCAGTAATCTGCGATTTGCTGATGGCATTGCCTTGCTAAGCAACTCGGGGGATGAACTGCAAATATTGATTGATGACCTAGACAGAAAAAGTAGAGAGGTAGGCTTGAAAATCAGTATGCAGAAGACTAAGGTAATCTTCAACAGCCTTGGGAAGGAACAGCAGTTTACATTAGGTAGCGAAGTACTGGTAGTACGCGAATATGTCTACTCAGGACAGGTAGTAACCGCAGATCCGGACCATGAAAAGGAAATAACAAGAAGAAGAAGATTGGAATAGAACGCATTTGTCAAGCACTCGCAGATTATGACTAGCAGCTTACCGGTATCGCTCAAGAGGAAAGTATACAACAGTTGCTGCCTGTACTCGCCTATGGGGCTGAAACGTGGAGGCTGACCAAGAGAGTTCTACATAAGTTGAGGACAACCCAGAGGGCTATGGAACGAAAAATGGTAGGGGTAATAATAAGAGATAGGAAGCGTTCACAGTGGGTCAGAGAAATAACTCAATCTGTGGAATACTGCGCTACTTGATAGACAGAGACAAATCGAAGACGACACACGAATGAAGCGCAATGAAGTTACCGACATTATAGCGGAAATTAAGAAGAAAAGGACATGGGCAGGACATATAGTGCGAAGAGAGAATAACCGATGGTCGCTGAGGGTAACAAACTGGACTCCATGGGAAGGAAAGCATAGCAAGGGGCGGCAGAAAGTCAGGTGGGCGGATTAGATTAAGAAGTTCGCAGGGGTCAAGTGGATGCAACTAGCACAGAACCGGGTTAAGTGGAGAAATATGGGAGAGGCATTCGCCCTGCAGTGGGTATAGTCAGGCTGATGATGATTATGATGACTTTCACGTACGGCTCGTGTACCCCCTGATTACGCAATGCCTGCATCACCGCCGAGGTTTCAACTGGGTCAAATGCTTTTTCGTAATCAATGAATGCTATGTATAAGGGGTGGTTATCTTCCGAGCATTTTTCTATCACCTGATTGATGGTATGGATATGATCCATAGTAGAATACCGTTTCCGAAAATCTGCTTGATCTTTTGCTTGATTGCAGTCTAAGGTTGTCCTGATTCTATTAGCGATTACCTTAGTAAATACCTTATACGTAATAATAATAATAATAATAATAATAATAACAAGGAGGTTCGCAGGAAGGGAAAGGCGCAGTATCTGTCACACTTGTAGCTGTGGACACCTGAACCGCGCCGTAAGGGAAGGGAGGAAGGTGGGAGTGAAAGTGGACAGAGAGAAAGAGGAGCCGTAGTGGAGGGCTACGGAGTAATTTCGACCACCTGGGAATCTTTAACGTGCGCTGACATTGCACAGCACACGGACGCCTCTTCACTTCGTAACAGACAGTAAGCTGATTGGTCTGTAATTTTTAAGGTCCTTAGGGTCCCCTGTCTTATGAATGAGGATAATGTTTGTATTCTTTCATGGTTCCGGTACAGTCAATGACACCAGGCACTGCGTATACAGGGTGGTGAGTTTTTCTAGCACGAGATCCCCCCGTCCTTCAGCAAATATGTAGTTATCTGATCCTCTCCAGCTGATTTCCCCCTTTTCATAGTTTCTAATGCTTTCTTGACCTCGTCCTTTGTCACTGGTGGAACGTCTGACTGTTTTTCCCTACCGCCAATCTCATTACAGTCCTGACTACTTTGGCTACTGTAGAGATCTGTATGGAACTCCTCGGCTACTTTGATTATCTTATCCATATTCGTGATGACGTTGCCCAACTGGTCCCCTATTACATACATCTGGGTTTTGCCTAAGCCCAATTTCTTCTTTACCGCTTTAAGGCTTTCCCCGTTCTTTACAGCATGCTCAATTTTTTCCATGTTATACTTCCTTATATCGGCCTCCTTGCGCTTATTGATTAGCTTTGATATCTCGGCCAATTCAATCTGGCCTGTTGTATTGGAACCTTTCATACTCTGGCGTTTCTTAATCAAATATTTTGTCTCCTTACACAGTTTACCGGTGTCCTCTCTAACTATCCTACCGCCTACTTCTACCGCGCACTCACTAATGATATCTCTGAAATTATTGCTCATTGCTTCTAGGCCAATGTCTCCATCCTCGGTTAGAGCTTAATAACTGTTTGTAGCGAGATCCTGAACTCTTCTGCACTCCCCCTCACCGCTAATTCATTGATGGGTTTCTTTCTTACTAATCTGTTGCGTTCTTTCTTCAGATTTAAGCTAATTCGGGACCTCACCATCCTGTGGTCACTGCATCGCACTTTCCCGATTACCTCTACAGCTTGGATAATAGCGGGGGTTGAACGCATTATAAAGTCAATTTCATTTTTATTCTTCCCATTAGGACTTTTCCATGTCCCCTTCCGGTTCTTCCCTTTGCTGAAGAAGGTATTCATGATTCTTAAGTTATTTCGCTCTCCAAACTCAACTAGGTACTCCCCCCTGCAATTCCTATAACCAATGCCATAGCCACCTACTGCCTGGTCTCCTGCCTGCTTTCTCCCTACCTCGGCATTGAAGTCGCCTATTAGTACAGTATACTGCGTCTTTACTTTTCTCATTGCCGATTCTACATCTTCATAGAAGCTTTCAACTGCCTAGTCATCATAACTACATGTGGGTGCATAGACCTGTACAACCTTCAGTTTATACCGCTTATTAAGCCTAATTACGATGCCTGCCCCCCTCTCATTAAAACTATAGAATTCATCTATATTACCCGCTATATACGTATTGGCAAGGAAACCTACTCCTAGTTGTCGACTCTCTGGTAAACCTCAAAAACACAGTACATGCCCATCCTTCAGTATATATGCCTCATTCGGCCTCCTAACCTGGCTAAGCCTTATGACATCCCATTTCATGCCCTCTAGTTCCTCTAACAGCACTGCTAAACTAGCTTCACTAGCTAGGGTTCTAGCGTTAAACGCTGCCAGGGTCAGTTTACAATGCGGCCTGTTCAGCGGAGCCAGGAATTCTTAGCACTCCCTGCTGCGTCGCAGGTCTGACCGCCGCCGTGATCCGTTGTTCCACAGCCGCTGGTGACTGAGGGCCGGGATTTTATCGAGCTTATCATGAGAGGTTGCGGCCAATTACTGCACCAGGGTGGCCAACTCCTTTTCTGGTGAGGGAGTGTGTTTTCGGAGGTGTTCACCGGCATCTGGTCGCACCCAAGACCTGTTTATGCAATTCCATCGAGACGCGGATTTCTTTTTTTATCCGGTGGAGAATTGCACGGCACCGGAATTCGTGCCCCGGTCCTCTTGCACGCGAGGCGGGTGTTCCGCCGCTACGCCACTGCTGCAGCGTAATAGATCGGTATATCAAATAGGCCTAACTACCTGCTATCCATGCTGTAAACGAGTTCGGTAGGAGCAGACTACCCAATCCTTACCCATTATACATTCCATGATAACACCAGTCGGCCAAAGAGCTTTCGCGCATTGTTAAACGTGACACGCACCTGGCTCATTAGTGCTGGGTTAAATGAAGGTGATTGTTCTTGAAATAACAACTTCAGTTTCAGATAGCAGTGTTCCGAGCTGCGGCAGATCAAAATCTTTTTTTGAAACATTTTTCGCAGGCATACCTTAACGATTCTGATCAATCTTTCCCCTCCCCACGAAGCATAAACTGCTATGTTCTAATATCACTAGCACGGTAGACTTTCACATGTTACTGTCTAATGGAAATTTGAAACTCTACTACGACCATAGATGGTCTTTTGAGCGATCAGGAAAATCAACAGCTTTGATTTCAAACGGTTGAGCGTTCTACAGCTTTTCGCACGGAAGACATGCTGTCGGAGCATCAGCTGCTTACAGTCGAAAACGCGCACACACCACATATTTTGCCTGGACACACTAACACGCAGACAAGCTCGTGTCATCCGGATTCTTCCTCGCATTTCACACACAACCGTGGATAACATTGCGATATGGATGCAACACTACAAAGCGTGTTGACGGGTCTTCCAGGCGCTACTTCAGTGGGTGTCACGGAAGCATTCAAAAGCCAATTAATAATCCTGAGCACAAAGGTGGCATCGATGAATTGGTGAAGACTGCGCATCTTCGAACGTTTTACCGTCGTGTGTTGCAGGAAGAGCGCCATAGCAAAAGCATATTTCTGAACTCGGTTGCACGTGGAGACATTCTTGGTCTCTAGCGGTAAATGGGAAAGTAATGCTGCGCTCAAACGAAACAGACTTGCAGTCGTCCCGAAGTGTACATGGGCCATTTTCTGCTCCTGAATAGCCGGCAAATGACTGTCGGACAGTGGTGCGTGCTGAAGCCATGAGAAACGCAGGGCATCTTGGTCATGCCGCTGAGCAGCGAACTCCAGTACCCCTCAAGTACATCAGCGGTGAGGCCTATCGAATTAAGTAGGAAGATCACTAGCATCATCACCATACCGTCCCTGAGATAAGTGGCTTTCGTCGAGCTGTCGTTCACTGCTGAGAAACCATTCGGATACGACGATGTATTCAAGACGACGTGCAGGCGCTTTGTTGTAGATGACTCTGGAATTGCAGCTTTGGGAGGCATGCAATAAATCTCTCCGTGATCTTGCTCGCACGGTTCTTTTCCTGTATACCCATCGACTTCATATTGTCTGACTGCTGCGTCGTTCTGCTGAAGATAGTCGGCACCAACGTAAAGGCGTTGAACCAAGCTATACTGTTCAGTGGGCACCACCGAACGGTTGTCACCGAGGCTAATGTCCAAGGTCTTCTCCGGAATTATGACTTCGCACCCCCCATTTCGCAGCTGGACCTTTTCGGGACAATTCTCTAAAACTGCGCTGTCTTCGCAAGCGCTCGTTGAATGCTCACACATGCCAATGCTTTCCGGCTCCCAAAAACGATGAAATTTATTCGAAACTTCTGAGTCGGCAGAGTTCGTTTGTAGCACGCAAACTGTCCCTACTTGAGATGAAATGCCTACAGGACAAGACCCAGGGCACTGTAACGTCGAATTAAGTCTTTTATTAAAGGCTGCGAGGCTATTTGCCTCGTCATGGGAACAGACTTCATTTAAAACAAACTTATAAAGTTGGTCTGCCCCAATAAGCAAATCAATTCCTTCGATGTCATTCAGGCCAGAAAAACCAATCGAGACAGCAAGATATTTCTTTGTACCAACCAACTGTTTAACAGATAGGTTTATACTAGGAACTTCAGCCAGTGCGTCGCAAATAAACGGAACTTCTACGGCCTCTATTTCGTATTTATTTATTGTTACTTCACACATGTAGGCGCACTAAATTGAGTTTGCGTGTCAGTGATTACGTAGCTGTCCCGAATGTTTTAATGGCCAAATCGATAGTATTGACAGGCTTTAGTCCTAACTTCCGTGATACGTCGGTTCTTATGAAAGTCCGTTGGCTACCGTTATCAAAAAATGCCTCTGATGTACACGGAGGGGCTCTCTGTGATCCGCCAAGCTCTAAACGTTTGCAACAGTAGTTGTGCTTGCACGTAGCTTCATGCAACATTATCCGCCTCATGCAAGGGGTAGCTGTTTGCCTTGAAGTATCAATATCCTTGCACATTGAAGTCGCATGCCTCCCTTCGCACTGCAAACAGCGAATGTTACGAGGACAGTCTTCAACCTATGCCCTGGATTCGTGCATCTAAAGCAACGGCCGGATTTGGCTAAGAGGCTTCTCCGCTCTGGTAGATTCATGTCGAAAGTGCAACATCGCGTTCTGTGCGACGTCGAGCGGCAGAATAAGCACTCACCGCTTTGACCAGATGTGGCGCTGTGTAGCACAGAAGCCGGCAAGGAGTTCCAATGCCAGCCGCGTGTTCAGTCATTACCAGTGCGTGTGGTCACGACCGGTGAGCTACTACCTCTTGACAGTTCAATCGCCCAATGTATCCAGCATGTTTTCGAGCTTCCACCTCGATGCGTAGGTGATCCAGCTACTGTCGAAGCTCCGCTTCTGCCGACTGCTGTTCAGTGTCTCTTGGTTGGATGCTTCGCCGCTTGTAGTAGTCTATCACGACTTCACTCGGTATTACTTTTACAAGATTATCTACCATCATGGCGGAGTAAGATACCTCATGCACACCGAGCGCCTGCAACCCTCTGATATTGATGGTGACGTAGTCAAGAAGACTGCGTAACGCAATCTCATCGGCAGAAGCTTTGACGAGCTTGCGTGTGCGGAGGCTGGCCGAGTACCGCTGGATAATAATCTGTTGATTTCCGAAGCGGGTCTTCAATATGCTAATAGCGTCACCGTATGAGGTTCAAACACTTGAATGACGTCGATTGCTTGTGCCGCCATTCCACTGAGCAGGCTTTTCAAGTAATGGAAGCGATCTATAAGTCTGCGTTAGTATGAACTGCATGGTGGTACATGTCCCAAAAAGCCGGCTAGTTGGACACGTTGCCGTCAAAGCGAAGCAAGTCGAGTTTTGGCAGGCGAGACCCAACTCGGCGTAGTCGTTCAGCTGCACCCAGCGCAGTTGTTTCACTGTCTGCTATCGGGATCTCACTAGTAGTATACTTGGTATGACTAGGAGCATGCACAATAGGAGGTGGCGCTTGCAAACCCTCGATGTGGTGACTGAGTAGAGTCAGAGTCTCGGCGGCTGAATCTTCTTACTGTAAAACTAACGCAAATTCTTATCTCACCTCCTCGTCCGAAAGCATTGTCTCTAGCTGTTCGTTGAGGGATCGCAGTCCATCGTTGCATACTCTGAGGCGTTACTGAAACGGCCTGAAGGCGAGCAGAGTGCCAGAGCCAGATTAGACGAATTGAGCAACCTCATTCCGCAGCCGGGTATGTAAAGCACATTGGGCGGTACGCTTGGCTTTGACGCGCTCCATTTGAAGTCAAAAATGCGGGTGGGGTCAGAAGGGCATTCCTCTTCTCTTGCAGGTTTACTGGCAGAGCTCCGGTAGCCTTCCTAGAAGGTCAATGCGTTTTTCCTGGTAACCTCTAGAAAGGATCGATGGCAGAGCTCACAATAGCCTCCCGGGTTGCGGCACCATAAATTGTAGCAGAGGAAAGGCACGCTCACCGCTGATAGCCGTTCTCTACTGCGGTCCCAACATGGCGCTCACTCTGCTCCTCGAGCTCCATGTCCTCCCACTTCCTTTTCCTTTTCGTCCTTCTCAACCATCAGGCTCAAAACTTCAACACATGGTGCGTGCATCCCAAGCCGAAACACAGAGTCACGTTCTCTTCACTCGCCAGCGGCGTCAGCTGCATCAGTCAGTCGCTGCTGTTTGTTCGTAGCGCAACGTTTCTATGGGCCCACGCGCTGCCTCCCGCAATTCTCCCGATAACCTAATTGCTCTCTCCATTTCTACGCAAAGCTTCTTTCATGAAAGCCAAGAACTGTTAGTGGAGTGTTTCTTGAATGAATACGTGTGAAAAATTAGAAACGTTGTCTGTAATTGTGCATACGGGTCTTGCTCGAACTCTTTGCCTCAATATATTGAAAACGTGAAACAGCTGAGGAGCTGCGCTGAAATCTTACATTAGGAAGTAGCGTAATCGTCGCAATTTTTTTTCACGGATGGCCCGAACCACAGTGTAAGAGTATTTAGGGGTGGACACAGCACGGGCGAGGTACTGAAGACAAGTTTCCAGATAAAATACCAGCCGCGCTCCTCCGAACCGGACGCTGATCAAAGCGTCACCGTTGATGTAACGTAGAATCTTCGTAGGAAAAAAAACATATATATCAACGGCGCCATTGCGATAGCAACCAGCTGATATCACACGGCCCGTTTCTCCTGTGCGAGTCGTTCGCGTGGGCCAATCTTCGTCGTCGCCAGGAGCATCACCGTAGCACTTTATTCTTAAGCCATCCCCATTGCATCACTGCAGAATCAATTTCTAGAATAGTGTATTGGCTTATTGCTATTGACGTAATTTAATTTCTAACAGCGAAGCGAAGAAAAGGTTGAAGTGGCACTTTATGCTGAAATATGGAGGAGTGAGCAGCGCATCAGTCAGCCATTAAGTCATGGTTATTCATCCCAAGGCGCTCGGGAAGCACAGCTTTCTCACTTTGGATAGCGCAAATAGGGCAAGGAAAGCGAATTCCTCTTTCGATTGGGCGAAAAGGAGAAAAATATAAATATTTTTGTGGGTATCCCTAACCGCTTAATGAAGGAAATGCAACAGCACCCGTACCGCTTATATATTACAGAATTCACTAACGTGCAATCGACTGAGTGGATGAATGGGATAAGCAAGCGAACAAAAGTACGGGCTACTTTGAGTACGGAATATTCACGTGTACGAAAACCGGAACATCCCTGCCTTAAGCAGCCTTTGCTGTTGGGCTAGTTGGTTCAAATCAATTCGTTCTCTTGTGTTGTGTCCTGTTCCGCGCTGTGTTCCCAAATATCCCTGCCTTGATTTAAGGCTTTTTTGTCTCAAACAAGCCCAACGTCGTAAATATTTGCACGACCCTCGCCTGCACGAATCACTGCAGGATCCCTGAAATGCGTAACCATTTGTGCCCGTCATGCCCCTTTTACACATCTTGCCCGGGTGGTAGACATGCAGGCAATGAGGAAGTGAGCTGGTACGCTACCAAGTTCACTGGGTGGGCTGCGGCCGCCCGAGCTTCTTTAACATAACAAGCCGTCGGCGCACAGCATCTTGGCCTACGCAGAAGGCGAGGTTTCAATGAACTAGTCCCTGTGCATGGTCCGCACATGCACACCACACTTCATTTCTTATCGTCGCAACCACGCAACGTCTCAGTGCACTATTGCAGTACGGTGACATGTGCACAATCATATTTTCTAACAACCTGTAATTCGTGGGATTTCTTGCCCGCATTTTTAACGAGCGTCAATAATCCAATCCAGCTAAAAACATTCCTTACCACGCTTAGTGATCTGCATTCACCAACTGATTTATATGCTACCTTGGCGCACCTTATCACATTACTGCTCGTCAATCTATCTAATGTAGATTCAAGAAAACTGTTAACCATAATTTTTACTCCTTTGTTTTGTATTGTGTAAGCTATGCTTGGTGTTTCCCTATTTACTGTACTCTGTACCCCGAGGATAAAAGAAAGAAAAAGAAAGGAAAAAAGAAGCAAGAAAAGAAGTAATAGTATAAAGGGAGTGAGAGGGATGGGAAGCGTTCAGTGGGAGCTAGCGAAACCCGCTTAGAGCACCTCTAATTTAAGGAAGGAATAAAGTGAGGAGCAAACTAAGGGTCAAATGCGTGCATGTGGAGAGGGCGAAACGATGAGTGGGGCACACTAGTGCGCGAACCAAAGAGACAAAACCAAACAACAAACGAAACGAGCGATGGGTAATGCTTTGTTGTCAAAGTGCCGCTGCTTATTCATGCTGCACGTTGAAATTGAGCGCGGAAAATTATTCGTCTTCTGTGCTTTTATTTAAGCATGCACGAACCCACAGATTCACAAAACTGCACCTAATAATGGAACTAGACAAAAAACATCGTGGCAACAAAAATTTTTTCCCGTTATCGGCCACAGTTTACGAGAAAATGGCTCTCAAAAAACGAGTATTTTCCATACAAAAGCATTGCCTCCGACTAGGTCACAGGCCGCTGAGCGAACTGACATTTCGTACGGCCCAGACGAACAAGAGGACTTTATTTGACACCGGCGCGACCCGCTGTGTCCCCACCTATATATCTTGCACCGTGGCCCGGACCAATCCAAAATACATCGTTGATCTTTAAATTTATGGGTTGCACAAGCCCGACTTTAAAAATTTCGTAATAAACCCACATTTGGCGGCAAGCCCGGCCTAACAGAACTTTCGCAAAATACCTTCAAATTCGGGTTTAGACTACCATCTCGTACTGTGGGACAGACAAAAATTTGCCGAAGTAGAAAAGCGGCCTTTTACATATCGCCGTCGGTTTCCGATTGGTCCCCTAAATCATGATGACACAGTCCTGCTAAACTGCGTCATGATCTAGGGTAGCAACCAGGGACCAATCCTGACATCCCTAGATCAAGACGGCAAAGTCCCTTAGGGGGTGTCATGCACGCATTTCACTAAAAGGAAACTAAGTATTGACAACGTTGGCATATTGACGAGTCAACGCTGAAGGTCAAAGCCTGATGTGCTTTTTTTTTGCTTCTACAGCACTGCAGAGGATGTTGGGATATACTAGCCCTGGAGCCTTTGTCCTTCAATAATTTTTCTTGCAACCAATCGCGATTTATTTTCTGGCCCTCACGACGCACGCACTGAGTAGCTCGTTGGCGATGCTGTCACCTCATCTTCAACTCCGCTGTTCTTTTTGTGCTTGGCTACGTGACCTGATATGGGAACACATTTGACATTCGAACCAGGCTATCTTCATCTTTCGTTAAGATATCGGCCAACCAGCATTCCTCTATACAAAAGACGAAAGAATAGCCTACGACTTTCGACAAGGAAAACAATAAAGCGCACCGTGCCTTTTCAAGCAACTGTTTGTTTCTGTCTTCTAAAAGTTAACTTCCTCGGTAAGGCTACGCGTTCAAATATCATGCGCAGTACGAGCAGCTTTAAAGCGAGCAAACGTAGGTAACATACGTATAAAAATATTTTTGCCACAATAAACCAATTTTTGTGAGAACATTTTATTGAATTTTCCCGAAAGCCAAGTTTACTAAGCAACGGACTCATATTCTTGGCACCAGATTATTAATACGGGAGCCTCAGGCCTAATTGGTGGGGTAACTTTATTTGCCTCCAGAGCGCGCGTTGGGCTAGCTGAGCACAAATCGAAAACTCTATATTCATAGATTACCTCATTTTAACGACAAGGGAGCTGCCTTAAATAAATCAGCACGGTAAGTGAGTGCATCTGGAGCTCGGTTACTGAGCCAGTGTACCCAGGGTCCAACTAGGCCTTGGCGGCAGTGCTTCTATGGAGGCGAAGCGCTAACGTAACCTGAGGGTTGAACGTTGTCTGTGCAGGTTAAATATCATCAAGTGGTCGATAATAATCTGCAGCTCTCCAATATTGTGTCATTCATAACTTGTGTAACTTGAGATATTAATCCTCAAAGCTACGAATGGCTACTTCTAAGCAAAATGGAGCTTTTATTGATCTCCTGACTGTCCTGGATAACTCAGTGGTAGAGCTACTATGACGGAAAGGCAGTGATCCCGGCTTCGATCCCAGGATCGGGACGAAATTTTCTTTCACTACGAAATTTCTGAGAAAGATGTATGGCTTTCTTTTGTAGCCGTATGGCTGCGTTTTGGTGCATGTCTAGTGGGTAAATAATCCTTCATCACTTTATAGGAAAGCAGTGGCAAAAATACAAAATTCGGCAGTCACAACCCCAGGTCAATTTCGGGAGCAAATTCAGCTGCTTCGGCACAATAATTTTAGAATCGGAGAGGAGTAGCGGAAAAGTGTTTATTATTGGAATTCCGGAGAGGAATCTTGGACAGGTTCTTATGATCGTTGTATGCCGCCATTGTCGAATCGCGAATCTCAGATGCGAAGCTGCAGCACCGCTCCGATTAAAACGGTAACCACCACCGATTCCTTTCTGGTGCGAACATCCTGACACTGAACTGAAAGGCGAATACATATTTAAACGAATTTGTTCCAGCAATCAACAAATAATTATCTTCGGGATACACATCAGCACCCTCATAAATATCTATAAAGTAAAGTATCACAGATAATCAAAATTGTGTGGGATTGTTTTAATGTCGAGGTAGACAATCTGGGTTTCCAGGCGAGCCAGTCAGAAAGCCCTTCTCAAAGATATGAAAAAGCACAACCTTACTTGTCTTGCGAAATGACCGCGACTGCATCAAAGAATGTCATAACTGATGCAATTGTACGGCAAAGAAGGCGGCGACTGTAATTATTATTACAACCGCTTTTATCACTTTTTGCTGCCACGCAAGAAGCGTCACCTAATAGCAGCAGCTTGCTTACCGCCTAGCCAACAACAATCAGGGCCCAAAGTTTTTCTGCCTTTGTTTGCTTGCCCCTTCCGGTGTCTTCCGCAAACAATTAGCGCGCTCCGAAGGAGCGAACACCACCGCTTCTGCCCCCAGTGAAATCACCGCACGAGCTTCCATCTGCTTTCGCGCGCAGGAACATCAGAGGTCCTAAGACACACATAATTCCAATCTCACGATGTGGCTCCGCTCCCGAAAAGCAAAGGGAAAACAGGCACAACACACCTTAGGCATATTTGTGGCATTGTCTTTACAAAAGGAAGGGGGTGCTTCTAGGCTGCCCTTTTACTGGGCGATTACAGAACAGTTATCTAATTTTCCAGAGCATCAAACTTCGAGCTCAGCACACTGTTTTTAGATTTTTTTTTATTGTAAAAGTCTTATTCTGCAGATTATTCACCGTCGTCACTTTGCTCTGCAAGCAATAGAAAACACGTCTGATGCCGGTGATAGTTGGTGCATGATATACCCTGGCGCTGACTGGTCAGCTGGGTTTGTTTTTCTTGAGGAACTTGTGCCTAAAGTGGCGTGTAATAAGCGCACATTCGCAAGGGCAGTGCAATCCTCGCTGTTTCGGAAAAACGTGCGTCAAGGGAGGCGATTAGGTATGAGATCTCTGGGAGGCAGATGGGTCCGATAATGCGAAATTATATAATTTCATGATATTGTTACCGGGAAACAGGGGACCAAAGTAATGTGCTCACTGACAAAGACCATCGTCACCGAGGAACGCGGGTACGACGAAGCGTTGAGAAAGAGAACGACGCTGACAGAGTGGACACTGCACGGCTACTGAAGTCTCAGCGTCGAGTTCAGCCCATCGTAGTGCTGTTACATTAGGTACATCCCCGTAACATTTTTGTGGAGTTGCGGAGGTAGATGGAGCCGCGTCGGTTGTCATCATGACAGTTCCGAGGTGACGGCCACTGCGGAGGTCCAGCGTCAGATTGTGTAGAACCCGCGACCTCCACCAAGATGTACTCCCCGCCCGTAACATCTCGCCACAATGTACTCCGCACCACAAATACCGACCCTATTTCCGCAATGATTGCCTCTGACCTCAGCCCCGAACACGCTCAGGACCTGCACAACCTTTTGTTATCCTTCTCCGACATGTTTGACTTTGCGGCCGGTTCTCTGGGCCAAACATCAGTTGTGGCTCACCGCATTGACACCGGCGATGCAAAACCTGTACATCGGAGGCCTTATCGTGTGTCCATTTCTGAGCGCCAAGTCATCCAGCAGGAGGTCGACAAGATGTTGGCCATCGACATCATCGAACCTTCGAACAGCCCCTGGGCATTTCCTGTCGTGCTCGTTAGAAAGAAGGTCAACAGTTGGCGCTTTTGCGTCGACTATCGACATCTGAACAAGATTACAAGTAAAGATGTCTCCCCGCTGCCGCAAATAGACAATGCCTTGAACTGTTTACATCGAGCCCGCTACTTTTCCTCCATTGACCCTCGTAACGGCTACTGGCAGATCTCTGTTGACGAACAAGACCGCGAGAAGACAGCTTTTGTCACACCCGATGGACTTTACCAATTTAAGGTTATGCCTTTTGGACTTTGCAAAGCCCCTGCTATGTTTGAACGAATGAAGGACTTCTTACTCCGCGGCTTCAAATGGACGACTTGTCTATGTTACTTGGATGACGTGATTGTCTCTCCGCCCTCGTTCGATAGCCATCTTCGTCGCCTTTGTTCGATCTTCGCACTTTTCCGCCGTGCCGGACTTCAACTGAACTCAAAGAAGTGCAGTTTTGGTCGCCGCGAACCTAAAGTGCTTGACCATTTGGTGAATGCCACCGGCGTGCAACCCGATCTCGACAAATTTCGCGCTGTCAGTGCTTTTTCATCTCCCCGTTCACCCCGTGACGTCCGCAGCTTTATAGGACTGTGCTCTTATTTTCCCCGGTTAGTCCCAAACTTTGCCGCTGTAGCTCGTCCCCAATCTGCTGAAGAAAGGCGTTCCTTTCTCATGGGGACCAGAGCAGGCTAACGTATTCTCCACCCTCATCGCTCTTCTCACCAATCCTCCTGTGTTGGCCCATTTCAACTCGTCTGCCCCGACGGAACTTCGCACCGACACCAGTGGCCACTGGATTGGTGCCATTCTTGCACAGCGACAACGCAGCCAACACTGCGTTATTGCCTACGCCAGTCGTCTCCTGTTATCAGCGGAACAGACCTATTATATTACGGAACGGGAGTGCCTGGCTCTCGTTTGGGCCGTTGGAAAATTTAGACCCTACTTGTTTGGCCGACCCTTCACTGTAATTACCGATCACCACGCCTTATGTTGGCTCTCTTCCCTCAAAGAGCCTGCTGGCCGCCTCGGCCGCTGGGTCGGCTCCACCAGGATGCTGACTGTCTGTCCCGTTATCTCGTCGATTCCCCTTCCCCTACTGATCATGAGTGGGACCCCTGTGTCTTCTCTATATCGGACTTTTCCCACATAGCCGACGAACAGCGCATGGACCCAACCCTCAGTTCTCTTATCGACCGCCTGCGCACACACAGCCGTGACTCTTCCCTCGCCCTGTTCTTCCTTCATGGGAATACGCTATACCGCCGCAACTTGCGACCTGATGGCGCTGAGCACTTGCTGGTCGTTCCCCTACACCTACGCTTTGCCGTTCTCGAACAAATGCACAACGCCCCTACAGCTGGTAATCTTGGCCTCTCACGCACATACGACCGCGTGCGCCGGCGTTTCTTCTGGCCTGGACTCTACCGCTCTGTCCAACGTTTTGTAGCCGCTTGCGACCTCTGTCAACGCCGGAAGAAACTCCTTGTGCTACCACCTGGACACCTGCAGCCGATTGCTATCCCGACTGAGAAATTTTCTCTTGTTGGCCTTGACCTCCTAGGGCCCTTCCCCGAGTCCGTGTCAGGAAACAAATGGATCGCTGTGGCCACCGATTATGCCACGCGGTACGTGATCACTCGCGCCATTCCAACCAGCTGCACCACAGAAGTTGCTGACTTTCTTTTGTACGACGTCATACTTCACCATGGTGCTCCCCGTCAACTACTTACCGACCGTGGCCGCTGTTTCCTTTCTCGAGTTGTTGAGGAAATACTTCGCTCTTGCTCCGTTCGGGACAAGTTCACCACTGCGTATCACCTTTAGACCAACGGCCTTACGGAGCGTATTAACCGCACACTCACCGACATGCTCGCAATGTACGTATCCGACAGGCATCGCGACTGGAATATTAGTCTGCCATTTGTCACCTTTTCATATAACTCTTCGCGTCATGACACTGCTGGGTACTCTCCATTCTATCTTCTCTTTGGAAGAGACCCCTTACTGCCCTTCGACACTTTGCTTCCCGCCGCTGGCCCCGTCACAACCTTGCCCGCGATACCATCTCCCGAGCCGACGCTGCTCGCCAGATTGCTCGTCATAATCTCACCATCTCTCAAGAAGCTCAAAAACGCCGCTACGACGCTCACCACCGCGATGTGCACTATCCTCCCAGATCTCTGGTGTTGTGGTTTCCATCATGAATGTTAACCAACTCGCCCAACTTTCGGCATTACTCTGGTTTTGCTCTGGCTTCTGTGCCGTCGTGTGGGGTTGTGTCAAAAACTTCTGCCCCACTACACAGGTCCTTACCGTGCATTACGCCCATTGACCGACGTAACCTATGAGATTGCACCGCTCCACCCAAAGTCACCGACTGCTACACCCACTTCCGAAATCGTGCATGTCGCCCGCCTCAAGCCATATTACTCCCCCTCCACACCGCACACCTAATACGCACCTGGACGTTCCCTTTTGCCGAGGGTGGTAGTATTACCGGGAAACGCGGGACCGAAGTGATGTGCTCACTGACAAAGACGACGACCGAGGAACGCGGGCACGACGAAGCGTTGAGAAAGAGAACGACGCTGACAGAGTGGACACTGCACGGCTACTGAAGTCTTAGCGTAGCGTTCAGCCCATCGCAGTGCCGTTACAGTATGTACATCCCCGTAACAATATTATTCCAGCGCTGAAATGACAGTTAGGGCTAATTATGAATTAAGAAATAAGAGAGAAAGACGTGCTCATGAGCGCACGTGTGTGTTTTCTGTTACCTTTGACGTGCTTACACAATTGCTTAGGGTTTTGGAGACTCTAATTCACTATGCTATGGATCAACTGTTTTTTCTCCTTACTCATTCGAAATATTTCTAAAAGAAGTTTCGAAAAGAAGTTAGATCTAAAGTATCTCTGGCGAATACAGATGATTTCTTGCATTTTTATCATTATTGCATAAAGTGTATTCTACTGCTTTCTATAATTTACATGTTTTGGCTTGGGAGTTTTGAGGGAAGTATATTCTAGATAGCTGGTATTTCATCGAACACTTACAAAAAATTTAAAAATTGAGGACTCATAATAGCAAACAAATATTTTCTTGAACGAACCCTCGCACACGCCAGGCGCAGCATTTCGTTCGGGTTTCTTTCTTAAATACAACTAAATATCAAAACCTCACTATTTAGCTGGTATTTCGCTCCGATGGTTTGTGCCAAGAAATAGTAGCTACTTCCTGAAAGGGTTTAGACAGCAGGCCTCTATCGGAAGATTTTCTAGCGAGCGTTTGACTAGGCAAGTTGACAGCTCTACTTCCAATGCGGGCTTTTTGCCGTTTCTAAAGTGACACGGAACTGGACTCGCACGTGTGAAACAAGCTACTGCGCCCGCATATTTGTTTCATACCTCTTTTGATCACATCGTCTCTTCTCTTTTTCCCCTAACCTGGTGCAAAGTAGCAGCCAAGATGCTCAATTTTCCAGCCAACCTCTGCGTTTTCGTTAAATAAACACACCTACTATCTATTTGTGCCAATGGGTTGTTGCTAGTTGTGTCCAAATTGACGTTATGTCGGTTTTCCAAACAAAAACAACAGATTTTTCAAAAGCCGTCCAGTACAACCAAATTCATCGCTTTTTTTCTTAAAGAACAAAAAGAAACACACATCAGGCGAGGGGGAATGTTAGGGCATGGAGAATCCACCGCTGATGACACGTCACCATGCTTATTAAACAAAATTCAAACCACCCCCTCTACAGCTACATGCCATGCACGTTCCTTTGCTCCGCCATTTCTAAAAAATAACGGCCACGCAGCTGAAATGTATAATGCGAGACGAGTTAGTATGCGTGTGTTAGAGATCGGGGCGAAACTGTTCATCAAGGTGTTGTTTCGATCGGTTGTGCATGTAAAGCCGCACCTCAATGAGCACAAGGTGATGAGGAATGCATCAATTAGCAGTTTGCTTAAAGGAATCACGATTCTGTCCAGTAGAAGTCCGAGGAATCAAATCCTCGGACTTCTACTGGACAGCTTTCAGTCTATGCATTTACAACTTCTGAGCGCGCTATCATACGAGCAGTCAATTATTCTATTCGCACCGCCATTCGAGGATGCAGTTGCAACTTAGAAAATTGTGCGTCGGCAGGTTAGCAATTTTTGGTACCCTGCAGAATTCTCTCGCAATTTCGGCGTGATAATGAGTCTCTGCTATTAAGAAGTCCGAGGATTTCGCGCTTTCGCTGAGGTCTGACGATGAACACTGACGTTCTCACTGCGGAGCAATCCCAACTTCATTGTATACTTGCATACAACTGTCAGCACCACTTTTCAGTCACGGAAACTGACATTTCCTAAAGTGACACAAAACATTACCCACTTCGGCAGCCCGCAGAAAGCAAATACTCGAGCAGTAAAGACCGAAACTTTGAGAGCGATGCACAGCCGTCGGAAACCGTCAAGCGGAAGAAGCAGAAGTGTGAGAGCTCAGATAAATTAATGGTGAGAAAGCACTCATACTGCTGTCAAGGTCGAGCAAAGATCCAGCTTGTGCTGATTCCTAATTGGCCAGGCATTTGTGACGTCACTGTTCACACATCCTGGGGCCTTATTTCGACGATTCGCCATTTTGTTCAAACTGTGACGTACGCGTGACGTGTGCAGTAAGACGGTGCCAGGCTACTTAAGCACAGAATCAGGTTACGCATTCTCAAGAAAACATGAAATAAAGTGACAGAAAAAAGCGCACTGTCGTCTGCTACTATATATTGGCGCCAAGTATGAAAATCGACAATGCTCCTGTAGGAACTGATCCGCTGCGGTGCATTTTGTGATTCAGAAACCTCGGGTTGCAGGGAGGCGAGTGAAGTGTGCTCTGACGTTGCAGTATTACGTCATGACATACTTGCAGTCGACAGCAGCTATGCACATATATGCTGCACGAGTTTGAGCTGAAGGGCAAGACAGTCAACGGAATATGCGCAGTGGGTTAGCGTGGAATGGGGGCGGAAAGTAGCATTGCTCCTCACAACCGCCGATTATCGCTCACGTTCACTTATCAGCGGCTTTTGAATGCGGGAACTAAAACCTCTAAGGTCTTGGTCGTAAACAGAAGGAATCGACAGATTTATGAAGTAGCTCCAGCACTGACGACGAGGTGACGACGCAGCCGGAATGGTCCATATCTGAGGACAACGCTCGCTGTCTCAAAGTATCGATTACTGTTAGGTAACGGCTATGATACCCACCTTTTTCGAAAAGCCGCGTTATGACCAGCTACCATCAAGTCACCAAGCCTGCTTAAGTTACTACAAAATTGTGTCAGCTTGAGTTGTGTATAACGAAGAAAGCAGCGCTGAGACAGAGATGGAGGGAGAGAGAGTGCGTGCGTGCGTGTGCGTGTGTGTGTGTGTGTGTGTGTGTGTGTGTGTGTGTGTGCGTGCGTGCGTGTGTGTGTGTGTGTGTGTGTGTGTGTGTGTGTGTGTGTGTGTGTGTGTGTGTGTGTGTGTGTGTGTGTGTGTGTGTGTGTGTGTGTGTGTGTGTGTGTGTGTGTGTGTGTGTGTGTGTGTGTGTGTGTGTGTGTGTGTGTGTGTGTGTGTGTGTGTGTGTGTGTGTGTGTGTGTGTGTGTGTGTGTGTGTGTGTGTGTGTGTGTGTGTGTGTGTGTGTGTGTGTGTGTGTGTGTGTGTGTGTGTGTGTGTGTGTGTGTGTGTGTGTGTCTTACACATGCGCACACATGAAGTGGAAGGCATGCGCTGGGCCTTACACCTAGTCGGTGAAATGTTCGCGCGCTGGCGTGCGAAAAGCTCTTGCCAAACGCGAAAGATGTGTGAGAAAGAGAAATAAACAGATGAATGGAATAGCAGGAATGTTAATTAGGCGATTCCCAGGCTACCGTACACATGCAGACTGGATAAACGGAGAATAAAGAAAAAGCGAAAGATGACTGAGGAAATCGTGGTATGAAGCTAGGGCGGCGCCGCGCGCGCGCTTCATTACTGTCGAAACGGTCAAATTCGAATCAATAAAGGGAGATTATTTTCCGGCTGTATTAAGAAAGGCAATCAACACAAAATGTCACACAAGTAAATCATATAATTAGAGCATACTGTCTTAATATTCCCTTTTTTTTCTTAAACGTAAGCAAATGGTGAGCCCGCATGCATATAAAACAAACGTTTATATATGAAACACATCACATGTGACAAGCAAACATATGTCATGTACAAGGAACATACACTCCTTTAATAAAATAGAAGCTGTTCAAATTATTAACATTGCAGTGAGTACGTAAAGCAAGGCAAAAAAGGCAGCGTTTAGGCCTGATGTTTAAGACAGTCTTTGATGATCCCTCGCTGCCTATCGCGCGAAGTTCCTGCACAGCCATCGCACCATATTACCCCCCAGGTAGAAAGCATCGCCGTGCTCTCTGAAATTCATGACGGTTTGGTGAGCGCTGTTGAACACAGAGACAAAGAGAAGAAAACACGGAACTGGCGCCTTTCTTTCTCTTCTTTTTTTTTCTCTCTGTGTTAAAGAGTGCCCATGAAACCATCATGAATAACCTGCAACTCGTTCAACTTTCCCGTCTCGTGCTCTCTGAAATGCCTGGTCTCGCACAGATCAACCGCTTGAGCTAGCGGCCGCATTGCTGCGCTTGGCAACGACAGCGCGGATTGATGGTTTCTCCATATGAGAGCAAAACAATTGCAACGGGAGGGTAGGTACGACCCTCGTGCGGCTGTAAATTTGCGTCTTCATTATTAATCATCTAAAAGGTGACGCAGCTGAAATGTTCCCTTATGACGTCGCTTCAATGCTTTCTGCAATTACAACAAGATGTCTCAGCTTCGTCAACACCTACCAAACTGTCTGCCAAACTGCAGTAAGCTAACAGCCGCCTGCACTGCACGTCGAATGCACCGTGTTTTCTACGCGGCTAGCTCAAGTGGTTCGAAATACGGCGCCCAACTTTGATCATTTACAGCAATGGCAAAACGTTCTTTATGTACTGAAACGTCATTTTAATGCCATTAATATATGTTTAGGCATGACGTATTTCCCGCCACACAACTTCAGCCAATCAGATTTCAGGAGTCGGCTCTTAAGAGTGAGCAGTTCATTTCATCCCATTCGTAATACAAGCGTAAGTGCTTCACTTTCTATCATATATACCTCTGTTTTCCCTCACAATCATGAACAGCTCTGGTAAAAATCGCTTTTCCCCTTCACATTATTTTTACGCCACCGCGAGAAACCGTTTCGACAGAAGGAAATTACGCGCCACAAATTTGAAACACGTGACTTTTCTGACAGCCAATCAGAAAAACAACACGGCGCCGAACGGCTGCCATGTGTGTCGAAAATACAGCCCCTGGCATGGGCATCTAAAACAGTGTTTTCGCGTGGTGTTATCAGGGTAACCAGGATAAACTCTGGAAAAATTTGCTGCAAACCACTACTTCACGCCATAAAACCCAACAAAAAATCTCACTTTCATATGCACTACTTGAACTAAAGAAAAGCGATTAAAACCAGCGGAAAGACGCAGACAAAGAGAGAAGCACACAACACAACGCTGGACTAACAACTGAGTTTCCATTATAATGCGGGAATATGTACGTCAGACAGACAGGTCGGTGCTTAAATGCCCGAATTTGTAAGCATGAAAGATCCCTACTTTCCGACGAACGGGCCAATTTGCCGAAACATTGCCGGAAGCATAAATGTAGGCCGCTGCTTAAGGAAACAGTCATTCTGGAAAAACAGAGCCAACGCGAAATCCTGGAGGCTTTTCACATTATTAAAAATGATGAGACTTGTGTCAGCGAAACTTCTGTTACCTTGTACGATAAAGAATTTCAGTTTCTAAGCTCTTTACAGCGCACATAGATAGCGTGCTGTTAAGGTAATTTTCCTCGTGATTGTCTTTTTGATTATTTCTCTTGCCACGTGCGCATGTGTTGCTTCTTCGCTGAAGGGTATATATGAATGCCAGTTTTTTAGCAATAAACTCAGTTGTTAGTCCAGCGTTGTGTTGTGTGCTTCTCTCTTTGTCTCCGTCTTTCCGCTGGTTTTAATCCTTTCCAATATATACCAATTGGCCCAGCTCTCCCCTCTACTACAGAAATAGTCTGAGCGGAGTGAATTCGAACCCAGGAATTCCTCGTGGGAAGCGAGTAAAGAACGTCGTAACTATCTCTTCAGCCGGCCACATCGTGCGCAGACCACGACACTCGCGCTGTGCATTGCACGTCTCCATACTTTTCATTTAGGTACGTTAAAGCTGGGTCGTTCTTTCAAGTGTTGTTTATCCCTACAGTGGTTTCGAATATTCACACGCCTGATCATAGTTGTATAGGGAGCTTGCATGAAGCGATGCATGCGGGTAATCCGCCATGATGTTGTCGCTGGCTGCAGATGACAGGCAGCGCAGCCAGGTTGAATTGAGCGAGTGCCTCGTTGTTTTCGGCGGTCCACCTAGCAAATACGCGGCTTTTCGTGCGCTGCCCTTGCATGCGTGCAATTGTCGACAGATTCCTGAGGAATTCGTACGCGTCGACACTCTGCCCGAAACATCTGGCATGCTAAGAAGAAATGCAAAGCAGTGCGAAGCGAGCTTGTTCAAGCTACGCGAGAATTACTGACTTCACTATGCATCTCGACCTGGCCACCCGTCGACATCGCCAACATTCATGATTTCTATTTCTGGCAAGTAGTTTGATACTTGCCCGGATTGGCGTCTATTTCGCGTGTGTTGGCCCGTGCGAGCCATTCGCGACGGCGTCGCTAGAGGAATCCTTTGCCTTCTCGCCCTCGTGCAGACGTATTTTTGGAATCGTGAAGAACCCGCAGTCGGCCTGTTCGGTCGCGCCTGCATCGTCTGCGTGCACTACGCCACCACGTATATGAGGCTGTGTGGTAGTGCCGTGCTACGTCGTCTGTTGCCAGCGACAACATCATGGCGGATTACCCAGCATGCATCGCTTCATGCAAGCTCCCTATATAAAGTGTTGTGGATTCGCGGCTAGAGCGATATCGGTGGCGCGACTATAGCGAGAGTTAGCTGTAAGAGAGAGTTAGCTGTAAGCTGTAACCCGCCATTCGGCCACCGAGCCGTATCCCACTACAAGCTATGATGGACTACGTTCGGCTACTCACCCACCGGGCCTCCGTCTGTGTTCCCCGACAACACATGTCATTGGGGACGAGGATGTGATTCTGGCCAGTTTTGTGACAAGGCCATAGAGAAATATACTTACGTAAAGAGCGGACACTGAAGCCGTTTCGCGCCCGAGCTAGTAAGGGCCTAGCCACCCGCGAGGCGGCGTAGCGATGTTGCCTTCCACTTCACCTCAAAGATAGACAACTTATCATACATACACCGGATTGCATCCAATCTTCCCCTTTTCTTACCCTTTGCCTATAAACGTTGATGCTGTGCCGGTCATCTGCCGCCGGGTACGCCCACCTCACCTTTTCAATGCGTCACATCGTTTTGCCGGTAACTTGTTTCCTAAGAACTGCAGGATTATTTCGGTGGTTATTGAGCAAAGAATGCTTTAAGTAGGTCGTTTGCTGTGCTGCGTGAGCGTTTCTTCCACATATAACATAAAAAATGAGCCATGACGACCTGTTAGTGTGTAGTTACTGTTTGTTTTTGGATCGTGTTTTTCTAGATAACTTGTGCTTCCTTCCACTGCGTAATTTTCGAAAGTAACCAGTAACATCTACAGTTTTAAACGCGGAATGTATTGGTTGCCCACATGCATCATAACACAAACTTTTATTTGGCACTACAAGGACACTGTATTGCGCATTTTAGATTGTCTTGAGAATGATGTTTACTTCGCTGTATTTGCACAATGCATGTACTTTTGCCGGTTCGTAAGCACTATTATTACATGCCGAGGTCCTTGTCATGGCTAAAGCATTCTCGTTGTGGTCTGAAAAGCGGTGCTGCTTGTTCGTGGCCTGAAGTTTTGAGGACATTTACTGCTATTAGTCTTGTACAGTGGGCTCCCTTTAATGCCTTTCTCATACGGGCAGAGGGCAGTTTTGATCGCGATCGTGAGTATAAGCATAGTATTGTGAAATTATGATGTATTATGTGTTGTGTTTAGATGTTTGAACAGTATATATTGCACAAGGCTTAAGTACAGAAATTCTGCGTGGGCTGTACCTGCATTTTTTCCTCCTTTCTGTCTAGCTGTTTAAACTCATTTTGTGTTGTTCTCACGGGTGATGTTCTGGAGGAAAAACACGCAGCCGGTATGTACATTTTTTTTTTTTGTTGTTGCTTTTTGTGATTTTTTGCGTTTACAAATTGTGCCATCCTGTATTCGTTTTGTGCAGTTCAAGCTAAAAACAAAAGCAATAAACTTTTTGCGTGGAATCCATGCCTCCTATGTGTCCAATTGACAAAACTGGCTAAATGACAGCTAAGAAACAGAATAAGAACAAATTCGATCGTATTATTCCAACGTGCATGAACAAAGTAAGCTGCGCTAGGGCATTCCGGGAACTATGGTGGTATTTCGAGTAAAAAGGCTGTGATCCGCGTCTTTATTACGTCTGTATGCATGGCATCATTAAAGACCTCACGCGATACTACAGACGTTGTAGTTGAATATTTTAACAGCCAAAGGTAAATCAGTATCTAAAGCATTGCTATCGAAACCAAAACCGAAACAGAGCAAAAGCACGCGCCTAAAATCTCGGAGGGTTTAATTAGCGGTCTGACCAGCCGCTTGGGGCGCTGGCAGCAGTGCAGTAGCAAATAGAATGATAGTATAGTTAACCAATCTAAAACAATAATTAAAATATAGGGAGAAAAATGAGCATCCACCCCGTTTCAAAGGGGACGCTCCTATATTCCATCCATCCATCAATCCAGCTCGGCCGCAGGGCCCTATGGAAGTATCCTCTCTTTAGGTATACTTATGTTTCTCTATGGCAAGGCGCCATGGCAACGAGGGATCCGGCCGCGGCGGGTTGAGTGACGCGTCTTTGGTTGACTGGGGCATATCAAACTTTTCGACGAGTCTACGAGCGACTGGCTGTCGTACGAGGAACGATTGACGTTGTTCTTCTGGTCAACCATATCGCCTAGGACGACAAGGTACTGTCAGCATCAAAAGTTAGCGGCATGGCCAACGCGTGGCGGAGGGACCGAAACTGGCATTGCAGCGCCATCTGCCGCAATTGCTCTAGATGACGAGGCTAATGAAAACTGCGTCTAAAGCACATTTTGCGCACGCCTTTATTTCCTTCGCTATCAAGCATGCCTCGTCGCTTGCTTCCGCGGGATCCGCTTTTAACGCTCGTTACTGCCGCTGAATCGCTATGCCACCATCGCTGACAGGGCGCAGTACAAACTGCGCAGGCGAACTCCGTCTATCGCGCCTGCCAAAGTATACGCGATGCGCAAAACGCCGACAACGCCGCCTGTCGCCAAAGCCGCAAAGCGTAGGCGGGCTCGGTCGGGCGTTGTTCATGTCAGCGTCTAGGCGCGCGCGTTGTGTTTTCGTCTTTGATCGTGGTTTAACAGATATGCCCCTGTCAATCTTTAGCAATGTCCGGAAAGAATTTCTGCGCAGTTGGTTTTTCGAACACACATAAAACATTGCCAGGAACAGGTTTGTTTAAGTTTCCAGCGATGCTTCACAAGAACGACGGTGGCCGTGAATCGCGGCTGTATTACGCAGGAAGCGAACAATTCCACCGAATGACATTTGTTGAGTTTATTGTCATTTTTTCGACGCGTTGCTACACGACGAAAGCTAATGCCGTTTCTAAATTATGGTAACTGCGATGGACATGCAAATGTTGGGGCGCCTTCAATATGTTGCGAAGATGACTGCGCTGTAAACGAAAGCAGCCTTTAAATCGACATTCATATCTTGCATGCCTTGTAACCAGCTTGTTGATTAGGACTACCAATTACGAAGTTAGCGGCAGTGTCGGCGACGTTTGTTTAGGAAAGGGCACGGAAGGTGCGCACGTCTGCGCTCGACTGCGAAACGCGTAGGAGTTTCGACGTTTTCGCCAGATCGTTCGCTCGGCGTATTAAGGCCCGGCGAAAAATGCACGAGTTTGGCCTCATCAAGAAAGCATATGGCAAATTCATAACGCTTGCCACATCGGATACCGCGAGCTTACCGCAACGACGCCGCCCGCGAAAGCGGCCGACGACGGCGCTCTGGCCGTGTGCTAGGCCCTAGTCGTCGCTATGCCTAAACGCCTAAACGGTTTCGCATAAAAGCCGTAGCTAGAAGCACTTTGGAAGTAGTAAAATATTTTTATTCCTTCATCAAATTAAGCGCTTATTATTCAAAATCAGCAGAGCATGATTTTCTGAAAGTGGCGAAAGAAATTTGCCGTGTCGGCGACTCTGCGCCGACGGACAGCGGCAGCAGGAGCGACCTGTTCCGCCCGCGCTGGGTGCGGTGGCTACGGGTTGGCTGGCAGGAATGGGTGCATTTTTTTTTCTTTTTTTTCCGATGGTATTTGGCATATTTCACAAACATGACTAGCTGCACAATTATAGGAGCACAGTAGTATTTAATGCAGGTGGCACGTTTGTAGTTCACCGAGTCTCTGGTTCGAAATAACACATTTCCTCGTTGATCGCATGCGGATGAGTACCTCAAACTGTATTCGATACCTAATGTCGTTTTCATCGAATGTCATTATACTTTCCCGTGTAGAAGCAAACAAATATCATTTTGAACGAAAGTCATTCGATAGAAAAGGTATTAAATTTGCCGTGTGGCAGGGCTGAGTGGTAACTATGTTTTCAGTGTTTTCTGCTTGTCATTGCCCCTTCCGTGCACACTTCTTGTTTAAACTTGGTTGCCTCCGCTGTAGGAAATATACAATATGAATTATATTTATGAAATGCTTAGCCAGAAAATATTTAGCGTGCATTGACATCGCGCAGCACGCGGTTGCATTTTGCCTTTCGCCTCCACTTAAAAGCGGGCGGCGCGGTCGACTTTGGTCCCGATAACTCGATCTTCTCTCAGTAGCTTGAGCCGCTGCGGCAGGTTATTGAACAGACATTTTCCAATATGCGTTTTGAAACTTGCCATGCAATTACTTTGAAGACCAGGGCCAGTGTTCCTGTTGGCTGGCAAGATACGAAAACATAACATGTCGCTGCACTTGATATTGGTTCTAAAGCTTGTTATAAAGTGCGCTGTAATTCTGCAGTTGGACGCGAGGGTGATACAGATGAAATGAAGATGATACTACAATAATAAAATAGGATATAAAATTTAAATGTAATATGCTCTTGACTAACCTGCGATGCAGCTTTTCAGATATTGCCTCTGCTGATATCTCACTCCCCCATGAAATTATCTACCCGATCTGCCATTTTGATGACGGAATAGGTGAAATCTATCCTGTACAGGCAGTGGTAAAGCGCAGGCATGAAAATCTGAACTCTTGCTACAGGAGCCCAATATGCGCTATTTTCTGATGCTCAGAATGCTGGTTTGCAAGCTCGTTGGCTTTTGCTGCGGTCGCACCGGTACGAAACCGCTTGCAGTTTCGACGACGCTGCCTAGTTTGCTGTAGCAATTTATTGCATGTAAACGAAGCAAGCGTGCACCATTAAGCAAAGAAAGAACATTGGTTCATAGGTCTAGGAATGAACGAATTAGCGTGGCGTTGTAATGAAAGCGGGGCACTCAAAATGAGCTCCACTTCGTACTTGATGGCAGCTGCAGGAGACACTTGATGCATTATGGAGGTGATGTAGTTTCAGACGGCCGTGATATCGAACAAATGTCCAATATTATAAAGGGCGATCGCCTTGCGCACGCTGACACCGCGGAAGTGCCCGCGAGACGCGCACAAACGGCAGATCGCACGCGCGCACCACGGCCGCGCTTGACGCGTGAGGCCCGTCTCGGGTTCCGACGGCCGCCGCTACGCGGCTTTCAGTGGCGCCCCTATAGGCGCTGCGCATGGCGTATAGGCTGGCGGCGAATGTCACACAGCGCCTCAGCGGCTTCTCTGAATCTGATACGCGCATCACAGGAAAGCAGGCGAGGAGGCATGCTCGGCAGCGAAGATTTGACAGGCGGGCAAGGTCGATTCCATGGTAGCGAAACTTGCATAGATCCCATGGCGACGAACGTTACTAATGTTGATGCGGACCGACTGAGTGAGGCACGAGCATGGAGGAAGGAAACAACTTAGGAGAGGCCCTTGCCATTACCAATGCATTGGAGAAAGTGTGGCGGAAGTGACGTCAAAATTTAGGGTTAGCCAAGTCGGGCCATTAGCAACGGCGACGCTGTTGCTATGAAAACTCGGGCCACTAGCAACAACGTTGCTAAGAGCCCTAGGTACGTGAGCGTCGCGGAGAAAGAGAATGCGGAGGGTAAAGGAGGAGGAGAGACATTGGAGCGTCCGGTCGCGGCGGGGGCGCGTCGGCTTCAAAAAAATGACGTCAGGCCCTTTCCTAAGTTCTTTCCTTCCTCCATTGGCACGAGTTTCTTTTCACCGCTACGCCCTCTGCGAATGATGCTAAATACTATGCTAATTTAAAAAAGCTTAACGTCACAGTGAGGCAAGTTTGGCGCGGATTTTGAATTTTTTTGCTCTCGTAGATGCGAAAGACAAGGCCAACGAAGGTGAAGACTGAACGATGTTCGGCCAAGTCTACAAGAAAATAACCCCGTAACTGTTGCGGAAATTTAGTTTGACAGAAAATTTGAGAACTAATTTAGGGCAGCTCCTAAGCAGCTCCTAATATTGAACAGGATCTATTCTTAGCCTACTTGCCCAAGCATCGTTTAGTCTCCGTCTTCGTTGGCCTTGCGTTCCTGGCGCGAGTGATGTAAAAGCATTCAGCTTTACACCCCTAGTTACATCCACATTTATTCTTTAGGAATGCACTGACGTGATGAGTGACAAATGCGCCGTAGTGCTTGCACACCTCGAAAAACACAAAGGCAGAGTGGAAAATTGGAGCAGCAGCAGCAATTTAATGTCAGCTCTCCGACGTGATAAAGCTGCAATATGGTACAGTAAATGGAACAGAAGGCGTTCAAACAAGATGGAATGTACAGCTGCATTAATAACACGAAGTAGTATGTCGCATCAGCGGTACGGCCCATCATGAAAAATACACATATCAAGACGTGTACTGTTAACACATCTTTTTTGGTGTCTATAGTTATTTACAAGTTAAAATTTGCACAGCTATCTGCTCACAGAATTAGGGCATGCAAATGACGGAGAGCCCGTATGGAAACGAACACGTCGGATCCTTCACAGTAATTAATGACAGCACTCTGTACCAATACACTATTACACGAAAACGTATTATATTTGGTGGAATAACCTGCTTACAAATAGCAGTCAGCTTGCACACAGCATGCCAGGGCAGTAAGATTCCCATATACCCAAATATTATGCAACTGAAATATATGCATGTCACAAAACAACCCTTCACTAACAACCGCGATAAAATGTCGGACATCTGAGTACAGGCCCAAATACTTATCCTTTGTGCCTGTGTGCTGCCTTCGCATGAGCAGAAACGTAACAAAATTTGGCCTTCCTTTGCCACGCAAACCAATGAAGCCGAACTCATGCCAAGAAGGAAAGTATTTCATCTTATACAGCACCGCTGCACACTGCCAAGAATGTTGCACTTTTTCATCAAGCATGGATCAAAGAAAGGGTATGATCGATATTGTCTCTAGACACAAGTCTCCCAATAAAAGCCTCAAAAGGCGTTCACACGCACCAAAAATAAGCAAGAAGCTGTTCCAATGCCTCTAGACATGAACACCAGTGCCTTATCGCAAATATTCCGCCCCTGCATGGCACAGTATTCCACAAGGCCTTCAAACGTATCGAATAGTGTGTTGCAGGACTTTTTCTGAATGTATACATCTCGTCAAACATTTTAGTGCATGCACGCCCGTGTGTCGAAAACGAAGCTCTTTGCTTCTTACTTGTTCAAATAGTTTAGGAAAAATCTATTTTCAAAAAAAAAACACACCTTCAACCAGAGCTGCAGTGTCGATCCTGTCTTAAGTTCACATCTATAGCCCTTTTCAGATGAAAGTGAAGTTCCAGATTAAATTATTTGTTGCAGCTGCTGCAAAGGCAACCACAGCATTTAACGCTGCTGAGCTTAAACCAGTGCAGCATCTGATGACGATACATGCGTGCTTATACTATCTCGGCCTAGGTCCTCTGGCAACGTCGTCGTGCGGACTGCTAAGTTTCCGGATGCGTTCTTGAAGCAGCTGGCAATTCTTTCGAGGCTGTGGATGTTCCTGGTGGCAGCCCGGTGGCCAATACGGCAAGCTCTAAGATGCATTAGAAACAATTGCCAAATGCGTGCCCCAATGCATAACATCTGAGGTGGAAATCGAGTAGACACATTGACTGATAACGTGAGAAGTTGGGCGATTTGGTAGGTATTCATGCTAAATGAGTGCGAAAGAACAAACACGGAAGAGAACACAGCGCAACACATTACATTGACCGATTCTTGTCGCTACCCGTATATCTCAAGTATACGACGCATGTATCAAGCCGGTACTAATCACCTCTCTAAGCTCAGGAATAAGCGCAATAAAAAGAAAATCGAGATTTGAAGAAACACTAATGAACACTTCTATGACTTTTCGATGTTGACAATTGACTTAGAACTCGTGCGCTTTATTTAAAGTTCTATTCGAGCACTATAATAATAAGTGCTATAGAGTGCTAGCACTTTTTAATATAGTGGAATTATTAGTAATTATTATTTGTTAGTAATTATTTAATAAAAACGTAACAAAAATGTGAACTGAGGAACGCAAGCGATGAATTCACAGCATGCTGCTGGGCTCTCAGAGGCGCGAGACTTCATCGCCGTCTCGGCAGCGTCATTTATCAACACCTCTTTTGGCATATTCTTTTAATGCAGTCACATAAATCACGTAAAACTATGGTCCACACGCCTACCCGTCAGTAACTACTCATCTAGTGAATTCATGCATTTGAGCTGGTTTATTCGACGCAGTAACGGAAATGAGCAGCAAAGATAACAGGAGGAAGGTTGTGCACAATACCACGTGCGCCCGAAAAGGAATTTAAATGCTCGCTTGCTCACCTTCCGAGTTAAAATTCCAAAGCGACGCAGTCACAAGCCGTTTCAGCAGTGCATGCCGCCACTTGCTGCGACGGAACGTCTCTCCTGAAAACCGTCCGAGAATCTATGCACGATACAAGCTTTACCGCAGCCAACACAACGACTTGCACCTAGGTCTAATACATTGGAAACTACGTTCATGTGGTGTGCCGCTTCCAAATGGCAAGAAGACATGACGACACGTTTCCTTCATCCGTATTACAATGCAACGAAGACATCGCTGAACCGCCATCTTCACGCATGCAAGCCCATTGCATTCTAGAAGGTTCCGCCGGGTTTACAAGAGCAAGAAAGACCGCTAAAAAATAAGATGCACTATAATTACTGCCAAATAAATATGCCGTGTTCTTTTAAAATATTCTGGAAGCTAACTTTTAGCAGCATAATAGCGTAAAAAATTTTATTTTTTTTTTTTGTTTTTTACTCAGTAGTTCCAATATTTACAATCCCATTTGCAGATGTCTTTGCAAGCAATTGCATTTACTGGCAATGGGTTTCTGTCCCCATTTGGTTCCAAATTTCGCGACCATGCGATGGACCTTGAGGCAAGTACAAAGCGTGCTTCAGACAAAATTTCCCATAGCCTCTTCATCGGGCACAAAATCTGCAGATGGCACAGTAAGGCCGCTTTCCGTCACTCCGCCACGCCCTGGAGATCCTGCAAACGTTTGCTGCTGACAGTACATGTTTTTTTGAGTCTCGTAGGCCCAAAGACATAAAGTCTCCTTGCTTGTTCCGTTCTACTTGTCATTTGTGTTTCTTTATCGCGCTACAAGCATTTCTAGCGATTAGTATGAACCGGGTGTAGATAAAAACGTCCCCGGAAAAAATGTCTCCGGAAGATACGGCCCCGGAAAAAACGTCCCCAACAGAAAGGAAAAAACGTCCCCAAGGCAAAAACCGGCCCTAAAAATGATTTCTTCCGGAATCCACATGAGAAAAAAAAAAGAATGCGCATTTTATGCCGTCCTTTCTTGGCCTTAATTTAGTAAAGTGTCATCATCATTTGTAACCTGTGTCCTCTGGGCATCCGAAATGTTTACAAGGAACTACGTAAAATCATGGTGGAAGAGCCATCTGGCACTTTATGCGTTGCAAAGTTCCGAGCTCCGCAGCTCGTTGCGCAATCATATGGCAGGTAAAATTATCTTGCTAATACTGCCCACTGAGATAGGTACAAGCGGATCGGTGTATCGTTGCTTCGGGGAACCGCCCAGAGCAGACAACATCAACTAGAATTACTTTCCAGACCTTTTGGTGGTGAGGTTCAACTTTTTTCATAACCTGAGTCGCTTTGGGACGTTAAACCCCACAAACCAATCAACCAACCGTTCTTCTGATGATGGTGTAGAATTGTGGCAAGGTTTATGATGGTATAAGCAGGACAAGGCTTAACCGATCGTGCATCATGGCCATACTGAAGGAGCATCGCTCCAAGCTTCTCCTGTAAAGCCGGTGGTCAGCTCGCCTTTTCCCCGCAAACAAAGCGAATACGAGGCGCTGTCACTTTATTACCGCTGCCATAATTTCCTTTTTTGTTATGAATGCCGGCCTCAGTTCGATGTTCGCGGACAATTCCAAGCCGACAGGTGAAACCGCTGTAATAAAGTTAGCATGCATCATTCTTCATTGCAGCTCGCAACGCGGAAACGCAGTTTACTTCCAATAGCGCAAGACTTCAGTCCCTGTTCGGGGACATTTTTTCCTACTTCTCAAACAGGGACATTTTTTCCGGGAAATTTGCTCCTGGGATGTTTTTTTTTTTTTTTTTTTTCGGGGACCTTTTTACCGGATCCCGTATGAACCAACTCGCACAACAAAAAAGTTTTATTGAGTTTCCTGAAGTCACTGACCGCAGCGGAATTATCGTCAGCTAAAAGTTTGGGCGTATTAAAAAAAAATTCTAGGTCACCACTTGTCACGGAAACCGTCGATAATTAGCGGACGTGCAAAATTTCAGCAAAAAACGCAACTCGAGACTGAGTCCATTCCGGATTATGCTGCTCAGCTGCGCAAGTTGGTGCAGACAAATTTGTGTCCGCCCTCAATCAGTCTCTGCGGGACCGTTTCGTCTGCGGTTTCCGCAGAGAAGACATACAGCAAGTGTTATTCACAGAGGATAACAAGCTAACCTTCCAGAAAGACGTGGAGCGAAGGCTAGCCAAGGAAGCGGCGAAAAAAAAATCGCCGACTATTACGTTACTTCCTAATGCGAAATTTGAGCGCAGCTAATCAGCTATTTCAGCTTTTCGATATATTGAGGTATGGGTTTCGGCTCGGGCGGTGCACATATCAATCTACGCCGCCACCGATCTGGCGCTGTGATTGCCGCCGCATAGGGGAGGTGCTGGAGGAGAAGCGAAGAGAGCAATTAAGTTACACCATTACCGCCACACAAGAAGAGGGAGCGGGAAGAGGGGTACACGCAGCAGCGAACGGTGGCGGCAGGAGCGCGCGCTGCCCCGGTTGCCCGGCTATGGTGCGGAGCTGGTTACGAGGGGCAACGGCGACGTAAAACGCAGGAACGGGTTCAAAGAGCTGCGTTCTAAAAGAGCGTGGCAGGAGCGGACGCTTCCGAATTGAGCGTGTCGAACGTTCACAAGGTCAGGCTGGTTGGGTAAAGTGATGTGACACAGCGGGGGCCCTATTCTCGATACGCATGGCTGCATTCGGCGCCCTTTTTTTTTCTCTCTGATTGATTCTCAGAACAGTCACGTGTTTCAAACTTGTGGCGCGAAATTTCGGTGTGTCGAAATGGCTTTTTGCGGTGGCGTAAAAAGGACGTGAGCGTGAAAACGAATTTTTAGCAGTGGTATTCATGATGCATGGAGGGTGTATATAAGAAACTATGGAAGGAAAACAGAGGTGTATATTACAGAAAGGGAAATACTTACGCTTGTATTACGAATGGTCTGAAATGTACCGCCCACTGTCAAGAGTCGACTCCTGCAATCTGATTGGCTGACTTTGTGTGGCGGGAAAAAGTTCATGCATAAACATTTAATGATGACGTCAAAATGACGTTTCATTACGCAAAGGATGCTCTGCCATTGCTGACCAAAGTTGGACGCCGCATTTTAAACCACTTGAGGCTGCCGTGGAAAAAACATGGCGAATTCGACGTGCGGTGTAGGCGGCTGTTAGCTCAGCGACGTTTTGTAGAGAGTTTGGTGGGTGGTGAAGTAAGCTTACACATCTTGTTGTAATTGCAGAAAGCGCTGAAACGACGTCATAAAGGAACCTTTCAGCTGCGTCATCCTTTAGAGGATTAATAATGAAGACGCAGATTTACAGCCGCACGAGAGTCGTAGCTACCCTCCCGTTGTAAATGCTTTGCTCTCATAGAGAAACCAGCGATCCGCGCCTTCGTTGCCAAGCGCAGCAATGCGGCCCGCTAACTCAAGCGGTTGATCTGTGCGAGACGATGCATTTCAGAGAGCAACAGAAGGGGAAGTTGGGCGAGTGGTAGGTTATTCATGATGGTTTCGTGGGCGCGCTTTAGCATCAGTTCAGTTCAGTTCAATCGTGTCCGACTCTTCGTGACCCTATGGACCATATCACGCCGCTTCAATAATGCTATTGTGACTGGCAATAGGGTTTTCTTGGCATTGGAAATACTGGAGTGGGTTGCCATTACCTTCTCCAGTGAATCACATTTTGTCAGAACTCTCTGCCGTGACCTTTCTATCTTGGGTGGCCCTACACAGCAAAGCTCTTTAGCATAGAGAAATATAAAAAAAAAAGAGAAATAAAGACGCCAGTCCCGTGTTTTCATCTCTATTTCTCTGTGTTCAACAGCGCCCAACAACCATCAGGAATTTCAGAAAGCACCGCCATGCTTTCTAATTATCTGTCTGGTCGGTTCGTGAGTACTACCTGAGGAGCCGTATGGTTTGATGACGCTGTGCAGGAACTTCGCGTGACAGGCAGAGAGGGATCACCAAAGACTGCCTTAAACGTCGGCTCTAAACACTGCCTTTATTGCCTTACACTATGTACTCACTGCAATGGTAATGAATTGAACAGCCTTTCCTCGGTAGGAAAAGCAAACAAAAATCCTTACATCTTCTATTTCAATAAACGAATATATGTTCCATGTACATGGAACATGTTTGCTTGCCACATCTGGTGTGTTTTTTTTATATCAAGTTTCGTTTTATTATGCATGCAGGCTCATTATTTGCTTATAAAATAAAATAAGTATTCCAGGAACACGTTATGAAGGAACGCTCTAATCATATGATGTAGTTGAGTGACATTTTGGGTTTTTTTGCTTTTTTACTACAGCCGGAAAATAATCTCCCTTTATTGATTTGCATTTTACCGTTTCGACAGTAAGGAATACCTCGCGCGGCGAAGCCCTAGCTTCATATCCGCGCTTCCTTCCTTATTGTGTTTTGTGTTGATGCCTTCCACTTCGTGTGATTGTTTGTGTTTGCGTGTGTGTGTGTGTCTGTGTGCGTGCGTGTGTGTGTGCGTGTGTGTGTGTGCGCGCGTGTGTGCGTGTGTGTGTGTGTGTGTGTGTGTGTGTGTGTGTGTGTGTGTGTGTGTGTGTGTGTGTGTGTGTGTGTGTGTGTGTGTGTGTGTGTGTGTGTGTGTGTGTGTGTGTGTGTGTGTGTGTGTGTGTGTGTGTGTGTGTGTGTGTGTGTGTGTGTGTGTGTGTGTGTGTGTGTGTGTGTGTGTGTGTGTGTGTGTGTGTGTGTGTGTGTGTGTGGAAGACTCTCTCTTTGTCTCCATCTCTCTCTCTGCGCTGCTTTCCACGCTGGATACAACTCAAGCCGACATATGTTCGAAACTGTTAGAAACTATGTTCGTAACTGTTAGAAACTTAAGCAGACTTGGTGAACTGACGGTAAATTGGTCATAATGCGTCTTTTCGAAATAGGTGGGTAGTACAGCCAGTACCTAAAAGTAATTGATGCTTTGATACTGCGAGCGTTGTCCTGAGACATGGATCACGCCGGCTACGCCAGCGCCTCTTCGTCAGGGCTGGAGCTATTTTTGAAATCTGTCGATTCCTTCTGTTTACGACCAAGTCCTTAAGCGTTTTAGTTCCATGCATTAAGTTCCATGCATTTGAAAAAGCGAACAGCAATGCTACTTTCCGCTCCGATTTTTCACTAACCCACGGCGAATATTCGGTTGCCGTTCTTGCTCTTCAGCTGCAACTCGTGCTGCCTTTCTGTGCGTAGCTGATGCCGAATGTTCGACCAGAAGTATGTCATGACACACTGATACCGCAACACCACAACATACTTCACTCGCCTCACTGCAACCATAGGCTTCCGAATAATATAATGTAACGCAGCGTATTGGTTCCTACAGGAGCATCGTCGTTTTTCATACTTGGCGCCAATATATACTAGCAGACGACAGCGCGCTTTTCTGTCACTTTATTTCTCTTTTGCTTCAGAATGCGCAACCCGATTGTGTGCTTACGTTTTCTGGCACCATCCTACTGCACACGTCACGCGTACGTCACAATTTAAAAAAAATGCGAATTGTCGAGAATAGGGCCTCCGGAATGATACCGCTGCGGGTCGGTGAAGCGTGTATACAATTTTGTCCGCGCATCGCAGCCACCTATTTCAAATGTGATAAGAAGGCTAACATTCAAATAGTGTGCCAAGCTAGCAAGCAGAGAAAGGCAAAGAGAGCGCGGCGGAACTCGGTTAGGGTGTCAATTCTCTGTCAAGCGTCTGTTAACAAGAAGGAAGTTGTTTCGCCTGGCATGGATTCGATAAAAATTTTTTTGAAAAAGCAGCACACGCTTGTCGCTGATTCATTTTACGGAGCTCTGGAAAGGCAAAGCTGCGCATGCGCGAGGAGCGGGGGATGTCACAAGGCGCACAGCTAGCGCGCCGGGGCCGCCGCCGCGCGCTCTTCATCGCCTCGCAGACAGTCTCCCTCTCTCTCTCCCTCTTTGATGCGCAGTAGCGATTGCGCCTCACCAGCTGCGAGGTTTGGGGTGTATATATAGTGTGTATATACCTATAGTGCGTATATATAGTGTGTATATACATATGGCTAGCGGCGCGCAGCAGCCAGTAAGCAGTCAGCCATGAAATAGAATAGTAAATCAGCTGCTGAGCACCCAGAATGCGGTTGAGCAAAGGCAGCTCGACAAGAATAAAGCCAAACTTTCAGCAAAGACGCCAGAGCAATGTGAAGAACTTCTGGCTAACGGCGGCCTCATGAAGCCGAAAGACGGGCTAGCCAGTCTTCTGTACAGCCTATCGACGGTGACGTCAAGGCGCAACGAGTGTGACAATGTGATCAAATTCAGTGAAAGTGCAACAGCTACCCGGATGTTTCACAGGGACTTTAGCAACAACCAGGTTAGCTTCGCGTGTGATGTATGTGAAAGATTTTGTCATGCCAGTAAGTAGCGGTAGGGAAAGAAAACAGCAAGCGCAGCCATGCAGATGTTGCTTTCGTACCTCCGGTTTAACCAGAACTAAACCACAGCGAATATTTATCTACAGTCTCAATCATACTTAGCGTGAACTCTGCTCCGCGCGTGCTTTGCACCATCTCAGGTAACCTGGCTGAGGATCAATGCTGACTGCCGCACCATTATAGGGACCTCTAAGTAGTGCTTCGTGTTCGCTATTTTGTGTGAATTTGCCACTGGCTTTGGTGCAATGATGCTGCGCACATACGCAGCAACGCGGAGCCGTGTTCCTGAATGTGATTGACACTGTACGTGCAAGGTGTACCCATGGAAAATGGAGCTGGATACTGGGGCTGCTGTGTCAGTCATATCTTTGCATCAGTTTCGGCAGATGTTTTCCTCGATTAAGGTCATGCCAACTACGCTCAAGCTGAGGATGTTCCAGGGAGCTATCGCTCTGCCTGTCGGAGTTGATCACGTTGTCGTGCAGTACGCAGAACAGAGGGCCCAGCTGCCTCTTTACACCACGAGAGAAAAGGGACTCTCTCTGCTTGGTCGACTGTGGTTGCAAGCCATCCAAATCCACTGGGGCCATATTTTCGAGCTGTGCGCTATTTCCAGGTTCGACATTTCTGCATGTTCAAGTAAAAGCGACGGACTGCGCATGCTTCTAGAAATGTACCAGAATTTCTTTAAGGACGCAATGGGGAAACTTTCAGAAGAGCTGAATGGTCATTGAAAGAAGATAGCGTGCCAAAATTCCTAAAGGCAAGAAGTGTGCCCTTTGCATTGCAACCTGCAGTCGAGGCTAAGCTTAAGAAGTTTAAATGCATGAGAGTATTTTTACCAGTCATGACGAGTGACTATGCCACACCGGTTATACAAGTAGTAAAGAAAGGTGGTAGCATGATGCTATCCTGAGATTACAAGACAATCCTAAATCCTTGTCTTGAAACTGACCGGTATACTCATTCCCGAGAGCCGACGAATTGTTTACAGCTCTCGCAGGGGGACAAACGTTTTCTAAGATTGACATCAACACAGCCTATCAGCAGGTAGTAATTTCATAGTACTCAAGAATTTAATTGCCCCTAAATACACATAAAGGACTTTTTGCCATAAGCTGGCTGCTGTTCGCAGTTTCTTCGGCGCATTCCATTTTCCAAAGGATTAGGAACACAATTTTGAAACATTTGAAAGGCGTAAGCTGCTATTTGAATGATGTTCTCATCACAGACAGGACGTGGGACGAGCATTTTACAAACTTTGAAGCGGTCCTAAAGCTATTGATGGAGCTCGGGGTTCGAGTAAAGAAAAGTTTTCTTCGTTCTTCCAAAAAGAACTGCGATATCTGGGCCGTGTTATCAGCGCAGCAGGGAGCAACGCCAGAGAAGATAGAAGTTCTAGTAAAATCTTCTGCGCCCACATGGAACCAGCAGCAATCGTTTCTGGGCATTGTGAATTGCTACGGGCCCTTACAAAAATGTCTATGATCACGTTATGCGATGTCTTTAGACAATATGATCATAGAAGCTATCGACCATCAAAAGAAAGTCTTTAGAACACGTATGCTCTATGTATGATCTCCCTTCCGACAATTGGCCACCGTGATTGAATAGAATGTATTTACATAGAACGTATTTATACCTCCTATGATTAGCCTATTGATAGCGTATATGGACACTGTAACGACTGTGTTCCGATAATTGGCCACCGTTATTTAAAAGAATCGTGTTCATACAAAGTATTAATACCTTGTGTTATGCTAACTATATTTCAAGTTTCCAATAATAATGTGTATTTTACTCACTATTCACATGCATGTAATATTTCGTGAAAAGTGAGAGTGGCAAAAGAAACAGATGCAAATTCAAACCTTCATTTATTGCACAAACCCTTGACACAGAAACACTTTGTTTCCGACGGCAACGACATTGTGTGTTTGATGTACCAGCCATATCAAAATTTATCACGGTGTCACCTAGAAAAGAAATATACATAATCAAAATTTTTCTGCCAATTTCGCACGCTTTCTGCTAGCATCACACACACATCTCTCTTCACTCAGATGCCTGTTTTTCCTTAAAATATGCTAACTGGTTTCCAACCACTTTCTGTACGAACTAGTACCTGCAAAACACCCTCAGGAGATAGAGACTATTGCTGTGTTTAGTTGAATTCCTTTTGATCCTCTATATCATTCGACATTAGTTTATCACAATAGGGGCCCAGGAAACAAAGGAGTGAAATTTACACGCCAGTATGCTTGGTCATCAGATAAACTCTCTCCTCTGCCATTTGCTACATCAAGCAAATACACATGTTGAGCGGCAACGTATCAGTATGTATACATACATTTTGGTGCATGCTACCAGCAAGTGATGCCACTATGCCTGTTTGCTCCTATTTTTCCTGAGTGATGGCTATGTTTGCCATAGCAGATGACACACACACATAAGTAATTACTGAAGGAGACCAGCTACACCAAGCACCTAGGGGAATACAAGAGCGATAATAGGGAATGATGAAGTATATTATAGTTAGCCTACAATATGCGGTCACACATACTTTTTGCTACATATGCAGGTAACAAGTCTCAATAGTGTATTCCCAGAGAGTAAGAAAATAAGAAAGTGCCACTCATGCCCATCTTTTCCTTTCAAGATCTTGTCACCAAGGTAAAATCTTTATCACATATGAAAGCAAAATTTAGAATACCTTTCTTTTATAAGAAGTCCACATGGATGCTGCTACGTCCCACTGCTACTTGTCCAGGAAGTCAGGTTGCCTTGTTACTTGTCGGCACAGACCACGGCAACAGGGTGTCTCCAGATATGGTCGAATGAAGCAACAAGAGGACTGCATGTACATATGAGAACACTAGTCAGAACAGCAGGAAGAAAGATTTTTTTAATAATAAAGGAAAAGTCAAATGCATAAGTAAAAGAAACATAGGAGGAGTATTTCATATGGTTGCTGAGCGACAGCATGAAAAGCCCAGAATTGAAAACGCAATGCTCCACTGAGGAAAATTACATAATCATAAAATACATAAATACATAATAATCTAGGTAATCTCAGGAATAGTGGCAAGTCTTATGTAGGCACTATCGTTTGTAGATACGTGGAAAGACAAGTCAGATGGGGTGGTAAAAAATGACTGGTTTGGTTTATGTGGTTTAACATCCCAAAGCAACCCAGGCTATGAGAGATGCTGTAGGGGAGGACTTCAGAGCGTTTGACGAGCTGGGGCTCTTTAACGTGCACTGACATCGCACAGGACATGAATGCCTTTTTGCTTCAATTTTGAGCTTACTGCTGAACTGGTCGTACTCAAAATAGGTTGGCGCTACTTTTTTTAAATTTAGACAAGGTCCTTTTGAGGATACAAGACTTGCATGTGTCCCAGACACATTCAGGGAGGCACGTTGGCCCTGTACAAAGGCTTAAAATGTGGAGAGCTTGTCTCATTAAAACCCACCCGGCCCCGCATAATCACTTTTTGGTGCCTAATATTGCCTGCTTTGGCTCGTCAATAGTAGGCTACCGACAATAGGAGCTAAATTATTTCATCCTTAAAAAATCATGCAGCTTACTGCTGGAATATGCAGTCACACATAATTTTTGCTACATATGCAGTTAACAAGTCGCAATAGTGTATTCCCGAGAGTAAGAAATTAAGAAAGTGCCATAAATGTCCATCCTTTCCTTCAAGAGCTTGTCACCAAGGTAAAATCTTGATCACATATGAAAGTCAAATATAGGAGAAATACCTGTCTTTTATAAGAAATCCCCATGGATGCTGAAGAAACCATGCAGCTACGTCCCACTGCAACTTGTCCCGGAAGTCAGGTTGCCTAGTTTTTACTTGTCGGCACAGACCACGGCAACAGGGAGTCTCCAGATATGGCTCAATGAAGCATCAAGAGGACTGCATATGCATACGAAAACACTAGTCAGAACAGCAGGAAGAAAGTTATTTCGAATAATAAAAAAAGGAAAAGTCAAATGCACAAGTAACAGAAACAAACAAGGAATTCTTCGTATGCTGCTGAGTAACAGCATAAAAAGAGCACGGAATTAGAAATACAATGCTCCACAGAGGCAAACTACAGTAAAATGCTTGTGCACAAAATTCTCTTCTAGAGTGGAAGATTCAGTGTATATGCAAGGGGTTACATTTATCTATTGTGCATGCATACGGTACTATAGGAATACAACAAGGTGGACGACTGGGCACTTTGGTATAGGTTCATACTGCACCAGCCAAAAGACGAGACACAGAAAAGAGGAGGACAGGACAAGGCTGGACTATCAACTGAATGTTATTGATAAGAAGAAAACAACGAAGACTCTTTCCGAAAAGCTCGCGCACAACCCAACCCGTGGAATGGCAGGAAATTGGGAAGAAGATGAAGAAGAAAATCAAAGCCAATTCCAAGTCAAGGCCTAACTAACGACTTTTCTAATAGATGAAGTTCCTTACAATGAAGGCTAACAGACGCCTTAGCCACACACTTGTCCTCGGCTTTAGCAATGTAAAATGCTTCAACGAACTCTCTGCAGAGTTGATTACCATTGCTGTAAACTACACCCGTATTATTGAAGTCAGGCGCACAAAGGGACGGGTCATGCTCCGACTTACACTCTCTGGATTGCACATGTAGCGCAAGATTAGAACTCGCCTTCTCTCCCAGAGAATTGGAGTGCTCCGTCAGGCGCACATTTAGACATCTGCCTGTCTGCCCGTAGTAGCACCGGCCACAATTCAGCGGAACGTGGTAGACCACATTCTTTCTGCAGGTGGTGAACTTTTTCTTATGTGACACTGCACAACGAAAACTATCACGAGGTACACTGTCGAGCCCCTTTCTAACTCTAGCGCACAAAGCTCCTATCTTGTTTCTCGCTGTAAATACAACGGGCAGACAGGCAGATGTCTAAATGTGCGCCTGACGGAGCACTCCAATTCTCTGGGAGGGAAGGAGAGTTCTAATCTTGCGCTACATGTGCAATCCCGAGAGTGTAAGTCGGAGCATGACCCGTCCCTTTGTGCACCTGACTTCAATAATATGGGTGTAGTTTACAGCAATGGTAATCAACTCTGCAGAGTTGGTTGAAGCATTTTACATTGCTAAAGCCGAGGACAAGTGTGTGGCTAAGGCGTCGGTTAGCCTTCATTGTAAGGAATTTCATCTATTAGAAAAGTCGTTAGTTAGGCCTTGACTTGGAATTGGCTTTGAATTTTCTTCATCATCTTCTTCCCAATTTCCTGCCATTCCACCGGTTGGGTTGTGCGCGAGCTTTTCGGAAGGAGTCTTCGTTGTTTTCTTCTTATCAATAACATTCAGTTGATAGTCCAGCCTTGTCCTGTCCTCCTCTTTGCTGTGTGGCTGGTGCTGCTTTTGCTGTGGTGGTTTGCTGCTTTTGGCTGGTGCAGTATGAACTATAGGAATACATTTCTGTCTGGGAAGTCAACCTCCACATCACCAGGTATCAAACTATTTCAGAAGTTTCTGAAAGATTTCTATGCAATGACAGGAAGATCTTTCACTATCAAACACAGTTGCAAATAACACTAAAATCTAATGAGCCCATGTATGTTTCTCTTAAAAATGTGCGGACGAAGGAAATGTAGTTGCTGCTCCTTCTATTTATTTACTTGTAACTAATACTGCATCATTTCCAGCTATAGCATGCGTGAACACGATGCAAACAAACAATAGAGGTGAGCGAGCTTATCTAAAGATTTAGAATGACTTTTTGTAATAAAATGAACAGAAATCATTTAACTAGCCATGTACAGGAGACAATGCATGTACTAAAGCAGAGCTGCACAGATTTAAGAGCTTTAAAAGCTCTAGCAAAACACCCTTCTTGTCACTGTTGCCTTTTCACAAGCACTACAGGCTGGCCGAGAGCTAGTTTAGATACAATACCTCTAATTATCGCATTCAAACTGATCACTTTTTCAACTACATTGATAAACACAGGTACACATGGCTGAGCTTTCAAAACATCATCTGTTGGACAAAACCCTCATTATACTCTTGGATAGGTCTGATAATAAAGATCAGCATGGCGAACAGCCATTCGGCGCTTCCATGCGCTATGCAAGCTTAATAGCCTTATCATATCTTACAGAACACTGTTGTAATTTTCAACACCTGAGAACCAAATTCCATGGGGGTTTAAAGGGACATCTTTGAGCAAAGTTCACTGTAGGATATTGCCCCCAAAAAACCGAATCACAACAATCTATAAACACATGTTCGACAGCGTCTGGCTTTCTGCACAAAATACAGTTCACACCCCATGGAAGAAAGATCTCTCTCTGCCATCTATGTCTATCCAGGCAGAACCCAAACATGCAATTTAAAAAGATTTTTAGCAGTCTGTAAAGGCATTCGTTTTACATGTTAGAATGCATTATTATTTGATAAACACAAAAGGGCCGCCACACTGATACTTCCCTTCGTCTTGCAGCCCACCCCTTCTGTAACAAGCCCCCTCATGTTTGCAGAACTCAAAAACACACAAAACAATTAAACAGAAAATGTTCTCCAACAGATAAATATCAACATATTACTTTTGTTATTGCTAGTAACTATTTGGCTCTAGGGTTAACGATGCATTTATTTAGGTTGTGAATAAAATGAGTTCGGAAGTTAATTGCAAATCTTGGTGACTAGCAAGAAAGTAAATATTTGTGTATATGTTGCTTTGAGCAAAGTAAATGTTCTCATTTAGTCACAGAAAAACAGAATACCACTTGAACGAACGTAACTTCGACGATGTATTCAGTTGTACGAACTTTATTAAATCCCCCCACTGAAGCTCTATTGAACACTATGCAAACGCACTTCATTTTAACAAACTTCAGTTATTGCTCATTTCAGTTCAACGAACATTTTCCGCGGTGTTATCCTGTGTCTTCAAAGTCATACTGAGCGCTTAAAAAAGCACAATCCGCACTCTTTGTAGCATATTTTTATGTTAAGAACCACTTTTCATTATCGCGTGAAGAAAAGTGGCCGTTATTTAGCTTTAAAGTGAATTGGCTGTCTAAACTAGCTTGTAAGCAGATGAATCCATAGCTGTCTGCACGCCTAATTAGCTGTACAGTCATAGCCAGTCAAAGCCAGATCTTCAGCCCTACCAGGCCCTTTAGCTCCAAGAATTGCAAATGTGTGCATTTTGGTTAACCATGATCTGCTTGGAGAAAATGAAAGCCTTGTCTCCTCAGCAGGCCGTTGTGATAGGCAAGATTCTCAGGAGCTTGCACAGTAATCGAGTTCAAAACCACTGTAGTCCTTTCAAAAGTGCTGCAAAAGGTTATGCATTCTTCACTTGCAAATCAGCGCAGTGACAAATAAATGGGCTCAGATAAGATTTGAACAACCTAAAAATTTGTGACAGATTTTCTCTTCTTGGGCTCCAAGATTACCTCGGAAGGAGACTGTAGCCATGAAATTAGGAGACGCCGGCTTCTGGGAAAGAGAGCAATGGTTAGCCTTGACCGCCTAGTAAAGGGCAGAGACAATAGTCTGCCAACCAAGATCCGTATAACTCGTGCTATGGTCTTTCCAGCTGTGATGTATGGATGCGACAGTTGGACTGTGAAAAAAGGCTGACAGCCGAAGAATTGACGCGTTTGAATTGTGGTGCTGGCGAAGACTCTTGAGAGTTCCTTGGACTGCCAGAAGACCAAATCAGTCGATATTGTCGACCATAAACCCTGACTGCTCATTGGAAGGTCAAATTCTAAAGTTAAAGCTCAGCTACTTTGGTCATCTGATGAGAAGAGAGGAGTTGCTGGAGAAAGATTTGATGTTGGGAAAGGTTGAGGGTCGCTGGAGAAGGGGTAGGCAGCGAACGCGATGGTTAGATGGTATCCTCGAGGCACTGCAGATGAAATTATGTGATGCTAGGAAGATAGAGACCGGAAAGCGTGGCGTGACATGGTCCATAGGGTCACGAAGAGTCGGACACGACTGAACGACTGAACTGAATATTTCTTGAAGCTAATGGAAACAATCTTGAACGCATTTATTTCAGTCCAATGAACTTTCATTTCAACATACTTTTTCCTAAGGTCCCTTGAACTTTGTTCAAGTGAAACATCAATGTATGTGTACATATGCTGAGGCAGTCTAAATAAACAGTAACTGAATGTCAGCATGAACATGCACACATATGCACAGTGCAGTCAGCTATATTATGAAACCATGTTTGTCACTGAGCTATTAAAACACAGGTTTACTCAATTTTGCCTCAACTAGAAGTAGTAGGTACTACTGCAATAAAACAGCTAAGTATATCTCCTGTTTTAAAGCTCTGAAGATGCCATGAAAAATTTTCTTTAGTGCAGACTATGAGCAAGATTCACCAACATGTCAGTCTTGCGCTAAAAACACAGCAAGAATCATATAACAACACCGAGCTGGTTTCAAGCTTTGCTTTAATGAAGCCTGTTACACATCCGCCCTTTATACTCTCAAAAGAAAACAATAAATGCAAAGCATGAACCAATAAAAATTTTACAGTTATAAAGCAAACACATGAATGCAAAAAACATCAGCATGTGATACCTACCAATTCAATGTCTCCTTTACAGGAAGGATGCTTTAGGGCAGGGCACCCATGGCTGATAGAATAAACTGCCTCAACAGATTCATGACGCTGTCTGCTTCATATACAGGCAGCACTCCCTCGATGGCAGATGAAATCTGCTGCAAAAGCAGTGTGACAATACAATTGCATCAGCTGGACTGCGAGCATTATTGCCAAACAAGCCGTAAACGCAGTAAAAGAAAGACTTCATTAAATCCATGCTTCTCAAAACCCATAACATACCATTACTTTCCCTACACTCCTAAAGAAAAGCTGTCTCGGAAAATGAATTCCTAGCAGCTCTAGGTCACATGCCATAAGTTACCAAAAAACTCGATCCTATCATCTGTTTCAATTCGGACCCTTGTCAGCAATATCAAACATTAATAAACGAAGAACTTCCACAGTTGAAATTCACTTTTCAAAATATGCTGTTTCTCTGTGAAGCTTAAAGGTTCTTAGAAATTAAACAAAACAAAAGACTAAGTTTGAAAGCTCTAATCGCTTAATTCACAGCCAATTGTTAGCTTGACCCACATAACTTGCCACGCCTCCGTTAAAAAAAAAAAAGAACACTGGGCCTGTACTAAAATAATACGTACTGACCTACTAAGGATATAAATATAACTATTACTGCGTTGAAGTCTGCGAATTGTTATAAATAAAATTATATATCACCCCCCCCCCCCCCCCCCCAATCTGTGCTTACTCTAAAGGAAAGCTTAAAAACCTAATTTTACGCGGAAAGTCGTTGCTTATGGACAGTGCGGTAACCGCATGAGGCGACAACCCCTAGCGATCCGTCGCGCGACGCCGCCGCCAACGCCTGTCGTTGTCGCTGGTGCATACCGCACGGAGCGACGGAGCTCAGCGACAGAGAGGCGCGTTTTCAGCGTTGCTCTGTTACCGCCGCCATTCGGTCAAGGGGAATGCAATCACGCTATATCCCATTTCTAACACTAAACAGCATGAAGTACGATAAGACACTGATGAAATTTCTTGTAACACATCGTATTTTAAAGGGTCACAGCGCAGCGGTGCGCTACTACACTGCGATGCCGATTTGCATTGCAAGCAGTGACGTTCTCCTGCTCCTTTCGGAAATTAACAATATCTAGCCACGCTAGCCTTTTTCTTTCTTTTATTACCCTTCCAAGCTTTTACTGAAATATCTCGATGCACTCATATATACACGAATCAGACGAAGTGAGCGCGTAAAGGCACCAGGTTCTTCGCCCGAACCGGACTAGGAAAACAAACTTCACACGCAATAAAAGAAGAAAAAGCCAGAACGGAAGTTGAGCACCCTAAAGTCCTCTGCGATTGGCTGCCTCGCGAGCTGCTTCCGGGCGACACTCGAAATTTTCTAAAAACCCAGAAACCGAGCGACAGCGACGAGCGGCAATGCTTTGGCGGCCCTCAACCAGAACCACCTGCCTCAACACGTCGCGCGACGGCGTCGCGCGGCATGTCGCCGCGAATTGTCGCCTCAAGCGGGAAACGCATGTGAGCGAAAAAGTGAGCGAAGCGACAAGGCGGCGCGGCGTAAGCGATCATGGTTCGCTCCGTCGCCTACTGGGGAAGACACATGCACGCGACAGCGCGAACCGAGCGAAATGGCGACAACGCTCTGTGTAGGTTGTGTGGCTGGCATTTGGCTAGCATAGTGGCTTAGTACACCGCAAAACTATTGCCAAATCCGGCAACAGTCATAACGATTGCAAGAATTAACGTTATTTTGCGACAACATGGCAAAGCAAAATGTATTTACAGCAAACCGCATCGAATGTGTGTGAACTTGCACTGTAATCGGCACGAATAATCACGTGACCCCTTGTTTCTATTATTGTTTCGGTTGCGATTAGACGTTCTTTGAATCCTTGGCTACCCACCATTGTTCGTACAAAGCGAAATGTTAACGCGGTAATGCACAATCACAATGCAACCCAGCAAAATAAAGAAAGCATGCGAAATGAGCGGCAGTGACGTACGGTTACTTCCGGGCGAACGAGCGAAATTTTCTATTTCGGCAGATCCGAGCGACGAGCCAAGCGACACATGCATTTCTGTTCGCGCGAAGGCTTCGCGCGACGCGTGCCGCCGTCGCGTTCGCGTTCGCGTGAGTTTTCGCGTGCATGCGATTCAGCCTTCATGCGGTTAGCGCTCAACGAAGAAAATAGCTCAACGAAGAAACGCTATAAACAAAACAGATAGGTAGCGAGCGATCGCACACATCTGATGGAATTTAAAAATGGCAGGTTTTATACGTCTACATAGCTTTTACGCAGTACAAGGCCTCTCTCAATATTTGAAATTTGACTGTTATGGCTGCGAGGCCAAGCGGTTGTTTACCTTTGAAGAATTAGTAATAACTCCGCAAAAAAGCGCCTTAAAGATCTGAACTATGTTGCAAACTGATCGGAAAGAAGCCGCGGACAATCGAGGATCACTTTTTAAAACTTAACTAGGTGATAAAAACGCTAAACAATGAAAAAACTTCCTAGAGCATTGGGCGTGCAGTATGCAGCAAAGTAAAAAATGGGTAAACGCTTGTAATGTAAAAACTGCTCACTTCTGAAACACAAAATTTTCCGCGAGTATGCGCAAAGCGTTTATAAGAAAGGAATGAAAAAGTTTGTCAACTTACATTGAAGATTTCTGGCAGAAAGAACTATTTTCCACGCTCGACGTCGCCAAACAGCCAAACGCCGCCTCCATGTCTCCGGTGCGCAATCACGTGACACATGAAGCTGCATCACGTGTTTTGTGGAGTTCGCTTTCTTTCTTTCTTTCTTTCTTTTTCAGTCGCGCTGCCACGCCGCGCTGCTCCATCACGTGTCTTGTGGAGTTCGCTTTCTTTTTTTTTTTTTTTTCCAGTCGCGCTGTCGCGCCGCGCTGCTCAGACGAAAGGCGGGATTAGTGGAACGCCGAGCGAGCGTCAGTTCTGTACGTTCGCTATCTTGTGCTTTCGTTCTTTTTCTTCCGGTGGTTTTGTGGGGTGGCTGGTATTCGAGGCGACGCAGAAACTCGGAGTGGCGAGCCCACTTCAGCGATCGTGTGTTTGCTTCCTTCATTGTAATGAAAACGAGTTCTTACCGTATGCGGAGCCGCACATATTGAGTGCCTGCGCATGAGTTATTTGCACGCACGCGCCCTCACACACATGCAGCTTTGCAGAGGCGAAAAAGAAATAGCTCTCAAGACTGAGAGCATCATACATTTGTGCTAAATAAACAAGAAAAACTGATTGCTGATTTCGTTACTGTTCAGTTCAGTTCAGTTCAGGCGTTCAGTCGTGTCCGACTCTTCGTGACCCTATGGACCATGTCACGCCACGCTTTCCGGTCTCTCACTATCTTCTTAACATCACATAGCTTCATCTGCAATGCCTCGAGAATGCCATCTAACCATCGCGTTCGCTGCCTACCCCTTCTCCGGCGACCCTCAACCTTTCCCAACATCAAATCTTTCTCCAGCGACTCCTCTCTTCTCATCAGATGACCAAAGTAGCTGAGCTTTAACTTTAGAATTTGACCCTCCAATGAGCAGTCAGGGTTTATGATCGACAATATCGACTGATTTGATCTTCTGGCAGTCCAAGGAACTCTTAAGAGTCTTCGCCAGCACCACAATTCAAACGCGTCAATTCTTCGGCGGTCAGCCTTTTTCACAGTCCAACTCTCGCATCCATACATCACAACTGGAAAGACCATAGCACGGGTTATACGGATCTTGGTCGGCAGACTAATGTCTCTGCTCTTTACTAGGCGGTCAAGGCTAACCATTGCTCTCTTTCCCAGAAGCAGGCGTCTCCTATCGTTACTGTTACTCGGAGACAACTTTGCTCTGTGAATATTTTGTGAAACTTTAAACCCATCCTTTTTGCTGTATTGATGACATCACTGCGTTAATACCGTGAAATTGCGCTGTTATTCGGTGAACACATATCTTTTTTCCTTTTCTTTCCTTTTTTTGCTTTTGCTGCTGTTCATCTCTGTAATGTCTGCAATGTTTATGCCTGTGTTTATGCCTGTAATGCGTTCCATGTAAACTAGCTTCCTGTTGAGCTGTCACCTGCTGATGTTTGCGAGGGTCCTCGGCACTCTCAAGCAGTGTGCAACTGCTTTCTCGCTGAGGTTCCCCCCCCCCCCCCCGTCCTCTGGATTTGAAAACAAAAAATTGATTGATTGATTGATTGATTGATTGATTGATTGATTGATTGAAGGGCGCGTAAATGAAGCCGTCACAGGTTTGATACCGCGCGCTGTCTACGTTGGCTAGCCTGCCCGCTTCTCCTTTCATACCTCCCGCACTTCTAGGGAAAAAAAAAAAAAAAGAATGCGTGCGTGCGTGCGCACTGCTGTGTGCTTTGCTCGCAGGGCGGCTAGACGCCCCCCCCTCCTCCAGCTCGAAGCCGCGCTCTGATGGCCAAGCGCCTCCTTGCATCCTTCCCGCGCATTGGATTTGAAGGACAGCTTGCAGCCAACCTCTCGAGAGGGTGGTTGCGACTAGAACTAGCATAACGTTCCCAATGGATCACAGCGGAAGGATGAATATGTTCAGCTACAGCTGGTCGATACTCCGTGGTTCGGGTCAAGTGCGTGTTAACTGTGCCGTAAGGGCGCTTAATTGATTTACAGAGGTCGGTGCCGCGGACCGCAGGTTGCGCGCTGATATAGTTCACGAGGCTGCATGAACGCTATGCGAAGGCTGCGAGCCAATATGCGTGTTTCTGCTGGCGCATTCTGTGCCGTTATGTGCGTTAGTTCGCCGCCCCACCCCCCCTCCCCAGCCGCCGCGCCTTCTCTTCCCCCCCCCCCCCCCTCTTCCCTTCCCATAAGCGCGCTTCCTTACCCTACCCTTGCCCTAAGCTCGCACCTCACCCAGACACCACCTCCAGCAAAAAACATAACAAACAAAAGCAGAACCTGTAGAGCGCTCGCTCGGTTGACGCACATGTCCAAAGGCTGCTAGGTGGTGTCGGATAACCTCCGCGAGCGAAACATACGATGCGCGCGGTCAGGAACAGATGGGCTGAGATATGGCCGCTGCCTTGACGGGAGCGGCGGCGCAGAAGTGAATAAGAGAATAAGACAATCGCTAACATGCTGAGCGCGGCGAGAGAAAATGTCGGCGGCGGGCGCCGATTTGTTTTCATAAGTGGTGGACAGGGGCGTATGCACAGCGGGTTGGCTCGGATGCGTCTGGGAGCACACTTTTAAACACGATCGGGTCGATAAAGAAAAAAAATACAAATTCATTTTTTTTTTCGGATGAAAATTTGGTCCTTGCCAGGGAAATGCACCCTCCATTTTCCAGTAATTTCGGCGCGTGAGAAGGAAAGCGGAGAAGGGGGGGGGCTCGTTCGGTAGCTTACTGTACATGTGCATATACCCAATCATTGTGTGTATGCCAATATATAATTCTAAAGTTTCGCCCATATAGCTTCTGAGGGATGAGCTACGTGGATCCGAGAGTCCAGGGCGTGCGTCTGCAGCATCGCGTGATGTAACCCGACAACACCCACAGCGCGCATTCTCCACTGTAAAGTCGGCGGCGCGGTGCGTTTACCTTCCATTTGTGATGTTTTTGTATTTAATTGTGCGAGCGAGCTCGATAAAAGGACTCAGTGCGTCCTCAACAAGAGCGGACGCTTGACTAAGAAATGCGCGATGAAGAAAGAGCGAAATTGTAACCAGTTAAATTTTCAAAATATAACCTTATACGTTTTTATCTACAATTCATGCAAATTGATCGTATCAATTTTCCGTTTCCATTTCTTTTTTAACAGATGCTATTCATAATAAAAAATGTAATTCAAATATGAGTTGCAATGAATAGCATGCACTCGGTCAGTTAATACTATATACTTTCGATCTGAACATTTTTTCTGACATGTCAAATTGCTTCAATATATTTTAATAGCTGTGTATGAGTGGTATAACCAGAAATAATTTTCGAGGGCGTTATACGGCATCGATAAAAAAAATTGCACAAAAGGCCGAAAGAAGGAGTTCAAAAACTTTCGGAAGGGTTTCTGACATCGAAACAGAGCCCTGGCTACGCCCCTGCTGTATATTGATAGGAGTATATACAGAGAAGTATATTCACCTAACAACTTGCTATGTACAAACTTTATATGAACTGATTTAAATACACAAAAGTAACCGTGTATGAACTTCGTATTTACGCATGTTCATACAGATTAAAAGTACGTACAATATTGATAGAGTTAATAAGGTGTTAATACAGATTCTAAAGACTGTTCACGACCATTTTTGTAAGGGGGAAGTTTATTCCACGATTCTCTACTCTTGTAAGTCCTCTTTACAAACTGCTGCGCCGCACCAGCCATGGCATTGGGATGATTCGTGACAAGTGGCGTTCGAGTAAATCAAGAGTGCGTTTGTCATCCTCAATGCTGGCGCATTACGACCTAGATAAACTTTTGCAAGTGGCATGTTACGCTTCCCAGTACGGCATGGGGGCAGTGCTTTGTCATGTTGCGGAAAAAAATGAAAGCTCTCACCATGTGGCTTATGCGTCGCGCACGTTAACTGACGCCGAGAAAAAGTGCAGTCATTCCGCAGGCATTTCACCAATGGCAACAGCATGCTTACAGCGATGGGCTGTCACTTTGTCTGCTTACAAATAATTGCTAGTGTACAAAAAGTCCAGTGACAATACAGAAGCAGATTTTTTCAAGGTTCCATCTTCACCGCCAAGAAGACCGCACATCCGAAGGCGAGGAGTCGTTCTATGCTTTGCGCCTGGAGTCGATGCCTGCATCTACCAAAGAGATTGCCCGAGCCACATCACGTGATCCCGTGTTTTGCAAAATGCTCCAGTTTACAAGCATATGCTGGCAACTTCACTTGCGAGATGCAAGCCTAAGTCATTTTTGACAAACGGTTGCAGCTCAGCGTGCATCAAGGGTGCCTCATGTATGGAATGAGGGTCGCTTTCCCGTCCCCCTCCGAGAGTCCGTGGTCAAAGAAATGCATCAAGGTCATCCCAGCCTCGTGCGGAGCGAAGAATTGACTTGTAGTTACGTTTGGTGGTCGTCAATTGATGCAGACTTGGGAAAAAAAGTACAAAGTTGTCAACAGTGCCAGGAACAACGGACTGAACTATGTAAGGCACCTCTGCATCCTTGGACATGGCTGACTGCGCCATGAGGGTGAATCCACATAGACATCGCGGGGCCATTTTGAGGGAAAATGTTTCTAGTGGCAGTAGACGCCCACTCTAAGTGGTCAGAAGTTTTTGTCATGCGCATCACAACGTCCGAGCATACTGTTGCCCGCTCACGTGTACTTTTCCGCAGATTCGGAATACCGAGGACGGTAGTATCAGACAATAGACCACAACTGGTTTTGGAAGACTTCAAGACATTCACGGTATGTCGCAGAATGACATGTTTGAGCACCCTTTATCAATAAAGTACAAATGGTCTGGCAGAACGTTTTGTGCAAACGCTGAAGTCTGCACTGGCCAAGGCACCTCCTGGTGAGTCTTTTAAAGAAACACTTCACGAATTTTGTCGGATTGCCGACCTTATTTCTAGGACGGGGAAGCTCCAGCTAACCTGTTGGTAGGTATAAAGTTGCGCACTTGGCTGGATGCAATCAACCCTACAGTGGAGGGAAATTAAGGTGATGCAAAATCAGTTCACCTAGGTGCAGCAGCGTAAAAACAAGAAAGGCTGTTTTGCATTAATGACAGTATTTTAGTTCGCAATTACAGAGGCTCGCCGAAGTGGGTTCCTGAGACCATTCTTAAGACTGGACCATTCTCTCATAAAGTCATGGTGGTCACACCCCGATGCAAGTTCATCTGGCGTCGGCATCTCGACCACCTGCTAGGTAGCGCAGGGAGGGATAGCTGGTCTTCCCTCCAAGCACGACGGGTGCCCAGCCATGCTTCAGAAAGGCTTGTGCCCGTGCAGTCTCTTGAAGTCCTTCCGGCACTCGCTCATCAATCTGAGACGTCGAGTCCTGGAAGTCGCTACTAATGAAGACAACGCGTCCACTCGAACGATACGAAGCTCGATTTTAACTATTGTATAAGGAAACAATTGCAGCGCCTAAATAAAAGGGAGGAGTGTTGTTTAATCTCAGCTAGAGTGATACCGGTGGCGCGACTATCGCAAGAGTTGACTGTAACATAAAAGCCGCCGTTGGGCTACCGGGCCGAATGCCACTACAGGCTGGGCATTCGTCTGCTGTTTCCGGACAAAACACGACATAAAGCTTCCCTAGAGCTCTACCTGGTACGATAGTGGCACCACATTTATCGAGACTTTGCCCTCCGATTTTGTGCACGTTGCAAAAATGCCCTATACTAAGATATTGCCACTTTTACAACATGCCGAAGATGAAAGCATTTTCAGTGTATTAATGTTTGGTAATACGTGCAGTAATACGTCTGAACCCTGTAGCCTTGTACTGAATGCATGCATTCGGAAGCAGACTCCGAGACGTCAAGCAGGTGACTAATTGTGTTTTCTAAGCACCATTTTTGCGGTCGCAATGGGCTGAATAAGACGATTGCAGTAGATGCGCCTTGCATTTCGATGACAATGACTCGTGTCGGTAACCCACAACAGCACTGCCGTTTTTGTAACTATCTTTTGACGAGGAAAGACGACTATGCGTATATAATGATCATCATCAGGTTGCCACATATCCCCTCTTTAGGTCATGAAGAGCAAAACTAACAAAAAAATTAACAGGTGCTTAGCTTCACTTAAACCGATTAATAGGTGCTAAAGTTTGCTTGACTTGGTTTGACGTGGTTTCGCTTGGCGGGTAGCATTGCCATTCAGGTACAGCGTTTGTGAAGGGTTAAATATCTTCCGTAAATTTGCTATTTGGAAGAAGAAAATGCGTATTTTATTTATCCACTCTTTGTAGAAACCTATGCTTACAATTGTTTTACCAATATTTATTGCCTAGGGGCATCAGTGCTACGCTTAAAATTAACGGCATACAGTTGGAGCTACATATTCGGAAGGTTCTCATCATTGTAGTGAACTAGCTTCCTCTTTACTATCTGCCTGTTTTATGTGATGTGGACAGACATAGCACCGCCCTAAACGCTGCACAGCTAACGATTGCGTCCACATTTTGATAACAGATAACTTTTTTAATGCAGCTCGGCGATCACACTATGCACGCCACGCATGATGCCCGTACAGGTTTCGCCTTAACAATCCCAGGTATGTTGTTAGGCTCAGGATAAACTCTGCGAACTACCTTAATGCCCTGATTATGCAGTAAGGAGTGCCCGGCTGAATAAATCATCAATCGAATTTGCTTTCTCGGAAATATTTTCTTGCTCTGACGTTGCAATCTTTTAGAGCTCTATATTTAGACGTCTTCTTTGTCATTACAGGGTATCGATCTTCAGCTTTAGAGCGGTCTACTTCTTTCCCATACGGATTACTTCCGAACTGCTGATTCTTTGAATTGACTGAGTCGTTCCTTTCTCCTTTCTTTGTACATTTTATTGGACTTCTTAATGACATCTTCGTCTTCAAGAAAGCAGGAAAAATATTTTATTTTTAACGAAGTCGGAGAGGAGATTTGGAATGTATCTTAGGGTAAAACAATAAAAACAGCCTGTATTTCTGCTTTTAAGTGCCTTCTAAATCATTCCAAATCACAAACCGGCACGAAAACTAACTTCAAAATTACTATTTGCAGCGTGAGCACGGTGTCCTGCACAACTTCCCCATCAGTGCAAGAACGGGACATCATTGGCTAATACAACAGCCGAACAACACATTACGGGGGCATGTTGCTGTACATCTATTATGGGTTGTACTCTCTTTCACAGGCTGTTTCCAACGCTACGAATGATAAGGGTAGTCTAAGCTAACCAGGACGGCGCGCCGACATGATTGCCATGTTATGTTCCTGTAGCCGACGGAGGCACATAAAGTTATAATGAAAGGGGCTTTACTGAGTGTTTTAACAGGGAAAATAAGCTGCACGGTGACCAACGCAAGAACACTGCCAGTCTAGGCTCACACAAGCGAGCTCAAACAGCGCAGCGGCAGTTCGTCGTTGTCATCCTCTCATAGTTCACTACAATAAGCACAATCATGTAGTGCGCCCCCCCCCCTGACTGACATTGATTGCCCTTAACTTATTTACAGCTGCAGATACATGATGACAACAATTATAAAGTTGAAGTCTAAAGTGCGGAACATCAGGCGCACTGTAAACGTGCTGCCACAGCTGTCAAGTGCGGGAAATAGACCCACAGTAGATTGCTGCAGCGGTGACATTCGAAGCTAATCCAAGCTGAGCAGCACTTTGCGGCACTTCCAGATAACCCACGGCCAAGGCGCTAAACAAGAATCAGGGAATGCTTCATCATGTCTAGGAAAAAGAGGTTACGAAGGAACCTAAAGAGCATATAAACATCCGCTTTTACCTAGTCTTTTGTGAACTAGGGTCCCACGGACCCAGAAACGTCATTAACATTTTGACATACTTTATCCTAATCACACAATGTTCTGTCAAAGAGTAGGCTAGATAACAATGAGCACGAATCAATCTTGTTTTCGGCAGGAAAAACGCAGCCGCCCCACAAGCAAGTTCATTTACAAATCTGCGATGTTCTGGGCTCATCACCAACTACCAGCTCACCATATTGTCAAGTGGTAGTTCATTACCTTACTGTCTACGAGCTGATGCGGCTTCTAGTGCAGATCGTGAGCGAAGCCGCGTATTCTCTAAAGACATGTAGTCCTGTTGAAGCAGATGAATGAACCATGTGATTTAAAATATACAACGCACAGATTTAAGCTGCTTAATTCCTGGAATTAATGTGGTGCACACATAAAATGTTCTTGATGTGAATTCGAGCACAAAGTGAGCCAGATCATTTTTACTTAATCATTTCAAGTTTCAATGCCACAGATGTGGGTAATTGTGTCGTGTAAGCTGCGCGAGAATAGAGATGAGGATGGGAAGGTCTGTAGACATTGGAAATTCGCTTTTTCCTATAGTGTGGCACATCAGAATGCATTCATCTTTCCATCAAAATAGATGAGAGGTTGATCCTGGCGGGGTCAAAACCTATGGAACGCTTGTCAGCAAGTTGACTGTATGACCACCGAGGAATGTCGAAAGTTGCGCGAATTGGTACTTTTTCGCGCTATTTTCCATCATGAACCACCGAGGAAGTTCCTTTAAACAATGAAGCGAAAAATACTGTTTGCGAGTCATGCATAGTTCTGGTCTGTGACTTTATTTAGTGTAGGAAGTGTCCCAGTGTCATAAACCTCCACCTATACGGTCAACAGAGGGGCAGGATCCTTTTTACGGTTACCCGTCGTCCCTCTATGAGGTTTGAGAACACAGACGGTAGGCCGGTCAGCCCGTGGAGTACCGTCTTTGCAAAAGTAACCAGACTGCAGGGTTTGCTTCTCAGCCGCGTTTGGAGCCCTTGATCTATTACACAAGGCCAAAAAAATGGCATTTACAGTTACGTGTGAGAGGCTTTCTTTCCATACAGGTATTTAATAATTTGGCATGTCCTATACACGCTTAACACAGGCTAAGGAGAAAACCGTGCAGCCTGATTACTTTTGGCAAAGACGGCACATGTGTAGGTGTGTGATTGAGGAATAAGTTCAAGAACATCAGTTTCCTTTACAAACAATTGGGTCTTGTTGTGATTGAGGAATAAGTTCAAGATTTTCACTTTCTTTTACAAACAGTTGAATATTTATAGATAGTAGTCCAAATTACACTACCTAAAATAAAAATAAAAGAAATAAAACGCCATGGCACAATAGTGCACGATAAAATACGACTCGGTAAATGACAGGAAAACCCGACAATGAAGAAAACACTGTGATAAAAGAAGACTATAAAGATGACGTAGCAAGTATTCTAGATATATTAAGTAGGGAGAGGAGTTACACAGAAAACACAGCGAAACAAAAATGTCAGATCAAGGTTTACACAAAGGCGAAAACAATATTATATCAACCAGCAGTCTGCGGCAAAAAAAAAAATAATAATTCTCAACGCTTTCTTTTTAGATGATGCGTCGAAGCCGCAGATTTTATCAGTAGCGGCGGCCGTACAGAGAAGAAACAATGCGTTGGATCGCAGGCTCGGTGAAAAACAAGATGCTTTCCCAGAGCGTCCGCGGGAGAGGCCCGAAAGACTGATTCTGCCCAGAGCGCACTACCGCGGGCGTGCTGCGGTCTGCCTTTTTGTACTCTCGGCTGTTTTCGCTGCAGCCCACCGTCAAGGACGCACCTGCCCGGTCGCTGCCCCGAAGCGTCATGTCGAAGCATGCTCGGAGCAGCGAGAAGAACCTGTTCCTTCCGCTCATATGTGAGGTAGCTTGATACACCCAGGCAGAAGATCTAGCCGGTCCAATATTACAAATCTGCAGGCAAAACATGGACGAGGACGGCGTATTGTTGTCACTACGTTGTGATATTGGATGTGCCATTCTAGAACATTTGCAACAGTGGGTCAGCGTATCCATTCCGTTTCTAATATTGGTCATGCCGCTCGTAACTGGTATGCCCTCACTTACTGACATTCGCACTATGTTTGGGAACCATTGATATTGTCCGTGCTGTACGTCAGACTTGTCAATATTTCTTATCTGCTAGTGCGAGCATGCGACATCGGCCATCAAATTGATCGAACTGCCAATATTTTATATACATTGGCAAATATTCGTCGCTTGTTCAGGTATGACTACCAACATCTGATATATTGTAACGTAACGTTACACAGAAGACGCTCTGGCACTCTGGCACCGAAGAACACCAACAGTCAGTCAGGGCAGCACAAAAGCGGAGCACCGTTTCGCTTCGTCGTCTTCTCCGAATCGCCCGTTCAAATCTTCGTCGTCTATGAATGGCATGCGTCATTGCCCCCTTCTTGTCAGCATCGCCTCGATGCTGCAAATGCTGCTTGATGCGATGAGCTGACAGATATTGTGCTAGGTTGGTATGGGATACCACAACACAAAACGGGGCGCCATCAGTCTCAAGATTAGTCAGCGGGGCGATCGTGATAGGGTTTCATCCGGACGACGTGTACAACATCAGCGAACTTGCGTCGTCTGCGGCTTGAGGGATCTTGGGTCGCGGATTCAACTTCGTAAGTAACGTCGCTGAGGCTGCGGAGGACACGATATGGACCGAAGTACCGGCGCAGCAATTTTTCAGAGAGCCCACGATGGCGAACAGGCGTCCAAATCCAGACATAGTCTCCAGGCTCGTAGGCAGCGAAGCGCCGTCCTTTGTTGCAACGGTCAGCGTCTAGTTGCTGTTGTAGGTATATGCGCTGCCTTCTGCCATCTGCCGCGCTTCTTCCGCACGCTGGGTAAAACTAGCGATGTCCAGGTCAAGCTCATCTTCGTCGTCGGTGTATATGGGCAGCATTGTATCCAGTGGAGTGATCACTCGACGGCCGAAGACAAGCTCGAAGGGTGTGAGCCGCGTCGTCTCTTGAAGTGCCGTATTATATGCGAACGTGGCATATGGGAGGATTTGATCCCAGGTCTTATGCTCTATATCCACGTACATAGACAGCATGTCGGCCAGAGTTCTGTTTAGCCGTTCCACCAAGCCATTAGTTTGCGGGTGGTATGCCGTGGCTCGTCTATGGCTAGTGTGTGTAAGGTTCAGTACAGCCTTAGTCAGGCGGGCCGTAAAAGCTGCCCCGCGATCGGTAATGATAACAGCCGGAGCGCCATGACGCAATACGATGTCGTGGACAAAAAACTCTGCTACTTCGGTGGCAGTTCCATTGGTGAGCGACGTGGTCTCAGCATATCGGGTCAAGTAGTCTGTCGCGACAACAATCCAACGCTTTTCATTAGTTGACTTCGGGAAAGGACCAAGAAGATCCATCCCCACTTGTTGGAAAGGAGTTTTCGGTGGAGCGATCGGCTGAAGAAATCCAGCTGGTTTCACGGGTGGAGTCTTTCGGCGTTGACAATCACGGCAGTTTTTAACGTAAGATCGCACTGAAGGTAAAAATTTCGGCCAATAGTATTTCTCCCGAATTCTTGCAAGCGTACGACTAACTCCCAAGTGGACGGCGGACGGTTCGTCGTGACAAGCGCTTAAGATGTCAGGCTGTAGGTGGGGAGGTACTACGAGTAGAAATGCCTCTTTTGATCCTTCAAAATTGCGCTTGTAGAGAACTCCACTTCGTAAAGCGTATGACTGCAAGCCACCACGAAAAACAATCGGTACTCTATCACCGCGTCCTTCCAGATAATCGATGAGCGACGCCAGCTCCGGGTCCTTGTGTTGAAAGTCAGCCATATGGGATTGGGTAATGGCCCCAATAAAGGGCAAATCGTCGGCGTTTTCCCCTGCAGTGGAGTCCAATGGCGCGCGTGACAAGCAATCCGCATCTTGGTGTTTATGCCCCGACTTATAGACAACAGTGACGTCATACTCTTGAAGACGGAGGCTCCAACGAGCTAAGCGTCCAGACGGATCTTTAAGGCTGCCAGCCAGCACAAGGAATGATGGTCGCTGACAATACGGAAGGGTCGTCCATACAAATATGGTCGAAACTTGCTGATGGCCCAGATTACCGCAAGGCACTCCTTCTCCGTTGTCGAATAGTTTGCCTCCGATCGTGAGAGTGTTCGACTCGCGTAGGCGATAACCCGTTCTACTCCGCCTTGCCACTGAATAAATATCGCGCCGAGGCCAACGTTGCTGGCATCAGTATGCACGTCGGTTGCAGCGTCTTCATCGAAATGGGCGAGTATTGGGGGTCTGTGTAGGCGGCTTCTAAGCTCCTGGAAGGCTTGTTCTTGATCGTCTCCCCACAGAAAGGGTATGTCTTCTCTGGTTAGTGCTGTCAGTGGTTCAGCTACCTTAGAAAAATCTTGGACGAAGCGTCGGTAGTATGAACAAAGACCTAGAAATCGTCGAAGTGCCTTTTTGTCGGTGGGGCGTGGAAAATTTGACACTGCGGTAGTCTTATCGGGATCAGAGAGAACGCCCTGTGCACTGACAACATGGCCGAGAAAGCGTAGTTCCTTGAAAGCAAAGTGGCATTTCTCAGGCTTGATCGTTAGTTGCGCGCCTTTGAGTGCTTGAAGCACGATGCGCAACCGGTCCAAGTGTTGCTCGAAAGTAGGCGAGAAAATAACATCATCATCTAAGTACACCAAGCACGACTGACACTTCTGACCTGATAAAACCATGTCCATCATAACTTCGAACGTGGCCGGTGCAGAGCAAAGACCAAACGGAAGCACCTTAAACTCGTATAGGCCGTCAGGCGTCACAAATGCAGTCTTCTCTCTGTCTCTCTGATCCACTTCGATTTGCCAGTATCCGTTTTTGAGGTCTAATGAGGAGAAGTACCTGGCGTCGCGTAGTCGGTTGAGGGCATCATCAATCCTGGGCAGCGGATAGACGTCCTTTTAAGTCACGTTATTTAACTTTCGGTAATCGACACAGAATCTCAAGGTGCCATCTTTTTTTTTACAACGACCACTGGCGACGCCCATGGGCTCGTCGAAGGCTGGATCACGTCGTCCGCAAGCATTTCATCCACTTGCGTTTTAATAGCGTCCCGTTTCTTAGGAGAAACCCGGTACGGGTGCTGGCATAACGGTAACGTGGTCTCATCGGTGATGATGAGGTGCTTGGCGACAGGAGTACGACCGACCTTAGAGCCTGTGGCGAAGCAGTCTGCGAAATCGCTCAGAAGAGCCGAGAGAAGATTCCTCTGATCGGGCCTCAAGTCGGGGTTAAATTTAATGGTTTGCAGAGCGTGACAAGGAGCGGCCTCTTCTTTAGGGTTCGCACCGGCGGTGCATAAATCAGGCAAGGGAGTAACATTGTGAAGGACGGCAACAGCCGTGTCCTTGGCGAGATGCCGCATCTCCTTAGCAAAATTTGTCAGGAGGACAGTAGCACAACTGTTCTGGAGTTGTACGAGTTCTCGAGCAACGGCTAATTCCTTCTCGAGTAGTGGCGGAAGGTGCCCATCCGCGATGCCCTCGTAACCGTGGAATAAGTCATGCTTTACAAGAACCAACACACTAGAACGTGCCGGAACCCTCACGTCATCGTCGACTATACGCAAAACGTTCAGACCCGGATCTTCGTTTTCAATGCGCGCCACGGCTCGTTTCGTCGAAAAGGATACACGCGCTTCTTTCAGGTCAATGACAGCGCCGTTGGTCTGCAGGAAGTCTAGACCAAGGATCAAGTCTTTCGAACACTCAGGAAGCACGATAAATTCTCCGACATACACAAAACCATGGATGCCGACCCGCGTTGTGCACTTGCCTGCAGGTTCAATCAAGTGACTTCCCGCCGTGCGAATTTTCGGGCCGGACCAATGTGTCAAAACTTTCTTCAATTCTCGGGCGAGACCACGGCTCATTACTGAATAATCGGCACCAGTGTCGAGTAACGCGGTGACATCCACTCCATCAATCGTTACACATAAATCGGAGGTAGTATGCCGGATGCTGTCGCTACCTGACACAAGCGAAATCTCGTCGGGTCGGCCTGGCGATGATGGAGGATCTTCACATTTCCCGACATCAGCGACCCTGCCTCCGAAGGCCGCTGGTATTAGTTTTCCCGGCTAGGGCTTGGAGAGGAGCGGCGTCGGGAAGAGTGGGGACTTGTCGAACGGTAGCTCGTCGGGGACGTAGACCGACGCTCTTAGTAACCGGACGTGACGGGATACTGTCGCGCTGCAAGGTTGCTTGCAATCTCAGTAGGCCGTTCGGTATTCCGAGGGTAGAGGTCCTCCGAGGCGAAACCCCGCATGTTGACGCGGCGGTACGGGCACGTCCGGTAAAGGTGAGTGGCTTCCCCGCAATGATAGCACAGGGGCCGACGCTGCCGGGACCGCCATACTTGACTTTTACGGGGTGGCTGGTAGCTTGGCGGAGGGGAGTAGCGAGGCTGCATGCGGCTCCATGCGAGGTGCTCCATGCGGGGACCCTGCCGCTCCATTGCTGGAGCTGCGGCGTTGATACTATGATTCGGCGGGGGAGCCTTACTCAGGACGGACGCGTAGGTGGGCCTCGCGTCAAACGTCTGGTGAGGAACGCGCTGCTGGGGAACGTCAGCAACTTGCTGAGCTGCCATACGCACCTCGTCCCGGACGACTTCAACCAATGAAGGAAAAGATGCTGTGTTGCAAGGCATCCGGAGCGCTTGCAGTTCCTCCCGCACGACAGAACGGATGAGATTGCGTAGTGAGTCCATGTCACTGCCGACATGTACAGGGGGTGCGTCGGACCTAATGATGCTCACGTCACGGCTGTACTGACGGGCTCGGTTGTGCAGCGTTGTCTCCATGGTCGCTGCCTCGCTGAGAAACGCCGCCACAGTGCGTGGTGGACTGCGCACCAGTCCCGAGAAAAGTTCTTGTTTAACGCCCCGCATCAGGTGACGCAGCTTCTTATCTTCTGGAATTTGTTTGTCTGCACGGTTGAAAAGGCGTGTCATGTCCTCAAAGAACATACACACGCTCTCGTTCTGGCGCTGAATGCGCGAGTGTAGCGCAGCTTCTGCTCACTCCCGGCGGTCGGCGCTAGGAAACGTGGCTTTGAAATCACGACAGAAGGCTGCCCAGGATGGGAAAGCAGCCTCATGGTTTTCAAACCATGTCCGTGCAGACTCTTCAAGAGCGAAGTACACATTGTGGAGCTTACGCTCATCAGTCCACCCGTTGTAACGAGCAACTCGCTCGTAGTTCTCAAGCCAGTCCTCGGCGTCCTCGAACACGTCGCCATGAAAAGAGGGGGGCGTTCGCGGTTGATGACACAGAATGTGGGTGGGGAGCCCGCTCTCAGATGTCATTGCAGCAGGTTCTACGGCCGTCTGAGGGTGCGTCGTCCTGGCAGCGGCCGGAAGGGGTCCGAATTCAGGGGGCTCTCCACGTAAGCGGCGGCCGAGGCGTTGATGTACGGGGGTAAGCTCCGTATTGACAGGTTGATTATGCAGGACTGGATTGGTACCCAGCACCTCCACCAGATTTGTAACGTAACGTTACACAGAAGGCGCTCGGCACTCTGGCACCGAAGAACACCAACAGTCAGTCAGGGCAGCACAAAAGCGGAGCACCGTTTCGCTTCGTCGTCTTCTCCGAATCGTCCGTTCAAATCTTCGTCGTCTATGAATGGCATGCGTCAATATAAGCATGTGCATGTTTGCAAATTTGTTGGCTAAATTAAGTCGGGCTGCAAACATTAGGTATAGCTTGCGTACATTGATCAACACTGCCCGATAATTTGACGAGACTGCTGGCGAGCGGTGGTAAACGTTTTACCTTGAGACTGCCAACATCACATGCATCGTGACATTCACTGAACACTGCTCCGTTGATTAGAATGGCATTCCAGCATGAGACCATGCTCGACGATCCTCGGTATTCTAAATTATTTTAGAGCTTTTGGGTAAAGGATAAGCAATGTATCGTTGTGTTCCGCGGACGAAGCGTGACCAGAGGCACCGAGCAAGGGGAGCAGAAGGAATGCCCGTTTATTGATCAGCCGGCTACTTATACACTGAGGTGGAGAGGGAGTGTTCCCTCGCCAGCATGCCTCAATTGCGATACAGATATCGGCCGCGTCACACACGCTGCTGATGCGAGGGCCCCGCCGTGCTATATACGATACATCCCCTTTTCTTTCAAAGGAAAACAAACATGGGATAGAAATGAAAATACCGAACCTAGGAAATCTGCACAAAGTTTCGATCATAAGCAAGCCTCTGTGGCGGCCCTCGTTCTCGGGTAGATCTGCATACAGATTGTTGGTGCTGTTGTACTGTTGCAGGAGAGTTGACGGAGGCAGGAATGCTGCCAGTTGTGGCCGTTGACCCTGTGGAATTCCGGCTGCTGGATTCTGAAGGGGTGTGATCTGCTACTTGGCAGGGGTTGTTGTCGGGCTGATAGCAGCCTTTCTGTCGAAACGCCTCCCTTGTAGGCAGCAGATGCCGGCGATTGCGGCGCAAGATTGTGCCGTCTTCGGCGATTATGTTATAGGACCTGGGATATCCGGAAACTTGAATGACTTGACCTTTCGTCGCCCATGCCCCCTTTTTGATGCGGACCGTGTCTCCAGGGTTAAGCGGTGCTAGTTGTCGGTTTGAATTTTCGGTCTGATGACGCTTCTGCACGTTGTGGATTGGAGATGGCCGGACGTCGGGTAACGTTGTCCGAAGTCTTCTTCCCTGAAGCACCTCGCCTGGTGATGGCCCGTATTCCATTGGCGTTGATCTGTAAGCAAGAAGACAGAGCCAAAAATCTTGATTCATTTCAATGGTTTTCTTTAAAATCCTCTTCACTACTTGAACGCCCTTTTCCGCCAGACCGTTGGATTGGGGGTACCTAGGGCTTGAAGTGATGTGGTTCGTACGTTCGAGCAAAAGCGGCAAAAGCATGGCCAGAAAATTGGGGTCCATTGTCTGAACAAACTTCCACTGGTATGCCGTATCTGGCGAAAATCGCGCTTGTTGCTTCAATGACAGTCTTCGCGGAAGTATCTTTCAGCAGCTCTACTTCAGGAAAGTTTGATAGTGCGTCGTAGATGCATAGGTATGAATGTCCGCCATGCTCAAAAATATCTATGCCTACACGATGCCATGGTTGATTAGGTACCGGGCGCAACATTAACGGCTCCGGTGGCTGTCTGTAGGCGTGTGTCCTGCACGCAGAACATGTCTGTATAAATGCTTCTATATCGGAGTTTATTCCTGGCCAGAAGACCAGATGCCGTGCCCTTGATTTGCATTTATTTATGCCCAGATGGCCTTGATGAATTCGTTCCAAGATTTCTTTTCTCATGGAAGTTGGAATGACAACTTTGCACCCCTTTAAGAGTATGCCTTTCACATGAGAAACTTCTCCCTCAAACGGCTTCCACTGTCCTTTAAGTGGTTTTCCGGCCGCCAGATCGTCACACACTTGCTTTAGGTCTTCATCACGACTAGTTTCCTTTGCCAACCTTCCCCAAGTGCTCTCGGTAACACGTGAAGAGATCACACTCACTGCGTGAACTTCAGTCTCGTCGTTAATGACGTCGTTTTCCGCGATGGTCTCGGTTGTTGCCCGGGACAGCATGTCGGCGAGGAGTAGCTTCTTTCCTGGAGTAAACTGCATTTTGACGTCGTAGCGAAGAAGGCGCAGAAAAAACCGCTGCAACCGTGGGGGCATGTCTCCAATGGCTTTCTGCGAGATAGCGAGCAAGGGATGGTGATCAGTCTCAAGGATAATCGATCGACCGTAAACAAAATGATTGAATTTCTCGCAGCCGTACACAACCGCCAACGCCTCCTTTTCAATTTGCGAGTACCGCTGTTCGCACTCTGTCAGTGCTCGAGAAGCGTACGCTACCGGCTTCCATGTGTCGTTGTGACACTGCAATAGCGCGGCCCCGATTCCGTTTCGCGATGCATCACAAGACACCTTTGTTGGCTTTGTTGGATCGAAAATGGTCAGCAAGGGCGGAGTACTTAGACTGTCGCACAGCTGCCTCCACTCTTTAGCGTGATTGGGCGTCCAGGCAAACGCAGCACTTTTCTTGATAATATTTCTGAGAAGGGTGGTCCTCTGGGCTAACGACGGCATGAACTTACTGAAATAGTTCACGACGCCCAGCATTCTCTGTACCGCGAGCTTATCAGCCGGTGGTGGCATTTGTGTCATGCCTTTTATCAGTGATGGGCTTAGCTGTATCCCGTCCTTGTCAATTACGTCACCCAGAAACTCTATTTTGTCGACACCAATGGAGCACTTGTCCGGATTAAATGTCAATCCAGCGCCTTCTGCTGCTCGCAGTACCGACTGCAGGCGCATGTCATGCTCCTCTCTAGACGACCCCCAAACTAGCACGTCATCGACGTATACTCTGACGCCGGGAAGACCCTCAACAATTTCATTCAGGGTTTTCTGGAATACCTCTGACGCTGATGATATACCAAACGGTAAGCGCAGAAATCTGTAGCGCCCGAATGGCGTTGCAAAGGTGCAAATCCGGGAGGTGTCGTCGTCCAACGGAATTTGATGCAACCCGAAGTTTGCGTCAAGGCGCGAGAAAAGTTTAGCACCTGCTAACTCTGCCTCGATGTCCTCGCGTCGCGGCATTGTGTAATGTTCCCTCTTGATACACTGGTTAATTCGCCTGGGGTCGATACATACTCTAATCTTCCCGTCTTTTTTTCGCACAATGACCAATGGGCTTACCCAGTCTGTGGGCTCTGTGATCTTGGCAATAATGCCGGCGCGCTCCATGCGCGCTAGTTCTTCTCGAAGGGGCTCCTGGAGGGCCAGCGGTACTCGCCGGGCTGTTTGGACTACTGGCGTAGCATCGTCACGCAGAACCATCCGATAGACCCTTTCCACGCACCCGGTTCCTGTGAACAAGTGGCGAAACGTCTTTGTAATCTCCTCGGAGCTATTTTGTGAAACTGTATGTACGCGTGACACGAGTCCCAGCGTCTCGCTGGCCTGTAGGCCCAAAATGGCCTGACGCCCCTTGGACACCACGAAGAAATCGAGGACAGCACAGCGGTCACCCAGTGCTACTTCTGTACGAATGACACCCTCATGCTTGATCACACCGCCGCCGTAGGAGCGCAACACCGTGCTGCTGGGTTTCAGGGGCGGCTTGGGGCGAATTTTACGGTAGCATCCCAAGGGTAGTAGATTTGCTTGCGCTCCTGTATCTACCTTGAGTTCGAACGGCATGTTCTTGATTTGGGCACGCACTGTCCAGTCGTGTTGGCTTGCCACGCTGCGCGATACATCCAGAATGTCGAAGTTATCTTCTGCGCCGTGAAGTTCGCCAACCTCGGCAGCCTTTCTGCAGCAGATAGCAAAATGATTAGGTCGTTGGCACTTCCGGCATGTTTTTCCGAATGCCGGACAGCTTCGTGGCGCGTGCATACGTCCGCAGTTACGACAAGTGTTCCTTGTGCATCGCATCAATGTGGCTTTCCTCCCGTGTCCATACTTTCTTTTGCTTAGCTGCCACTTCAGCTGCTTTAGCAGTCTGCTCAGCCTTCTGTAGCGTCAGTGTGGTGTCACGCAGCAAACTTTCCCGAACTTTCTCGTCATTTGTACCAAAAACAATTTGGTCCCTGATCATTGCCTCCATCTGAGAGCCGAAGTTGCATGCTCGTGCCTGGGTTTTTAGGTCTCGTAGAAAAGGTTCAAACGACTCACCAGGGGCCTGGACTCGCGTGCGGAAGACGTAGCGCTCATGCACTTCGTTCTGCTGAGCCGCACAGTACGCATCAAACTTCCTAATGACCGTAGCGTAATCACTCTTGCTCTCGCCCTCGCTGAAGCTGAACGTGTTGAAGATCTCGATGGCTTCCTCGCCTGCCACACTCAGTAGAAGTGCCGTCTTACACGACTCTGATCGAGGTTTGTCGGTTGGTTCTGATGCGGCGAGGAAAAATTCGAACCTTTGCTTGAATGCTTGCCAGTTCTTGGCAATTTCCCCGGCCGAGCTCAGCGGTGTTGTTGGCTTCAGGAAATTCATTGGGCCGATCTTGCAGTGGTATCTTTGGTTCACCCAGACCGGACGTCGACGCTCATCCCACTTCTGACACCATGTATCGTTGTGTTCCGCGGACGAAGCGTGACCAGAGGCACCGAGCAAGGGGAGCAGAAGGAATGCCCGTTTATTGATCAGCCGGCTACTTATACACTGAGGTGGAGAGGGAGTGTTCCCTCGCCAGCATGCCTCAATTGTGATACAGATATCGGCCGCGTCACACACGCTGCTGATGCGAGGGCCCCGCCGTGCTATATACGATACAAGCAACAGATTCAATTTGCTTGCGTGCATAAATTATGCGACCATAGCTTACACAAATTGCAGGATTAATTCACGTCGGTCTTATTTGATAGTGGTTCGTGAACCTACAGGTCACATTAGCTACCGTTCATAATTATCTTGTAAAAGTAGAGGCAGTCGCATTCCTTGGCTACTCCATTCGGGTGCATTCTCACGTAAAGTTTTCAAGACATACGCTCAGAACAACTTTGGACACACGCATTGAAGCGTGCCTTGACAGCGATAACTTTTAAACATTTTTAGGTATGTGGACAACTTTGGTAGTTGCACAAACTACTCAAGATGACGAAAATAATTACTTAGTCGAACAAACCTTGGAAGTTTTGAAGTCCTGTGCGTATTTTAATCATTTCAGCCATATGCTTGCTAAGGATGGTAGCCTACAGTTTCTGGTTCGGCTTTTTCTCATTGACGCACGCGTTTGCTATTATATACCAGTAAAGGTCTAAACCATTTTTTTTACCTTCTATTCAGCACATTCTAAAATAGTAAAAAGGGGTGTCCCAGGTCCTGCTCACAAAAGGTGATTGAAAGTCTTCATGTTGTGGGGTTTTATAAGGGAATATATACTTTTTTCCTGCTTAATCTCGGTTGACAGTCCAAACCGCCGTCCCCACCCAGTGATCGCGTGCGCTAACAAGCGCACGCTGACCACTGCGGGCCGTGGTATTGGAAGCAAAGAAATAACACGTGCTGACAACAAACATGCATTTATTGATGCAATAACAACGCCAGCTAGCAATAAAACACGTTAAGGAGTCTACGTCCTCCGACTCACCAGCAGGGCTACGGGCGAATGTTCGCCCACGCTAAGGTAGAGGATAAGCGCCGAGGCCACATAGGGCGAGCAGGCGGCGAAAGTCCCGCGAGGCCTTCGCCTCGCCAGTGACTGTGGAGTCGCGCGAAGATGCGTCCGCTAACACGTTAAAAAGTCTACGTCATCCGACTCACCAGCAGGGCTACGGGCGAGTGTTCGCCCACGCTAAGGTAGAGGATAAGCGCCGAGGCCACATAGGTCGAGCAGGCGGCGAAAGTCCCGCGAGGCCTTCGCCTCGCCAGTGACTGTGGAGTCGCGCGAAGTTGCGTCCGCTAACACGTTAAGGAGTCTACGTCATCCGACTCACCAGCAGGGCTACGGGCGAGTGTTCGCCCACGCTAAGGTAGAGGATAAGCGCCGAGGCCACATAGGTCGAGCAGGCGGCGAAAGTCCCGCGAGGCCTTCGCCTCGCCAGTGACTGTGGAGTCGCGCGAAGATGCGTCCGCTAACACGTTAAGGAGTCTACGTCATCCGACTCACCAGCAGGGCTACGGGCGAGTGTTCGCCCACGCTAAGGTAGAGGATAAGCGCCGAGGCCACATAGGGCGAGCAGGCGGCGAAAGTCCCGCGAGGCCTTCGCCTCGCCAGTGACTGTGGAGTCGCGCGAAGATGCGTCCGCTCGCGTCGAGTTCCCCAGGCCGAAGAGACGGCTTTGCCCGCGTGCGCAGTGACAAGACTATGAGTGACGCTTGGGCTGCTGCGACGCTGGCGCCATCTCTCGATGGTTAAACTTCAACAATCAACACTGGCGTCATCTCGTGATAGCTAGAGTAACTATCGCGAGGGAAAACTGATTTTAAGGACTGCTACACATCTATTCATCACATTCAGACTTACGAAGACTGAACAGCCCCCAATACCAACGCCAAGCGCAAGCTTAGTCCTCTGCTAGACTTCATGTCGGAGTTTGGCGCCCTCAACCTCACCTAACCCACCCCCTTCCTTTCGACGCCTCAGGTCGTCCACATGAATAAAGGGCTATGAATGAATGACTACGAAGAACGTGAGGAAACTGTTCCCCACGACCTGCAGGTATATCGCATGAGAAAGGCCGGTTTTCCTAACGAGAGCGTGACCTCCGTTGCTGAAGACCTATTAAAAACAATAAAATTTGGGAAGTAGAGAACGACAACTGAGCTGCAAGCTCACGAGTGAGCTAGAGGCGTGGCATTGCCCCGTGTTCGCCAGCTCACAAACCACCTAAAGAAAGTTGCGCAGAAAGCTAAGGTCACAATTGTGCTTACTGCACCAGATAAACTCGGCAAACTGTGCAAATTTGTAAAAATAACAGCGCGAAACGCGAAGACGATGCAAGAGAATAACACACCGCAAGCGCTGTGCATTACACATTATATTACACAAGTGCTTGTGGTGTGTTGTTCTCTTCTAACGTCTTCGTGTTTCGCACTGCTATTTTTACAAATATGTATCACCAACTCGCCCGCTTAGCTATCCTGTTGAAACTGTACACGGCTCTTAATGTTGCCTTAGAAAAAAAAAACGCCATTGCCCATTAACACATCATGTCACGTATGTGGCTTGCCAGACCAATGTGGTCTACAGAATTTCTTTGTCATGCGAGAATTTCTACATCGGACAAACTTCCGATACGTATCAGTGTTCGGGTAATGGAGCACAGGCTGGCTGTCGAGGAACTACCAGGCTCGGGTCACTTGTCAGCACATTGTAAACGTTGTGTGGATAATTGTGCTCCGATATACAATCAGACAGGGTAATTTTTTTCGAGTTAAGACCAGAAGGAGCGTAAAATACTGGAAGCCTTTCTCATTCACACGAACCACAGTCGTGCGTAAGCAACGCATTCTTATCTTTATCAATAATTATAATTCTTGAATCGGAAGGTGCCCTTCCACGTGCGCTTTAGGGTTGGATCTTGTGTACATAGTTTGTCTATATATTGAATGTGTCTGTCTCTCGTTGTCTTTAGCGCTAGTTACGTACATGTGCCCTGAATCTAAAGATATCAACTAGCCCAGTTATCAATTTTAAATTAAACCGTGGTTCTATTACATTCTTGTATATTAAAGCCTCTGAAGTTGGGAGAAGATATATATTAGTGCATTTTTTTTACGTGCCTGCAATGACTCAATAATATATACAACCATCAAAGCTAACTGACGCGCTCTATAGCGGTAACAAAACAGTTTCGCAAAGTCTCCGATCAATTTCTTAAATATATTTTATTTATTCGCAAGTACAATTGAAGCAATATGCTCGCCCGGCTGCAGGCACTCCGTGCTGCTAGGCTCAAGCAGAAGCTATCCGCCAAGATGCATACACTTGAAGACCACACGAAAATCTTATCTCGAATTCATGGAGAATACTGAGTGCAAAGAATACACTCACCTCCAACGGGAAATGGACACCTGCTTTCTCCCTCTCCCCCTCAAACCGCGATCTAATCGTTCAAGCACTGAAGACACCTGACAGCAGAGCTGGCTCCCGGAAGGCCCCTTCTTTTGTTGATGTTGCTTGCTTGCCTCGTTCGACTGTTTACTCACCCTCGTGCATCCGTCGTCCTTTCACCCATCTCGTCCTGTACGATTCAGCCGCACCCTGCGCCCTCCCTCTGTGACTCGCGCCAGCACTCCGCTGCCTTGTGAAGGAATGGAAGGTGGAACAGGGCTGTGCCGTTTCGACCGAAGACTTTCTTTTCTGAGCCCAAAAATTCCCCTACAACGCTTATCAGCAGTAGCTACCAAATGATTGACTATATTTGTAGGTTATATTTAAATGCTACGGTTTGTATGCACAATCATGACAAAGAATTTTGCGGGCTGCGGAATGAAAAAAAAAATATCCTTGGTTAGTCTCCTACGCTACAAAAAAATTCGCTTTTTGTTTCAGTAGGTAAATTAACTGTTTGCCTGATCCCTAAGAACAAGCTTTTTTTTTTTTTTAATCCCGAGCATCGCCGAAATATTTCTATGAAAGAAAGTATGTATACTTACTTTCAATTAATTTTCCTGCTCCACGTTCTTGTGCACTTTGGCTAAGAGGCCGCGTACAAAAGCAGGCGATCCTACGTTTAACACGCTACAGTTAGTCGTATTTTCTTTTTTTTTTTTTCACCTCATTACCGGAAATGTAATCGCTAAAGAAGGACGACAGGTCTATTTTTGCTCATCCTCCGAAGCCCGTTATCAGCTAGGAGCTTTTAACTTGCGGTGCCTAAATTAGGACTCCATTTGCTTCATGGAATATTATTGTGCGTTATACAAACATGCGTTCTTGTCATATGCAGTTAGCTCCAATAATCTACAGATGTTGTAGACTGAACGCCATCATTTTCTGGAATAAAAGGCTCTAGTGTAGCGAGATTTTCTCAGCCTCAATGTTGTTTTGTGCGAGCTTTGTTTGGAGGTCTAATTTGCAAAAGAAGATTACTATTACTACTCAAATTAGACTTGAAGCGTAGACATACACATTGATGTGTTGCTGTTTCACACTCATGATCAATAAATATTTGATAGGCGTATCGAATAGCGTTAGCTCTATCTTTATTCTTTATGACAAGAAATATTGTCAGGCATGCGCGCAAAAGAGGACAAGGAAGTGTGAAAAACACGCTTTCCAGAATAGAGGTTGAGGAAGAGGAAGCTCACCATCTTTTGGTTAGCGCACCAGGCTAAGGTGAAGAATGACTCTGTAAATGAATCTTAACAGTGTGGTGGCAGGGGCGGCTCGATCACCACGGATTCCTCTCTACCTCGTTCGAGCCGACGACTCGCTGGGCTCCCCCCTTTGACCGCCACAATGACCCAAGACGGCGACGCACGGCATCCAGGCGCAGCGGAACCCGTTTGGCAGCATTACCGCGAGCCGCGGACTTTTTCTGGCAAGGCTGGCAAAGACGTGGACGAGTGGCTCACCAATTACCCGCGGATGAGCATGTACAATAACTGGGATGCTACTGTAAAGTAGGCAAATTTTTTTTTTCGTGGACTCCACAGCCCTGACAGGGTTTGAGAACCATGAAGCGTCCCTAACGAAATGAAGTCATTTTGAAGAGATTCGAAATTGTTTCAGGGATACCGCGGCAAAAGGGAAATGCGCTGAGCAGACTTTATTCCAGCGAGCCCAAGTGTCTGAGGAAACATGCACAATGTGCATTGAAGCGGTCCTAAAACTTTGCAATGCGGTGAATCCTAGCATGTCGGACGAAAACAGAGTTGGTCACCTCTTAAAAGGCATCGCGGTGGACGTATATAACTTTTTAATTACAAAAGAGAACTTGGATTTTCCAACGGCTGTGATCAAGTACTGTCGTACGCTCGAAGTTTTAAAGTTGCCTCGCATAACCCCGAAATTCAGCCGTCTGCCTAACGTGACCACTGCTGCAGGCGTGGATTCTCACGAGAATTCCCATGAGCCTCCGCATTTGGCCGACATGATTCGCCAAATTGTCCGTGATGAACTCTCCGGCCATCAAGATGTGAACCGCAGTGCAATCCCCTGTGATAGCTGCTACCTGCAAGCAGCTCCCATCCAGCGCTCTTCTTCTTGGGGTTCTACCGCTCCTCCTCCTGTCCGTGACCACCGAAACGACTCCTACAGCCGTGCTCCCCTAGCTCGTTCCCACGACAGTACGCCACCTCCTCCGCAACGACCCAAGCGGCTGCACTTTGCTGATCGTTTCAATCCTGTTTTCGAGGACTATTATTTGGACCGTGCTGGTGAACCACCAGTCTGTAACCGCTGTGGTATGCTTGACCACATATTCAGATTCGGCCGCCGCCGGAATGCGGCATCACGCGACCAGCGCCAATGGTCAAATTGTCGTTCTACCGTGAGTCCAGAAGTCCGTGACCCGGCCAGTCCCCCTCTTTCGGGCTCCTACAGCTACGCACCACCACGCAACGACTCACCAGCTTCTGACCGCAGCCTGACTCCTCCTGCCCACCGCTCCAAACGTTCGCCCTCTCCCTTTCTCTCCGCCACCGGGAAACTAGCTTGTGCAGCCGATGGAGGTGCGGTCGCCAGGTCATCGATATTGCCAATTCATCTACCGGTCGTTATGCTAAAGAACCGCTTGAAAATGTTATTGGATGGTGTTCGTGTTATGGGCTTAGTGGATACGGGTACTACAGCTTCCGTGATAAGCTTAGATTTTAAGAACCGTCTCAGCCGCAAAATTATGTTTGGTTGGGAAAGAATTGTCATATTTCGAGGTGTAGGGGGAGAAACGTTGATTCCGCTTGGTATTTGCTATGTAAATGCAGCGATCGCTGGACACGAGTTTAGAACTGAATTTACGGTGCTCCCTCGCTCTACGCACGACGTTATTTTAGGAGTTGACTTTTTACAGTAGTGTGGCGCAACTTGCGACTTCAACAGTGGTGAGATATCAATAAGCCCCAGCCTTCGATCGGCCCTCATAGAAGAATCGCAGCGGGCTGTCCAAGCGTTTTCTATCTTCGAGGATACCGTCGTTCCGGCGATGTCCGTCATCTTCGTCCCAGTTGTGTCCTCGGGCATGGCTCCCAATGCCTTCGACGCTCTGGTAGAACCCGTTTCCCTTTCCGGTGCCAAAAAGAGTGTGTTGGTGCCCCACAGCCTTGTTTGAGTGAACGAGGGCCGTGCCACGCTTTGAACTGTCAACCATTCCAGCGAACCTGCCGTATTACCGCGTGGTTTGAAACTCGCAGACTTTGAAGAACGCCTTTTTATGCACATCGCCGCGCTCAGTGACGGCGTTGCTCGTTCAACTAGACGTCCCTATCATGCCGATTCCAAGTTTCAATCCATGATAAACTTATCGCTACCCACCAACAACCGCCGAATATAGATCGAGGTTTTTATGAAATAAGTGGACGTGTTCGACTTTGCTCGAGATCAGCCACCACCGTTTCCGCCTTCCCGCACCCATCACATTTTCGACACAGCCATTCCGTGTCTCACCTTCAGAACGTAAGATATTTGACGAGCAGGTCCGGGATATGATGCAAAGAGGAATTATTCAGGAATCATCTAGCCCATGGGCTGCCCTTGTGATTCTCGTGAAAAAGAAAGATGGCACATGGCGATTTTGTGCCAACTATCGCCGCATCAATACTGTCACAAAGAAGGATGTTTACCCGCTCTAGCATGTTGATGCCATTGGCTGCCTCCATTCAGCTTCCTACTTTTCATCTGTTGATTTACGGTCCGGATACTGGCAGATACCGGTGCATCTGAAAGACAAGGAGAAGATGGCATTAGTGACAACCGATGGGGTATATGAATTTAACGTGATGCCTTTCGGCCTCTGCAACGCTCCGGCTACCTTTGAAAGATTTATAAACACACTTTCGCGTGGACTGAAGAGTCAAATTTGCATGTGTTACCTAGATGATGTAGTGATTCCGGGAGGACCTTAGCCGACCATAACAGCCGTTTAGCTGTGGTCCTTAACTGCATAGAGAAAGCGGGTCTCGCGCTGAACTCTAACAAGTGCCACTTCAGCGAACGTCATATCACTGTGCTTGAGCATTTGGTTGAAAAAGACGGTGTTTCTGACCGACAGAAGATTGAACCTGTCAGCTGTGTCAAAGAGCCTAAGTCTGTGAAAGACCTCAGGAGCTTCCTGCGACTTTGCTCTTGCTTTTGACGCTTCATCCCTTAATTTGCTAATGTGGCCTACCCGTTCACAGCAGAAAGATATTCCTTTCAAATGGACTCCTGATTGTGATTCTGCGTTTCGCCAGCTCAAATTTCTTCTTACCTCGCGGCCCATACTGCGTAATTTAAGCCCGTCAGCTCCCACTGAACTCCACACTGACGCAAGTGGCATCGGCGTGGGTGCTGTGCTCACACAACGGCATGACGAAAACCAACACGTTGTCGCTTACGCAAGTTGCACCCTTAGCAAGTCTGCACGCAACTATACCGTGACGGAGCAAGAGTACCTTGCCGTCGGTTTTGTCGTACAGCGGTTACGCCCCCACCTTTATGGGCGTGCCTTTACAGTCATCACCGGTCATCATTCGCTTTGCTGGCTGGTGAATCTACGCGACCCCTGCGGTCGGTTAGCCCGCTGGGCATTACGCCCTCAGGAGATCAATTTTACAGTGTCGTACAAAAGCGGTCGCCAACACGCTGACGCTGACTGCCTCTCGTGACTGCCTCTCGCAACTACCCACTGCGATGACAACTTTGACGACTATCTTGCCGCCGTTTCCGTACAATTTCTGGATCTTGCCCCTTTCCAGCGAGAACAACGAAAAGATCAATACTTGGTACCACTTTTTGAAAACGCTCGTGATCCGGCATCTGCGAACCCTTTCTGCATTCGCGATGATTTAAAAAATTACTAAATTACTCGTCTGGCGGTGCGCGCTTTCTGCTAGTCGTTCCGGCTAGCCTCTACTCTTCTGTTCTACACGCTATGCGCGATTATGTTACAGCTGGGTACTTAGGGTTTGATAGAATTCTTACCCGCATTAAGGAACGTTTCTACTGGCCAAATATGCGTCGAACGACTCAGCGTTACGTGAACTCCTGCGTGCAGTTCCAGCGGTTCATGCTCCACATGACTTCTCGGCCGGGCCACTTACATTCGGTGACACCACCGACCACACCATATGAGCAAGTAGGTGTTGACCTCATAGCCCCATTTCCCCGCTCGTCCAAAGGCAATCGTTAGGTCATCGTGTGCGTTGATCATCTCAGGCATTACTGCCAAACGGCCGCCATCCCCTCCGCCACCGCCGCTGACGTCTCTTTCTTTCTTTTTACGCTGTCGTCCTCCACCATGGGCCTCCTCGTGTTACCGAGGCCGCCCGTTTACGGCAGATTTTATGTAACAGCTTCTGCGCTGGTGCACTTGCCAGTTGCGGCACTCTACGCCGTACCATCCCCAGACAAATGGCCTCGAACGTACAAACTGGGCACTGAAGAACATACTTGCGATGTATGTTGACTCGCCGCACAAGAGCTGCATTGACGTGCTTCCATTCATTACTTACGCCTATAAAATCTCGAAGCATGGGACAACTGCTTATAGTCCATTTTTCCTCCTCTACACCCGTCCGCCTCGACGTTCTCTCGGCACCATTTTGCCTTTCTCTCTCGACACCGAGCCTTCTGTTTCGAGCACCTTCTACCGCGCTGAAGAGGCTCGTCGGGTCGCCCGATTACGCACTCTGGCCTCGCAGGACCGCTCTACGCAGCGCTAAGATCGTCTGCATCATGATGTCTCCTACCTTCGCGGCGACTTAGTGTGGCTCTGGACTCCTCTCCGCAAGCATGGTTTGTCCCAGAAGCTGTTGTCGAACTACATAAGCCCACATATCAATGAAATGAATTACGTCATGCCTCGCCAATGTTCCCAAGGCCGCCCCTCTCGAAAAACGCAAGTAGACCATGTCGCAAGAATGAAGCTCTGCCACACTCGGGACTCTGACAGCCCACGGAAAGAGCATCGTCTGCGAAGGGGGAAATGTCAGGCATGCGCACAGAAGAGGACAAGTAAGTGTGAAAAAGAGGCTCTCCAGAATAGAGGCTGAGGAAGAGGAAGCTCACCATATATTGGGTAGCGCACCAGGCTTAGGTGAAGAATCACTCTGTAAATAAACCTTAACAACAATATTTATGCTGATACATTTCCCGAAAATCTTTTTCTTGCTTGCAATGCCATTCAACATTCATCTTCGATTCTGCGTTCAGAGTTGACCCCATTTGCAATTACGCCATTCAACACTCTGGCGAGTGCAATAAAATATTTTCAGTACCATCAGCAACGCTGTCATGGGGAAGCACGGAGAGAAAGAAAGCGAGCCTTTAGTCACTTGGAAGCTTTGTTGCGGTAGCGGGCGACGCTTAATTTAAGCCACGATTGACTGTATCTTTGCACAACTAGTCGTACTTCACTTCAGCTCGCTCCACGTTTGCTTGCTTTATTGGTCAGTGCTTAGGGCCATTTCGTTGATGCTTTTTTTCTTTAAAGCGTAACAGTCGCCTAATGGCTGTTAGCAGTAACGCTGTCTCAGTGTACCTTTTTTTTTTATAAAGCTACACAATAATTATTCCTCCTAGGACCCGTGGTTAAGTGTTTTATGACCATTAATCTCACTGTTTTGTTAGACACCCCCGCCGGAGTGGCGCAGTGGTTGCGGCACTCGACTACTGTTTCCAAGGATGCGGGATTGAATCCCGGCCTCGGCGGCCGCTTTTTCGTGGAGGTGAAAAGCAAGGCGCCCGTGTACTGTGCGATGCCAGTGCACGTTAAAAAACCCCAGGTGGTCTAAATTTCCGGCGCCCTCCACTACGGCGTCTCTCATAGCCCGAGTCGCTTTGGGACGTCAAACCCCACAAATCAAACCCACAAACCAAAACCATGATTTTAGACACGATACGGAAAGTTGCCGTGTAGCCGACGGGCCGCAACATAAATGAGTTCATTCTCTTAACCAATGCTATATACGCATCTGAGGGCTTGAAGCCCATTAGGTCAACGTGCCCTGCCTTTTGTTCCCACTAATTGCCAGCTGTTTCCCGTGATTCTATATGGCTCGCTGCTGAGTCGGAAAGCGCTCCGCATTTCGCATTAACGGAAATAAAGCAGTAGTATAGCCTGCGAAATGTTTACTAAAGCCGTACGCGCATGACTTCCATGTTGAGCAAGACGTCGTTTTCTTTTGTGAGAAAACAACTTTCCTTGGTGCTTACCGAATTACGTGTTTCCCATAGCTCGACCATTGTTTCCGTACAGCGCAGGCTTATAACGCAAAAACGCAAAAAAAAACCTAGTATATTAGTGTAAATTTAGAAACTCGGGTGCGAAAGAAAATGAATTAGTATATATTACCCGCTCCGCAAGGTTGGGAAATAGACTGCTGCTGATATCTCTCGGACGAAGCTCTGGCGCACACTAACTCCGCTTGAGGAGCACCGTAAAAAGTATACTCGTTTTTATTTTGTCTGCTGATGCCATATGTATTAAATAGACGGCATCGGCATCGCTAAATACAGGGGTTTATCTTTAAATGGCTGTTCGGAGCAATCGACACCGCGAAAAAAGACATCTGGTTTAGCTACTTTCTCAGATGGCATCTGGGCCGGCCCACCATGTAGCCCTTGCTCTGCTCTGCGACAATACCCGCGTCGCCTTTCATAAATCGTAATTCCGTTCTCTCAACGGTAGGCTGCCACAACTTCCTTCTCCTCGGTGGTTGTCTCTCAACTAGCTAAACGGCGATTGTTGCTCAGCCGTGTCTCTGAACGCAACCTAAACTTAACATACACTCACTACAGACAGGAAATGATTACGGTAAAGTATTCATTGCAAGTAGTGTATTCATTGCAATACCGCCACCTCATGGCTCTGTTCACGGCTGGTTTTGCGTCTGTTAAGAATGAAAAACATCACATAATGCACCTTAAAGTGGAACACACTCCTGGAAAGATATTATGAATTCATTTGAATGTTACGAATTGTAATAAGAAATAGTTGAAAATCACAGATACGGCATTCGAACAGACGTTTTTAATGCTGAGATAAGTAATATTATTGCGTTGCGGCACAGAAAAATGACAGGCTTTATTTACGGTCTTAACCGTCTTTTCAATATTTCCGCTACTTGGTGCCAGTAGACGCTGCTCAGAGGACCGTACTGTTAATAGAACGGAATCCCGCTTTCGGAATTCCCACACTCATGGGCGATGTAAATATGTATAAACACCTCCCCTACTTTGTCACCGGGTCTTCCAGGTGAGCCTGGAAACCGGTCGCATCTTCCACACCGCATCTCGCTCAAGAGCCGTGCAATCTAATTTAATACTACATAAAAAAATCTTATCCATATAATACATATTTCTGGTAAACTTGTCCACAGTGCGTTTTTCTAGCGTGCTGGGCAAACAGCCATCCAGGTGAAAATGCCTATAAGCAAAACTTTAACAAGAGAACCTAAAAGCAATATGTATAAATCTCAATACTGCAGGTATGCATGCCAGTAGGTAGACTCGGCTTCCAATATCGCTGCACCAATGAATTCGGGGGCAGGAGATATCAATAAATCAATGAAAAACATCTGATGGCAAATATTAGGATAGGGGAATAATACCATTGAGCTGCCATTGTAGAACAGCCAGTCAATACAAATATATATAGTTATCAATTTAACCCGGGAAGACCAGCATCGCAGGTATGCCGGCTCTTTCAATGGCTAAATTTATGTCCTGCATCTGTTCTGAGACTGTCTATATATTGGCTCGGGTGGCGCTTTGGTCGGATGCCAATAAAGGTATGAGATTGTGTCATTTTTTTCCTGAGGCTGAGCCGGTGTTGGTCCAATGCCGTTGTGGTGCTTGGGTGCCTTACTCTTGGAAATCGGGTATGCTTGTATGACGCGAGAAATTAGTTACAGCTGGAGGGGCATTATGATTGATAGCTACAAGGGAACTCCTTTGTCGTCGGACATGATACAGTATTCGTGCTTAAAAGATAGAGCGCATAAGCAGGCGTTTGGTATCAGAGCCTCGCGGCGAATCAGACCGGCGTAGTGTGAGATGATTTACGCGCGGTTGTCCACCACGAGGTTCTAGCTCCAATTGCATGAGGCCTGACATTGCGAGCAGTGTTTACCTCGGAAATCAGGGAATCTACAGAAATATTTAGCTGACAATACAGGTGGCGCACTTTTTTTTGAAGACGCGGCCTCTAAAGCTATCGAGTTAAATAATAATGAGCCACCATCTGTGCAATTCAGTCTTCATCCAAATTTTGAGCAAGACGAATGTTTTCCTGATAGCAGCCGAATACGTTCGCACAATGGCGTGAACCTAAAATCTCGTTGGACCTGCGTACAGGACCGGTTAGCCGACCATGTAACACAGCGTTCCTCGCTATGTCGTTTCGGGTTGCGACGCACAAATGCTGTATCGCCATCAATAGCACGAAGTACTGACGGGCGACAGGATGCCGAGAGACTAATAATCCGCTTGACGATGAGGAGTGCAAGTATTGAAAAAATATATGTCCAGGTTTTGACAGCCTTCCTCTACAAATGTGTTGTGTGGACCGAGGGTAAAGAGAGAGGAAGAAAGATTGAGTGTAGATAAGCAATTGAATGCGCGTACAGTGTCCCACAATGTATACATACGTTTCCTGGTATTTTCCAGAGACAAAGTGTGAACAGGGGTAACAGCACCTGGTCGAATCTAAACAAGCTTCAATTTCAAGGCGACACCCGAAAGTTGAAGAATTAATAAAAAGCATATTTCGTCGAATGTAAGGCAAACGACAAATAAGAATATTCACAATGAAAAAAGGTACAAAACGAAAACAATAGTTATTTGCCAGTGAGCTCTCCTACTCACTCGCCATCGTCATCACTGGTCACCCTGTCGTACTTGCTCAGAGCATAGTCTTTGTTTTATGTAGCAGATCGCAGTCGAAATAAATACAGAATATTTCCTGTCGTCGCAACAGATATTCTGAGCGGTTTTCGACTGTGAACCTGTTGTGCCCAATAACAAAATGTGTTGTAGTAGCATCAGAAGTTTCAACAGTTGCAACAGAAACTTCTACATGACTTTACCAAGTAAAAAAAAACTACTGAACAATAAATAGTGCAAAAGTACTACAGAACGCTTTGCCTTTTTTTTCTTGGTGATTCGGGAGTTTTTTGTTTTGTTTTGTTTTTCGATTGATATTAGGCATGTAGCATTTGCCGCTCCAGTGTGCGGTAAAGCCTTCTGCAATCTTATTCCTGGCGGTAGATGTTCAGCTTTCTACAACGCCTATAGCTATGTGGCTCGACGCACTCTTCTGCGGTTTGCTCGCTTGTTCCAGTGAGCCAGTCTACCCAAATATTTTGCAGTCAATTACAAATGGTGATAGAACAGCGCAAAGGACGAAACACAAGGAAACTTGAAAGGACACACACAGGCGCTGACTATCAACTGAGGTTTATTTCGAAAAACAGAGAAATATGGCGAAGGAAACAAAAGGGTAGTGCATTGATAGCGGTAATGCTCGGTACTCACAAGATAGTCAGGCCAGTGAGTAAAAAGTGTCTAAGACTCAGGCGATGAACGATAAAACGAAAAGAAATGATAAGAACCAGTCACAACACATGCCCTGATGCGCTTAATAATCAAAATTCTTTATCCGATTGAGAGATTGATAGCGTGCTAGGGCAGTGGTTCTTGGCACGATGGATATGAATGGCTTCGATTAACTTCCTAGACGTACGATCTCGTCCTTTAGCGATAATGGAACATTCATCTATGATAGGAGCGCAAGATTTCCTTTCACATTTTTTGCAGGGTTAGACCAGATTCCCGCATGTTTCAGTGTTACTGAAATTATTGGCATCCTCCTGCGGCCTGATACTTGTGCACTTTCCTGCTTGACCAGTGTATTCATTCCCACAGTACAGAGGCACAGAATAGACAACACCGGAAGCATAATAAGCGTGAGGATTGCTGTGCGTCTGCCCACAGCCACAGGGAAATAGTCGATTGTTGAATCTTTTTCAGAGTGAGGCGAGCTTGTTGAGGGCGGACAAAAACCACGTGAACGCCTGCGCGTTTACCAACTTTCTTTAGGCCGTGACTGACGTTATGAAGATAATGCGAAACTGCAACATTTTGGCGGTCGCTCTAATATAGAGCCTCTGAATGTTTCTTGATTAAACTGTCGGCCACTGATATCCATAATGGGTAGGTTATAGCCCGCGGCAAGGAGCCCTTCAACCTGCTCGTGAAAACTAGTATATAAAGCCGATGTTCACATGCTTTTTTAACGGCACTACGAAAACAGAAACTGATAATGTTTCGCTTAACTGAACTGGAGTGGACCGGCGAGTACAAAAGCGACAGAAGCTTAGTTTGGACTAGTTTGCAATAACTGTTCGAAAACATGGCACAAAAAGGACACGGACGACAAAGAAGTAACGGGACAGGCGCTAACTTGCAACTTTATTTTAGGAAAAACCACCCCGTCAAAAATCAATCGTGTTAGCAGTTTTGAGAATGTTTTCAAAAACTGAAAGCCCCAAAGTGTCACTGCATTGAGCAGGGAACAGACGTTAGCAAAAACAAGACTCCTGTTCCAGTAATGCCATTATTTCATAGGTTTTCGCATAATTTCAAAAAGCTAGTAGCGCGTTATAACGTAAAAGTCGTTTTCTGTGCCCCATGCAAACTTTCCCAGGTCTGCACTAAGGAAAAGAAAGAACGAGATGCTTGCACGACGAAACATCAAATGAAATTCACGGTATGCAAGGCTAATGTTATGTACAGGATTCCTATCAGTTGTGGATTTATTACATAGGGCAGACAGGAAGATGCTTTAATGAAAGGACGAGAGAGCATAGCTTATGCGTACGTAATAAACCAGGAAGTAACCTTGTCGAACACTGTAAAGCATGAGAAACAGAGGGAGATAATGGATGGTATCCAAAGATAGATAACACAAACGTTATAACATCCGCTAAAGGAAAAACAGAGCGCGAAGTCATAAAGGCGTCTTTCATAAGGTGGGCCGGCCAGATGTGGGTCAGCACGCCTTCTATTAATTTACTTAACAGTGAGATTGAATTCCTGGACGGACATCTGTAGGTGTTAACCAATTCTTCGATGGCGTTTCCCTCAAGACATATTCCTGGTGTACAACTAGGATTTTCTTCACTTTTCTTTCTCGTATTCAATGCTTTTAACGCGTCAAAATTAATGTTTTATAGCTTTTACATTTCCCTTGTGTTCTTAATCTTCTTAAATGCATAGCCCCGCCGGGGTGGCGCAGTGGTTATGGCACTCGACTACTGTTCCCAAGGACGCGGGATCGAATCCCGGCCTCGGCGGCCGCTTTTCGATGGAGGAGAAAAGCAAGGTGCCCGTGTGCTGTGCGATGTCAGTGCACGTTAAAGAACCCCAGGTGGTCGAAACTTCCGGAGTCCTCCATTACGGCGCCTCTCATAGCCTGAGTCGCTTTGGGACGTTAAACCCCACAAAACCAAACCAAACCATCTTAAATGCATATCTCATTCAACCCTTGGTGGTGTTGTCACCTAGGCATCGTGATTTTCTTATTTTCTTTCTTTTCGTTTCCACTCGCTGTCATCCTGATTTTGCTATTCTTTGCGCATGCTCACTGACTGATGGTAGTGATTATCAGCTCCTATATTTTCGATGTGGTGGTTTTTTCTAAAGTAAGGTTGCAAGCTAGCGCCTGTTCCGTTACTTCTGTGTCGTACGTGTCCTTTTTGCGCTATGTTTGCGAAAAGAATATAAAAGGAGCGGTTTATTAACTCTGGGCTCATAGGACTAGTATGTGTGCTGCAGAAAAATGAAGGCGTAAGTCGAGGAATCGTGTGGTATTATCTTCCGAAAATTCAGATGTTAATGCGAGAGCTGAAGACACTGGTTCAACATCAACTGGACTTCGTGAGAACTTATTCTGAAATTTTCGTCATTTCACTTTAATAGGATTGTAACGTCGTCCACAAAGCGGAAATTTTTACATCGCTAGTGCCACGCATATTTTCTGAACTATCCTGTCATAGTTGACAAAAAAGAGTTCGCTAAAAACGGGGGCTGCTGCTTAGCCTATGCACACACCTTTCTTCATGAGGTACTACGTATGCTTGTTCTGATGCGTCGTGATGATACGTGGACCGTTGTTTGCGATGTGGCAATTTTCATTGGAATTGCTTCCATTCATTTCGTTTCGGAGTCTACGACGACCAATACCATATGTCCGCCCATTGGTCCTGTGATATCTGCGTGTAGTCCGCTCCATCTTTGCACGGTTGCTGGCCACGCCAAAGGTATCTGTGCTGGCGGCATCGCAGCAGCCTGTGCACAAATACAGCTTGATTTCACCAGTCGCTCTACGTCAGAATCCAGACCCGGGTACCAAAACAGCATTCTGGCCGTGCTTTTTCACGGACGTCATACCAGGCTGTGTCTCATGGAGCAGACACAACAAACGATTTGCTGCCGTCATAGGTAGAACAATGCGATGTTCCAAGTACACCAAATTGTGGCTCACGGTTAGCTCTGTTCCAAACATGTTCAAGATCCGGCAATAGATACGGTGGCCATCCGTCGGCAATCCACCTTTTGACCCGTTGAAGAGTGGCGTCTCGGTTTGTCATTTGTTCAACCTCCAGGGCGCCGACCGCCGTTTCCTCGAGACACTGGACATATAAATCGTATTCGATGGCAGCGACATCCCGCGGCTCCGTAACCGGCAATGGCAAGTGACTGAGAGCGTCAGCATTGCAATTCTCGCTACCCTTGCGGTACTGCAATGTATAGCTGTAGTTGCCGAGGAACAAGACCCAACGCTAGATTCTGGCAGCCGCCATCGGTGGCATTGCTTTGCCTGGATTGAATAACCAGTAAGAAGCTTGTGATCAGTTACTAACACGAACCGACGTACGTACAAGTAGTTCTTGAAGCGTGCGACACCCAACACCAGTGCCAGTGCTTCTTTTTCTAACTGAGAGTTGTTATGCTCTGCCTTTGTGGATCGGAATCAGAAGGGGTAGTCAACACCGTTCACGCTGTGGGACAACCCGGCCACAATGCCTACTGGCGACGCGTCGCACTCGAGCCGCAGTAGCTTATCCGGGTCGAAATGATCAAGGAAATTGGAAGCCACAATTGCTTGCTTAACTTTCTGAACCGCTTTTTCTTGTTCCTTGTTCCACTGCCACTTGGCCCCTTTAGCTAGGACGGCGTACAGCGGAGCCAGCACATTGGCCAGATTGGGAAGAACATGCCGTAATAATTTACAAGTCCGAGAAAAGCTTTCAGCTCGCATCATGTTCCATGTCACAAAGAAGGGCTTGCGATGAAAAACAAATGCTCATTGACCCAGATGTCAAGAGTCTATAGCTGGCCTGTCTTGCCACCAGGTGGGATGGCGGCAGTGTTTGTAGCTGCTTTCACGAATACAGCTTTCGCTCCGTCACAAATGGAATCGAAGATGAGAATGGAGGTGCGGGAACAAGATTTTTAGCGTCATGGAGTCAAAATGTATAATTAGTTGTTACAAAATCGCAGTTAGACCTCATGCACAATATTAAATGTCCCGTGCCCGCATCTTGGAGGCTTCCAGGGGCTTTCATATCCAGCACGTAGGCTGTCGGGTCACGGAAGAGCACGAAGCCTCATTATTCGTGGAATTTCTCTTGGTATGCAGAGGCTATACTCAGCAATTCGGTCGGCTATGACTAGGAGCAATAATGGATACGCACGTTTCTTATGATGGTGTTGGTGGAGGCACCATTTGAGCGTCATATTTCTAGTTCCAATATAGTTATCATCACGTATCTTGAATTATATATCAAACCTCGAATGTAAGCTCATCTAAATGTTCCTGTCTCATGGTCTTAGTAGTACTGTCCGCTTATGTTGAAATAAACAGGGTAAGATAGGGCTGTTACGGTGGAGTCTATGGTCCAACAACTAAAACGATGGCTACCGGCCCCTAGCCAGAAGTCATACCAGGTGTAATACGGGGTAGGCCTGGGGCGTGTAGAGGTTTGCAGGTAATTTAGAAGAATAAAGAGTTCACATAGAAAGGTGCCATGAATGTTTACATCCCCGATGAAATCCGATGGGTATCATCACGAGGTTTGCGTGCCTCTAAATCACAAAATGGAACGGGAATACTTCGATTATAGAGTGGAGGAAACACATTTGTGTCGGATGGAGGTATATAGCCGTATGAAGACACTAGACGGAGGAGGAGCGCGCTCTGTCCCTTGAGTAGTGACAAGGGTTCACGGGCAGAGAAATGGTTCTTAATCCACCAGTCAATATTTATTACAGAGGCAAGGAACAAACATCCTTTTGTAGTGATGTACTTCGGTCGGATAAAGGAATGCGACGATAAAAAATATGTTACATACAATTACATTGTATGTAACAGGAAAACCTGATTTGAGGTTACACGATGAGTGTTGAACCTGAGTAGCTGTAAAGAAAAATGGGCAGTGCTAGAGCAACAAATAAACTGTGAGTTTAGAATGTACAAGGATAGAGAGAAACACGTTCACGTTAAAGACTGTGAAGCAAGAAAACCAGGTTACTATACGAAACGAACGACACCAAATGAGTTCAATAGGTCCCGAAGATGTGCAGGAATGCTAGTAAATTTTGAACTGATACCTGAAACAAATTGCGGTTTCAAAAAGCGCTCGAGTGTGCTCAGTACATTTCAGACAGTATTCTACATGTGTTCTGCCCTGAAGGATGCACCGTCTCTGCTGCTTGAAGTGGATGTCATAGAAGAGGAAAATTTGTTTTTTTAGGCGGTATTCTAAGCCAGACTTCCAATAATGTGCTTCAATAAGACAAGTAGCCACTATAAGTTTAAAGGTCAACTCCGATTATGTTTCAATGCTCTCAGATATCAACGAAATTTGCATCAGGCGTTGTTCTCAGCGTCAACATTATGTGCTCGAAAACGCGCAGTTGAGGGTGCTTTAGCCTTCCCGCAAAACATTTTAATGATAGCGCTCCGGGACCCGCGGTTCGTGCTGCCGGACAGGAAATGTTTATGGCCAACACTGATGTCTGATGTCACAGTCGTGCAAGGGTTTTCAAGCAGACGACGGCGACAATGCAACGGCCCTAATGGTCGCGACTTGTCCGGCGTGGTATCGTTTGTACGATCCTATGAGGGCAGGGCGACGGCGGGGCTACACAGAAACAGCCTGATACGATGCAGGCACGGCCGACAGCTTATTGCAAACAGCATAGATCTTGGAATCACAGCCTTGAAGTTTCAGCTTCCACCTTATTGCATTCGTTTGCAGTGATGGATGGTAGCTAGCGTTGTGTGGTTGACTGGACAAGTTATTCTACAAAAAAAACAACACACTGAGTTACCACCAAGTTCCCGAAAAAAAAAGTTTAGCGACAAACTGAATCATGTGATACTGCGGAACTTTCTACACCTGAGAACGCAAGTATGCTCGGAACATTTCACGCAGGCCTGCTACGAACACAGGGTGGTTCTGATAGAAGCGTTTGCCATCGCGAGTACTAGGCGATTATCGAAATCGAATGCTGGGTCGACAGTCCTTCCGCACAGGACATAAGCTAAACTGCCTGCCGCAGACCGCCGGTGCCGGTACGGCGGACTGTTTGCGAACCACCGCCGAAAAAAAGAGCATGCTGAAATCTATTGATCTTTAAAATATTACGCGATTGCCTAAAATAATTAAAAAGAACATTACTGAGGATCGCTGATCTGCAACGAGTTTCTGTGGATAACTGCGATATAAGCGAATTTCTGCTCAAGCTCACAGCTGCTGATATGTCGCTCAGCTCACCCAATCGCGTACTCTAGCACCGCTGCTAAGGCATTGCGGAGATTACGACTTTCTTTTACTCTGGGGCAGTTGGGTTGGCAGTAAGGCTGTTCCACGAACCGACCATTTACTATAGCGCTGATCAATTCCGAAGCACCGTCCGCTGCGGCTTCGGTTGGAAACAGTTAAGGCCTAGTACGACTAGGGTGCAGCGCTGGCCAGAGCGCCGTTGTCCGCCGCTCTCGCGAGCAGCACCGTTTCGGTAAGTCCGCTTCATTTAGTGTGGCAAGTGTCGCGAATTTATCGTTTACTTTCTTGATGCGGCTGGGGTCGGTCATATTTTGATGTACAGCCTAACTTTTATTACGCCGAGCGAACAATACTGAGAGGACAGATCAGAATTACATGCTGCGCCGTCGGGCGCGTACTCTCGAAGTTTGTATCCGTCAATTGGCACGCTATAGGCAATGCTTATATGACTTGTTGCTCCTGAAACTTGCTATAGTGTGCGAAGTGCACGTAGTTGAAACTGCATGGCCAGCCCGTGCGCTTTAAATTTTGCATCCCGGCTAGGCGCACCTTCCGTACCTCATCCGTAAACAAACGCTGACACCGCTGCTGAGCTTCGTAATGGATAGTCGCGATCGGCAGTTTGGTTACGTATGTCATGTAAGACGACAACGGGGATTTGAAAACAGCTTTCGTTCAGAGCGCAGTCATTTTCATAACATATCGAAGGCCTATAAAATTTTGTGTACGCTCAATTTTTGTCCATGCCATTATTAGAAAAAGGTAGTTTCGTTCATGCAGCAACGCGTAGAAAAAATGGTAATTCATTGAACAAATGCCATTCGGTGGGAATAATGTTAAATTTTCCAAGTGACAGGGGTATAGCTGTGTAGGCAATAATCTCACTCTCAGCGAGGCGATTTTAGGGTCTATATCTAGAAAAAAAAGGTGAATTTGGACTAACGATTGGTCGCCCTCATATAAGCGGGCCATTTGCGCCTGCTTTGTGAGTGCATATATGGCTTAAAATTTCGACGGAATTGATGCTTCATATGGCAATAATTTAGCCGCATTCAAGATCGCTCACTTATTCTGCCTTCATTGGCCATGCATGCCAAATATTGCTTTTTTTAATTGAATTTGGCTGACTATAGTCCTAGCTGTCCCTGTCCAATGACGTCGAAGGCGACTCACCGACATCACATAATATTATTACGGGGTGGCATGACAAGCGATAGAACACGGCAACACAACAGAAACAGAACGACATGACGACATGACGATGAAATATGTTGTTGTTGTTGTTGTTGTTCTACTCTAATGTGATGGCACATACCCACACAGGGGGATCGGCCAAGAATTGGGGTGCACAGATATTAGATTTTGAGATGTATATCTACATCGCAAAAATAAATAAAAATAAATTCTAGGGAATGGAGAAGGAAATAGGAATATGAAAAACCAAAATAACAATGTCCAGCGGGCCTGGCGCGAGCGCTCCGCCCCGCGCCACTGCCCGCTTCGTCATCTTCGTAGAATTACCCGGGGCCACCGAGCGATCGTCCCGATCGATTGCTAGAAATCCAATGCATGACGTGGCGATGAACACAGACACAGGATTGCGACATGTAACGCTGTACACCACAATGAATGCGAAGATAGAAAGAATGCTTTCAGCGGAGCATCAAGTCCAATCTTCACCGTTTGCCGAAGGCCAAGGCGGCGGGGGTGCTGTTTTCGCTCGAGTGGTCGTGAGGTCGCTTCATCGTGGGGTCGGTAGGGTCGGTAGGGTCGGCTTTGGGCTCTTCCTGGTCGTCGTGTGTTGTGGTCAGGGCTGGGGACGAGGCTGGGGACAGCGACTGGTCGGGTCTGAGCAAAAAGGGCTGGGGCAGAGTTGGGTACGGTGGCGAGGATGGGGATGAACCGCACCTCCAACCAAATGTTACGGGGTGGCATGACAAGCGATGGAACACGGCAACACAACGGAAACAAAACGACATGATGACATGACGATGAAATATGTTTTAATGGCCAGCGGGCCTGGCGCGAGCGCTCCGCCCCGCGCCACTACCCGCTTCGTCATTTTCGTAGAAATATGTTTCACATGGTGTCGTACGTGACGGCGATTGACGTTCGCACACCTGGGCAGAACTGCAGCGGATGTGTGCAGCGCTTCTGCACGCCTGTGTCGTCATCATCTGACGCCACGCAAGGCACTGCTAACCGGGTGACGCGCGGGAGTTTCAATTTTGATGAAAGGTTTCCTTTTATTTAAAATTATTGATCGCGCATTTAAAAAAAATGAAATCGCGTACTGTGATGATGAAGCCTTCTGAACTATAATTCAATCATTAACTCCGTACGGTCAAAAAATCGACGGAGCTGCCCTTTAAATAAAACCTACGCGTATCTGCCGTTCAAGGAAGGCAGTTGATTGCAACTGGATGGGTAGCGGAAGGCAAGAAACATTGCGGAAACAAGGTTTATATTTTTCCGAAAAATTGTGTGGCACGTTCTCAGGGATCTGTGGCCACGTCCTGGTCCGAATAACTGTTCCACAATCAAAGGAAACGACGGGGGAGACGGCCTCGTGAGTTATTAAGAAGCAAATCCAAAGACGGAAACAATGAAAAATGATTGCCAAAATAAGAGTGGCGAAGACTTGCTGCTTCACAATCCCAATATCAGTCATCGAAGATCAGCCCGAGGTCAGTGATTTCAGACACACGAAGTAAGAATACTCTAAAACCTGCAGATAGAAGCAGCACGTTCTGAGTTATGGAGGTGAAAGACTACATGATTTAACGCTGTCTGAAGGGAAGCATATCAGTAGACCGTTTGCCGAAGGCTTTTAAGATGACCTTAGAGGCGGCACATACCACATTCATTACACTCGCTATTGCTTTGGAAAGCTAGATGCCTCAAATAACCAAGCGAGAGTAGTTAGGACAGGTATGAAGTGATTAAGCAAAAAATAAACAGACTATAAAATTCAAGAATGCACTGCTGAGGAAGGCCACCATTGGTGGCGTAACTGAACTATTTCTCACCACGGACGTTGGCGTGACAAACTTCACTGTCCAGGTAGCTTTTCAGCCATTGTACAAAACGCTCGTGGATCCCATCAAGGGGAGCTGCGAGATTAATAACGCGTTTTTCACACCGACGAATGCGGCTTAGTGTGCACGCCGTTGAGTCTTCCTCTCCCAGGAACTGCCTCGGATGCTTTCCTCACAAAGCATGGAATGAGTTGACTGGCCAGATAATAAAACATGTTTTTAGGAAGCACCACGCTTTTCACAGCAAACAACAAAGTTATGTACAGTACGAATTCAATGACATTACTTGCAGTGCAGCACAGAGGAGAGAAACAGGTGCGCAGTTAGCTGCAATTGTGCTAGCGTCAGTTTTAAAAGCTGTAGCTAAGTTGTAGCAAAGACTGGGAAACGAAAACGCGACAATCAGAATGGTCCCTCTGGGATGTATTAAGTGTTACACAGCAGCAGCAAGCGTTTGTCATCGAACTATACTCCCATTTCAAAGGTCGCTGCTACCTCCGTTGCATCATTCTAATGCGATAGCCTGAAAGCCACCATGCTTGAAAAATTATCCCGTTCGTCGGTACTTTTCAAGATTCCGGTAAAAGCTGACAAAATGGATAAAGGGAACTTTTTCTCCACATTCAAGGGGGTAGAAGAACGGAGAAGGAAGTGAGAAAGGGGCAAAAAGAGGACGAAATTTGACGGATGGGAGGTGGAAAAGTACTAAGAGGAAACTCAAGTACATATTCAAATTAGTATAGGCACAAAAATAGAAATAACGGTGCCCAGCCGAAACCGCGAAAAGCACTACGAACTTAAACCAATATAATATAAACGATGGGAGAAAAATAAAATTTTGCATTGCAGAAATAAATAAAAAGAACAAAACCGAGAAAAGTAAAGGGGCCGAAGAGAAGTGTAAATCAAATCTATGGAGGTGTTTGCCTAAAGCTATCAAATTTATTTTCATTTTCCTTGTTCATCTTTACCTTCCCTTTCTTTAATATCTAGATTGCCTTGCGATTTGTTTATTTTACTATTACTTGATAATTGACCCCGTGTGTCCTGGAAAGATGGACTGTGATAGTTTCAGTAATTATAATGTGAGCTACTACATTTGAATACAAATTTACTATTACTGAATAGAAGAAAAGGCGATGGTTCAGTTATACACCCAGGATTTAGGTATTCTCCTGTGGTGTCTTGTGGCTTCCTTCTAACTGTATGACAAGGGGTTCTCAATCATTACTCTATTACTTAATGTTAGTTAAGGACATTATAACCACAACTGCTCAAGAATGATGACAAGTCATCTTTTTCTTGAACTTTTGCGGCTTAGCTATTGCTCCTTTACTGACCACGAAACATGCCTACGTAGAGGGTTACGACATATATTCACCACTTGGTGCGTGACTGTCCAGCACTGAAACCGACACGAATCCGGTACCTGACGATATCTGGCCTTTCAGCAAGTAATCCTGACCCCTATATCACTTAGACGCAGAAACCTCATCATCGCTCACTCGTAGATTTTATAATATCAACCAGCCTTTTTAAATTCACTAAACCATTTTTTCACCCTTCATCGAATATCCTACTAGTTTCTTGAGGCAATAAATATCGTTACAAAAAAAAAACGTCATCCGCCCTCTAGGACAAGGGTGTGTTTGGGAACAGTGCCCGGGACGGTGTTTGCACGACCAGAGAGATACGCGAGGTGATACCAACCAGTGCTTTTAGGCCCACTTTAGGAAGTAGAATGATTCGTTGATTTCCTCTTAGAGGAAAATATTGTAGTGCTCAAGCTAACGGGAGCAAGTGAAGTTAATAAACTGACTTTGCTGGTTGCATTGTTTTTTTTTTTTCATGCTCAACCCATGGGATCGTAGTAAAAGAAACTTGCACAGCCCAATACTGCAAGCGTTAAGGGTTGCACCAAATGGAAACAGACAAATAAAAACACTCAGCCCATAAGCAGGGATAGCCATATTGCCCATAAATATAGAATGCAAGGCAGTCCGTTTAGTAGGCTTTTGCGTGTGCCATGGTACCAGCTTAAGAATGACCACCTTCGGTTGATGTTCTCAATTTTCTCTGGTGCCTCTCCTTCCCGCCTAGTGAAGGACTTCAAGGTGAGCTAATGATTTATTAGAATGATTTTATTTCCGGTGAGGACAATTTGTTCCATAACGTTATATGATTTAGGATATTCAACCAATTCGGGCTTTTGTCCTGTCACATCTCATTGTGCTATATATTGAAGTGCAAGAATTTGTTCTTTAACAGCTACCGTCTTTTAGATAACGATCAATGCTATTGCGGGTCTCGTAAAAATGCATTATTCGCTTTCTTGTATGTCAAATCTTTTTAGACAAAAAGGAACACATCCATAATCATTTATTGCTTGTGACGAGAGATAGTTTGCTGAGAAGGATTTAGCTATATACGTTTGAATTATTTGGCAGAGAGAACAAAATAGTCAACTTGCAATAAACATGCCGCATAGTGCGGAGATGAGCGAGAATTAGTTTTCAATTCTAACAAAATGTCAATTTTTACTTTTAGAAGTGTCTACAAGAAAAGGACCCCAGAAGTTAATTTGATAGGAAAAACCTTAAGCGATTTTAATACTGAAAATAGGACCTGTTGTTGTTGATGAACAATTATCGTTCATTCCTCTCTTTAAATATATTTTTAAAAAGTCACAAATATCACCTTAAATTTGACGTTGACACAATTTACTGTAACATTAGAAGCATGATTCATGAACACTTAAGCCAAATATATTTAGACCCGTAGAAAAACTAATTATGTATGGTTGCCCCTATGACTCTTATCACATTCACTGTGCTGTTCAACAAATTCCTCCTTTCAAGTTATGTAAATTTTATAGAATAACATTTAATTTAATTATCTGTGTCTTGTGCAATATTTCCTCTCCCTCTCTAAACGTTAAAAAACAATGTTATTCAATATATTACATACCAACAGCGTCTTCAAATGATATAGTAGTCAACTTGCAATAAACATGTCGCATAATGCGGAGATGTGCGAGAATTAGTTTTCAATTCTAACAAAATGTCAGTTTTTACTTTTTAGGAGTGCCTGCAAGAAAATAACCCCCAAAGTTAATCTGATAGGAAAAAACCTTAAGCGTTTTAATATTGAAAATATTACCTGTTGTTCTTGATGAACAATTATCGTTCATTCTTCTCTTCAAATATATTTAAAAAATCACAAATATCATCTCAAAGTTGACGTTAACAAAACTTACTAGCAACAATAGAAGCATGATTCATGAACACTTAAGTCAATTATATTTAGATCCGTAGAAAGAATAATTATGTATGCTTGCCCATATGACTCTTATCACATTCACATATGCTGTTCAACAAATTCCTTCTTTCAAGTTATGTAAATGTTATAGAATAACATTTATTGTAACTCTCTGTGTCTTGTGCAATATTTCCTCTTTTTCTCGAAACGTTAAAAACAATGTTATTCAAAATATTACATAACAACAGCGTCTTCAAATGGTATAGTAAGGATCTACCGTAAACGAAATTGCTACTGAGGTGGACCGCTGGACTGTGCATTAAGCTAAAAACAAAAAAAAAAAAACTAGTATCTCATATAACAAGAAGGCCGTTCACTCTGATTTCCAAATCTATACAGACGAATCAGAATCTGGAATCATATTGTGTGGAGCATTTCTAGTCTTCGATAAACGTTTACACTTCCCTCATGTAGCAATAATTTTGTAGACGAAGCAATAGCAATTAAAGAAGCAATACATTATATTAAAGGGCCCCATCAGGCAAAACACTATCAAATTTTAACAAAGTTAATCACCTTGGAGTGATTACTGAATACCCATAACAGTAATTGTTTTATCTAGAAATTAGAGAACTTTTAGTATAAAGATACCGCTTACAGCATCTCTCTGACCTGCGTCAAGGCTAATCAAGGAATAATAGAAAACGAAATTGCAGAAGAATTAGACAATAAAGCAATATTTACAGACCTATTTATCTAACATCCAATAATGAAACAGTTTATTAGGAGATAATTGTTTAAGAAGTCATTAACGAAGTGACATGTAATATGGCAACAACAGGACTCAGTATCATTATGTGGATGCCAAATATTTCAAACATATACAGCTAAATCCTTCTCAGAAAACTATCCCTCCTCGCAAGCAATAAATGATTACGAATGTGTTCCTTTTTGTCTAAAAAGATTTGACATACAAGAAAGCGAATAATGCATTTGTACGAAATCCACAACAGCATTGATCATTTTATTGTAAAGTTGTTCAACTAAAATTTAGATATACCGGGTGTCCCAGCTAAATTGAACCAAGGGGTTCAAAATAATATATTTGAGGTAGGTCAGTGAAACCAATTGCATTCAACTGCCAGCCTCCTTGGGCACTACAGGCAATTTTTTGTTTTGCAATTACTTAATTAGCTAATTATGTTAATTTGTCTAATTTATTAAATATCGACTTTAGACCAAACATGTAAATTGGAAAGTTGTAGAGCACCTTCAGAAACCCCCATTTCATTAACTGCGATAAAGAAAGTCTCACTTGTATCGTTTTTTCCGGGCTCAGAAGAAAGCCCGCGAAATACAAATAATACCACGTAACCAGTGCATTTGTGCGCCGCGATTGTGGTGCTCTCAGTCGTGGTTTGAGCGAACGAAATCAGCTGCGGCCGTGTCTTCTTGGCCCCGTCAAAGCGGCAGGCCGATATGCCTGCGATGGCTTTTTCGCCCCGCGTCAGACAGCCGGCCCACGTGACGGTGCAGTAGCAGCGAGAACGGCGAGCCGACACCACCGACATTCTAACAAGGCCTCCTTCTCTCCCATCAGCGAACGTCACGACAAACGAATGAGCGATAAGGTATCAGCCACTGAATCTGCGCATACAGGCTTGGGTAAAGGGGCGAGATGACATCATGTGACTCGACTAAAATTAGCGCTGCATCTTCATTTGCTGCTGCGGTGCGCAGGCGTGGCCAAAATCGCGGTGGCGACGGGCGAGCTCAAGCTCGCTCGAACCATCGCCAACATTTCTGCCTGCCGCTGCAACGGGACCATCGGGTCACAGACGCAGCTTATGTCGTTCACTCAAACCACGACTGAGAGCGCCACAATCGCGGCGCACAAATGCGCTAGTCACGTGGTATTATTTGTATTACGCGCGCTTTCTTCCGGGCCCGGAAAAAAAGATACACGTGAGACTTTCTTTATCGAAGTTAATGGAATGGGAGTTTCTGAAGGTGCTCTACAACTTTCCAATTCACATGTTTGGTCTAAAGTCGATATTTAGAAAATTAGAGAAATTAACATAATTAGCTAATTAAGTAAATCATCATCATCATCATCATCATCAGCCTGATTATACCCACTGCAGGGCGAAGGCCTCTCCCATATCTCTCCACTTAACCCGGTTCTGTGCTAGCTGCATCCACTTGACCCCTGCGAACTTCTTAATCTCATCCGCCCACCTAACTTTCTGTCGCCCCCTGCTACGCTTTCCTTCCCTTGGAATCCAGTTTGTTACCCTCAGCGACCATCGGTTATCCTCTCTTCGCACTACATGTCCTGCCCATGTCCATTTCTTCTTCTTAATTTCCACTAGAATGTCGTTAACTTGAGTTATTTCTCTGACCCACTCTGCACGCTTTCTATCTCTTAATGTTACCCCTACCATTTTTCGTTCCATAGCCCTCTGGGTTGTCCTCAACTTAAGTAGAACTCTCTTGGTTAGCCTCCACGTTTCAGCCCCATAGGTGAGTGCAGGCAAGATGCAACTGTTGTATACTTTCCTCTTGAGCGATACCGGTAAGCTGCTAGTCATAATCTGCGAGTGCTTGCCAAATTAATTAAATGCAAAACAAAAAATTGCCTGTAGTGCGCGAACAGGCTGGCAGTTGTATGCATTTGGTTTCACTGACCTACCTCAAATACATTATTTTGTAACCCTTGGTTCAAGTTAGCTGGGACACCCGGTATATTTGAATGAACGTAGGTGTTTGTGATTTCCCTAGACCGTCTGTCTTGTGCTATATCAGCCCCGCCGTGGTGGCGCAGTGGTTACGGCGCTCGACTACTGTGCCCAAGGAAGCGGGATCGAATCCCGGCCTCGGCGAAACGGAGTGGCGTTCGTGTGCTGTGCGATGTCAGTGCACGGTAAATAATCCCAGGTGGTCGAAATTTCCAGAGTCCTCCACTACGGCATCTCTCATAGCCTGAGTCGCTTTGGGACGTTAAACCCCACAAACCAACCAGCCGATTGCACTATAACATAAAGGTTCTTTAATATATATGCAGCAGACTTGCTCCAAATTTGAATTTTGCCCCTCACTGGTTTCTATATAGCGGATTACTACTGGTTTTTAACGTTATTTAAGCCAGTTTTTTACGTATCTTATAGTTCCACAAAATTATTTTCATGATTTTTTTTTAAGCTGCAATAAGATTGTCATACTTATGTACCGCTTCTTTATATAACCTGCGGAACAAATTCTTCAAGTTAAAATTTGCTCTCTGACCCCATCTTCTTTAGGCATTGACATTTTTTATTTCTATTTCCAACTCTGGTGTACTTCCTGGTTAACCTCCATATGTTTAATTTTTTTGAGGTTAGAGTACATTTTTATTAAAGCCCTAATTTTATTGTAAAGTTGTTCAACTATAATTTACATACCTTTTTTAATGAACGTAGAATGTTTGTGATTTCTCTAGTCCGTCTGTCTACCGTCATGTACTCCAGAACATTAAATTATCCTTTTTTGTGTGCGCTTACATTCAGTCAGTCATTATTCATTAAAAAGCTCTAATATGATATATTTATAATCGCTTTTTATGAACTCATCCTAAACATCCCATTTGTTGAAATGCAAAGTAGGAAGACGGTGAGGTCTATCCAACTTTTACAATTCTCTGTTTCAAAATTTCGGGTATGTGCACGGTTTAAAAGGCTGAGAAAATTTGTTTAAAAATCCTACAACTTCTTTTCTTTTTTTTTTCGTGGGAGAGAGATGAAAGACGAAGGCGAAGGTGAGATTGACAGGTTATGGGTGGGAGAGAGTGTCAAGGCGTGGATGCTTTGACTGGTGGAGCTATAGACCGTTTTCGCGGCGAGGAGGAAAATATCCTCGAACCGGAACGCGCTGCGCGACTCCTCCTGTCTGGTATGTGGGGACGCGGGGATAGCAGCGGGGGCGGCAGGGCATTCTACAGAGAAAGGGCACACGTTGCACACAGAGTGTCTTGAATAGCCGCAAAGTATCTAAGCCGATTAGCTGATGTGAGCGATGTGCTTTCTTTCCCTGGTCTTTCTTCTTTCGCCCCTTTCTTTCCTTCATTTCCCTGATTGTTTCATTTCCGCCGGCGCGGTTTAGCTGCTAAGAGCTGCCGCGGTTAACGCAATCTTTTTTTTTTTACTCAGTTGTTTGCGTTAACAAAAAAAAAATAACAACCAAAAGGAGATGATTAACAGAAGATAAAAGATTAACAGTGGTGGTATGCGCGTGTGTTGCTCTACACTGTTCCACTTGCAACTCACCCAATTGGGCGAAGACGAGCAGCTTCTGAATTTCAAGCCCCAACCGAAAATGTTTCGCTTTGGCAGCCTTTCGTGCGAGTTCCGAACACTGTGTTTGTAGAGTAGGGACCGGAAAAACTGAATACCCGTGCAACAACGGCAGACTTTGAGCAACAAGCGGATGATATTCCTTGCGGCAGATATCTGCTAGATGCCGCCAGGTAAAGAAGAACTATTTCGATTCAGTCACCTGAGGTTAATGCAAGTATGAAAGAACCTGTCCCATTTAAAGACAACGATATACTAATAAATTGGTTGTCAACTTATTTAGTGAAACAGCGCTAACATATATATATATATTTTTTTTTTGAAAACACGCATCTCGTAAGATTTTGCTACCGATAATAAATGGGAATATGATCATAGGAATAGCAGCGATTGCTTGCAGTAAGCAAACCTTGCGACAAAAAATGGACTATATAATTGTTGACGAAAGCTACTTTGGATGAGGTCATTATGGGACATAATTTAAGGTCCCTATTCCATAGGTATCATTCGTCCATTTCATTTTGTATTTTAATGTAAGCATGACGGCAGCGCCAGACAAACGCAACTAACGCCCAGTCATATATATTGCAGGATAGCAGCTTCCGCTGTTAAGTCATCGCCACTCCCCGCACATACCGGCAAACATTGTGGGGTTTTAAAGCGGGAACGGTCTTCCGCCCCGCTCCTACTCCGCAGGTGCAACGTCCTCGCTAGCGACCCGCGGAGGGGAACAAAGGGACAAAGGACGGGGGCGACACATTGTTACTACTCGAATGCTATTTATTGCACTTGCAAATAATACAGAGCATGCCGGCTAGCTATACATCAACAAGGTTTTCCTTGGAAGGGCAAGGCTACTTAAGAAGGACTTTTGACTCACCGGCTGGGGATTGGGGGTGCGATTTCGGCGGCGGACATTTGAACGCGCCGTGAATATGGCGGCCGGGATCTCCCGTGCGCGCCGCATTCTTCGGATATACTTTGGACGAAGCCATACCACGGCGTTTGCCGCGGGAGGCGGTGAGAGCGTGCGGTATTTACCGGTCGCTTCGCCGTTGGGAACCAGAAGATGGGCGGTCGTGCACGACGGGTTCTGCCGTGTGCGCAGCGTACTCCGTGCCCGCTATCCCCCGGCATTTGCCGGGAGAGGCGGCGGAAGACGACCGCTCTCGTTGCCGCCTAGATCCAGAAGCTTTTTTCTCTCGTCTTCTCGCGGGAACCCGCGTAGACGTCTTCGTGGCGCACCCATCGCTGGTCTCCTTCCCCCAAGGGGAGGTATTTACCTCCTCTCCCAGCCGGCGCTGCCATGAAGCTCGTTGGGGTGGTGGTGGTCGGTCGCGGCGAAGGGGGAGGAAACTGGTTTTCCACATCCCTCCCTCCTTAAATGTGCACCTATGGTTGTTAAGAGCTGCTCCTTGGATGCCATTCGCGGGGTCCACACGAGGCTTGCAATGACGACCGCAGGGCAGCTCGCACAGGCAAGACACTAGTGTAATCCAAATGTTGGTGTCACCCGACGAGCAGCAAGGTGAAGGGGCCCCCGCTGTCCATCGGCAGGTCCCAGAAGCCAGCGTGACGGGAGGGTGTTGTTCCCGCTGACGCACCTTTGTTGGCAGGCAGGGGGTCGGCCTCCTCTCCCGTCAAGCCGGACTGGTTCCATGAGACTCCGAGCTTCGGTGATTCACGGCCGCAGGGCAGCAGGCAGGAACGTAAACAATGGCAGCAGGTCCAGGCGGCTTCACTTGATATCTGCACAACCCTCCGGATCTCCAAAAAGGTTGAATAAATTTAGCAAAATGACCATTTGGTAAAATGCGGGCCTATGCGAGTGCCAAACAATTTTATCCGGCACCGCACTGCGTTCCGTTAATCCGAACGAAGCACGGGCATCCGCGGTTCGTTTGCCGGCATAATAATCTGGTTCCACGAATATTTCGATTTGCCTTCTCAGCCCAAAAATACCAAGTTCATTTGAACGAAGTTAGCTTTCTCTAATTCAGCGAGATGTTCGGCTACAGCGAGATCAATATAAAACTAGCAAAACGTATTTGCGCATGCTGTATGCCACGGTTAGACTGTCCTCCGACGTGCGACAGGCAGCTCCCAAAAAGAGCGTTAAGCCTATTCTTTCTAGCGTTAAGGACAATAGCTAGAACGCAGCGCCGCGGGGATGTGCATCTCCGCCAAGGAACCCAGGGTGACCCTACTCGCTCGCTGCCATCCAAAGGCAACTTCTGAATGAACGGCGCCCACCGCGCGTCCAGCGGTTTCGGAGCGCCCCGGTGCTTTCCGGCAATCACAGCTGCAAGACCAGTCAGCCGATTGCGGCACCTGGCTCCCAGAGCCAAAGAGACAGAAGAGGGAATATTTACAACTATATACAAGAAAAGTAGGGCTACCGTCCCGGCTGAGGCACTCACTCGCTTCCGGCGTGCTGTTCTGCGTGGACGGCTCGGTCTCGCGCTCCATGTACGGACCTCGTGGCTGCACCTCTCGAAGATCTCAGCACACAAACACACACACACACACAAATACATGCACGACCATTTGTTCTCGCTGCAACTCCTCCCACCTCACCGTCAAGAAAGCATATTAGCCTTGCTAGCATAGCGATGTCGGGTCAGGCCTAATGTTAAAAGTCCGGGCAGGCACTCCACGCCGCGAACTATCACCCTTTGTCTCTAGGGAGGAGTAACTAGCTCAAGTGCTTCTGCACGAGAGAACCACGTTGAGGCGCCATTGTGGGGTTTAAAGGGGGAACGGTCTTCCGCCCCGCTCCTACTCCGCAGGTGCAACGTCCTCACTAGCGACCCGCGGAGGGGAACAAAGGGACAAAGGACGGGGGCGACACATTGTTACTACTCGAATGCTATTTATTGCACTTGCAAATAATACAGAGCATGCCGGCTAGCTATACATCAACAAGGTTTTCCTTGGAAGGGCAAGGCTACGTAAGAAGGACTTTTGACTCACCGGCTGGGGATTGGGGGTGCGATTTCGGCGGCGGACATTTGAACGCGCCGTGAATATGGCGGCCGGGATCTCCCGCGCGCCGCGTTCTTCGGATATACTTCGGAAGAAGCCATACCACGTCGTTTGCCGCGGGAGGCGGCGAGAGCGTGCGGTATTTACCGGTCGCTTCGCCGTTGGGAACCAGAAGATGGGCGGTCGTGCACGACGGGTCCTCCCGTGTGCGCAGCGTACTCCGTGCCCGCTATCCCCCGGCATTTGCCGGGAGAGGCGGCGGAAGACGACCGCTCTCGTTGCCGCCTAGATCCAGAAGCTTTTTTCTCTCGTCTTCTCGCGGGAACCCGCGTAAACGTCTTCGTGGCGCACCCATCGCTGGTCTCCTTCCCCCAACGGGAGGTATTTACCTCCTCTCCCAGCCGGCGCTGCCATGAAGCTCGTTGGGGTGGTGGTGGTCGGTCGCGGCGAAGGGGGAGGAAACTGGTTTTCCACAACATGTGGTCGAGTCATGTAGGTAATGCTGAAATCCGATTGCCTAATAGTGGATGCTTGAACACCCTGCCTGATTGTCACGCAACATAAGTAGCCAGGGAAGAGTAAATGGATCCGAAATGGATAATAGATACTTAAGCATAGAACCTCAGTAGAGGTGTGGGAACTTCCGCAGTAGCCGCTCAAGCACTAAAGAGTATATGAAGGATCGGTTGACCCAACAAATCTAGCGCGACTAGCATTGCTCCTAAACGTGACAAGAAACGGCTACATTCGCTTTCTTTCTTTCCTCAAATTGTTACGGTAAGCCGTCTCTAGAAATCATTTAAGAATAAAAAGTCGATCGAAAGCTGCCATCACTGCCAGTGGTGCGCCGCCGCCTCTCTGTGCCACATAAAAGTTACACACTAATTGTAATCAGGCTTGTAGCCTTCAGCCGACCTGATCAGGAGCATAATGTTTTGTCATTTCTGAACGAATGGCTTCGCATGCTACTGAAAACTTTTTTTCTTTCAGCTAGGTACTTTCAGAAAGCAAAAATTTGCACGCGAAAGCTCCAAAATGCCGATTTCCGCTACTTGTCGCCTGTTCCGCGGATAGGACCCCGCATACCAGCATGGCGGTTATCCACAACTCGGCCGCTAGATGGCGCCACATACACAAAATTGCAGCGCCCATGATAAAACGGTGTCAACGGTTTAGCCACTGCCACAGACGAGAATAATTTCTCACAATCTACCGAACTGTTAATCTTACACGCTTTTAACGCTTTTTTTTTCGAACACCACGAACTGAAAGAATTATCGCTGCTCCTACCTTCGATCTCAGTTTCAGAGCCAATAATTAATTGCCCAGGCAACACAAATAAATCGCCCCAATATTGGTACTGTGTTGACAATGTACTGTCCCAATGTTGGGTCGTACACTGCCAACTCAACCCCGATGTTTCGTGCTCTCTGATAACTGCCATTTTGTGCTAGGAGAGAAAGCGAGTCTGATGTCGGCAGTGGCAGCCGTTTTACGATTGAAGCAAAAAGCAAGGTGCGATGTCTGTGTACACTAACAAATACCCGGGAGTCTAAACTGCTCCAGCCGTCCTCTTCGATCTCTCTCACAGCTTTTGTTACTTAGAGGAGTTAACTCGACATACTATACCATAAATGTTCTATATAAGCCACATTTATCGAACATTAGTATTAAATAAGTACTTGCAGTGATTGTTTACTATGTTAGTGTAAAACACCCACCCACTCAATAATCAACGCTTAAAAGAAACCTTTGACTCATACGCTGAATTTACCATAATTAGCCTCTTATAACTGGAAAAAAATTATCTTCACTGAAACTAAAACTACTTAGCCAGCGTTTTATTCAGTGACATCAATCTTCACAAATGGTTACGCTATTTCCAAAACGTTTGGTTAGATTTATATACCTAAGAATTGTTTGTAGTGTGTCTTATTTAAACAGTTCTGGCATATGGTGTCAATTATTATTTGAGTCTACCAGTGTACACTAGTTTCCTCTAAGCAATCCAATTACAGAGAAGAAAAATTACAACTCGGGGCTCAAAAATGACAAAATAAATATCGGGCTCGTTTTGGCCATGTGGAAAAAAGTAACGTAACTTTCAAGGATTGACAGTTTAATCAATAGATTTAGGCTTGGTTGCACATTGCCCGTACCGGCTGAAGACGAGCAGCTGCAACATTTTAGAGTAACCGCACTAATAATTAGTGAAGCGCTGCTACCTTCTGAATAGCCTTCCCAAGTGTTTAGATTCAGCTCATCATAGGTGATTTTGCTTTACGCCATTCACGTTTCATTTTGATAGTGACTCTTATTGTTTTCCTTGGACAAAGGTCACGTGGTCTTGTCATTCTTACATAATGCTGCCAGTTTCTTTTTTTTTTCCAGGAATTGCTGTGAATAGTGTTTCAGCTTGCTCACGCTGAAAACCGTTTCACTGCGATCCATTCCTTCTGTCCTGCCCTCTTTCGCTTCCACTTCCGACTCGAAAGACCGCGGCACGTGCGCCCATCCACCGCTGCGCGCCAGCCTCCCGGTGGATAACGAATGGCTGCTCCGCGAAACGTCGGCCTCATTTATATTTCTTTTAGTGAAAGACATCCTTTACGAGCACGCAGGTTGAAATGGGCCGCAAAGCTTGCTTCGTTAGGGGTCCTTTTCTGAACAGTATTTCTGCATCTTCCTTTGAAGAAACGCCTGTTTACGTTTGATTTATGGTCGGAGCGTGCTTCAAAACGCCACCGGGGATGATAGCTACTTTTGTCGACTCTCCGGTATGGTAGCAATTAAAATACTGCAGAAATCCAGCAGACACTTCACAAATGTTCATTTTACTAACTTTCTCTCTATGTCTGCGAATGCGTCTTTTTGCTTCGTTCTGGGCGCATTTAGTTTTTTCATCGCATGGGCGAAGTTGTCCCACCTAATTGATGAGTAAGCAACAAATGCTATAGCACAAACCCGAAAACGCTTTTAATGTGAAAGTACTTGGAGGCCCATGCTGAGAAAAATCACCCGTCCATTTGAAGCCTCTGCAATGCGTGTTTACGAGAAAAGAGATCAAAGAGAAGAGAAAATAAAAGAGAGAAGGGATTTTAAAACACAGAAATCAAGAAAAGAAGTACCACAAGATGTAAACTGAAATAAAAGCTCCAAGTGCTTACTGCGGTGCGCACTTGTATAATTTAAAAGTTTTCTCTTAATTATGTTTCCATTTACTTCTACTGCAAGCGGCAGTGATTGTGGCCAAGCTGGAGCTAGTCGACAATCCCTTGCTCTTTATCTGCACGGGAACGTAAATCCTGAGGCGGACGAAAGGTAGGAGGAGTAGGGGAAGAGGGGGGGCAGGAAAAACAGCTAATACGTATTTGCCTGAGTGGAACCCTTCGTAAAGGGTTCCATGCACCTCCGTAATCCTGCAGGCCCGCCCGATCAGCTGTCGCTAATATTACGGTTTTACCCCATAAACTGTAGGCTACTACTCCGAGGAGAATGTTGCCTTGTCTTAAATTTGAAGCTGCCGCATGGCAACTGCATACAAGCTAGCCGAACATAGTCTTGGCAAATTGGCTATACATGAGGGTGAAAGCAAGAGTCAGTCATTAATTGACCATGATTTGACGTTTGACTTGGAACATCCCTTAAACCTTGACCTTTTTCTTTGACATTGACAGTAAGAGCGAAATGAGCTGCGATGCTGAGAGCTCTGGGCACAGAAAACTCGCCTTTGAAGTCACTTCCGCGGTATGAAGCTGAAGTCACGCAGCCAGTCAGTAAAAGCATGTATTTAACTGGTGTCAAACTTATAAGCCTCATATCAGCCAACTACGCGAAACTAGGAGATAGAAGCAAAACACCTATGCAATATCACTTTCACACGGCATTGGAATTTAGGCAAACTTTTCTGCCTTCACTAGCATATAAAATAACAAACTTAAGTATGAATGAAAAAGTTGCACTTGTTCTACTTCTGAGAAGGCACATTAATTTAAAGGCGAGCATTCTTCAATTCTTCGCTTTCATGTTCTCCAACCTGCGCATGATTAGAAAATGAAAACTATATCGCTAAACTCCTACCACAGCACGAAAGAAAGAAGCCAGCAGTCAGCTTCTTTAACTCTTGTATCATAACGAGTTCCCCATTTCCCCTTCAATTTTCACCTTAATCCTTCCAGCAGATAAAAATTCACAACCAATATTTACGAGATTTATATAAAGCAAAATAATAGATGGGACATTAATACACTGCAATTTATCATACGTTCGCAGCAGAAACACTTCAAGTACAGGTATTCTAGACGAATTTAAACAGATTATTGAAGACTGCAAAATCTGCTCGTAGACACAAGGACCAGTGAGGAAACGAAGGACGAGCGCTAAATTACAACTAAAGTTTAATCAGGACACAAGCTCGTTTTGTTTGTTCCCCGTTAGTTCCTTGTGCCATTGGAGTTGTTTACAAGTTGCCGTTATAGTGGGGTGCATTGTACATCGGCCAAACCCGACAATGTGCCATCGAATGGTTGGGCGAACTTCGGAGATTACTCGGTGGAGATTCCTTTGACAACCTCCCTACGCATTGCCGCACGTGCGGCACAAATAAGAAAAAGACAATAAATAAAAAGCACTCTTCGAAAAAACTTGAAATATTTATGCACAGGGATGAACTTGTGCGCGAGAATATAGAAGCCTTCTATATATGTATCAGTGAAGCTAAGTGTGTAAGTAAGACTTCCGTCTACTTCCCTTATAGGGAGTTGAGCTTCTTGGACAACTCACTAAGATATCCGGGGTAACACGTAATGTTTATTTCAGCACTGTTTTGTTTTTGTTGATTCTTCTTATTTATTCGAACTTGTGTTTTGAATAAACTTTAGCTCTGAGTCATCACTCGTCCTTGTTTTCCTCACTTGTCGTTTTGTCTACGCGCAAACGGTTCAGTACGTACGTCAACCAACTTGGCGAACTTTCTGCTCTCAAGATTATTGAAATTTCGAAAGCCTAGTTTGCAAACAAACTAAGGACGAAGTCAAGCCGCAAAGCCTTACTAACAGAGTTTTATATATATATATATATATATACAACAGGGAGTGGTGGTAAAAACTTTTGTTGCCTCTAAAAATATGGAGTTACATGGAGGTTGATTTGGGGTCAGACTTAGTGCCCTTCCCCTCACAACCTCTAGACGGGGTCCCTAGTGCGAGACCGCAGTGGCTTCCGCTGCTGGTATTAGTCATTTGACCATCACCTTTTGGGCTTTCAGGTCGGAGCAGGCGGGTAGGACACCTCCCCGTTCTCCCGGGTGAAGTTTCGATTGGGTGTAAGGGCAGAATTGGAGGGACACGCCCACACCATGTGGAAGAGGTCCGAGGACATTTTGCTACAATGCGGGCACTCCCCTGCGAAGGCAGCGTCAAAGTGCTCCAGCGGAGCCGGGCACGTCTTAGTGTTAATGAGGGGACGGAAAAACAAGCGTTCCTCAGTTCTCCTTATTGCTTTACACGGATGGAGGTAAGTGTTGTGCCTGCCTTGATATAGTATAGTTATTTTCCTGAAAGTGCACGCCTACGTGGCGTCCGCTTCTCAGGAGAAGAGCGACGAGGTTGCCTGGTTAGAGAGCGCGCGGACGGCTGCGTCTGCTGCCTCATTTCAAATTAGCACTGAGTGGGCCGGAGCCCATATACTATGAAGCGGCGGAATGGGCTTCCTGCATAAGAATTGTTTTGTAGTGCCAGGTATAAGAGACCCAGCGCTGTTGGACGTTGCTACGCGCCAATCGCAAATCCGTTATAACTGTCTTGGAATCGGAATGTGTTGCCGCTAAAGCGATGGCGATATCCTTTGCTTGTGTTTCGTTTCAGGCTTTAGTGGTGAGCCAGTTCATCGTTTTGCACTTTCGGATTACCGCCGCCTTCTACCACCCGCCTTGGTGCGGGCCGGACGCGTCCACGAGGTATACCCGGGTTTTCCTCCGTATTCGTGAGCTAAGGCCTCTGCCCTGGCCATGCGCCTACCCTCGTGGTCGTCCCTGAAATTTTAGTTGGGAGTGGTTTTACGTGCATGCCGTATCGCCACTTCTGTCTTACTCTCACCTCGGTTAGAGTAGTTGACTGCATATGTAGATGGGTTTAATAGGCGGCTTCCCGACGGTGTCTGCGATAATCGAGTGAGAGATAATGTGGGCTCCTCTCAGTTTGTTGAACGAGTTCGTCATGCCCGAAACTTGGAGTTCACATTCGACCAGGTAAGCGGAATGTCGAGAGCCTTCTTCGCTACTTTGAGCGTAATCCCCTCGAGGATGATCTCGTCGTTCTTCTTGATGCACAGTAAGATCATTATGCTTCTTTCAAACGAATGGCCAGCCGCAGAGCGTCCTTGCTTCGCGGCCCCCCTTTTCTTCCAGACTCTATGGACCATTCGGCCCACCTCGTCTCGCATCTTCTTTAGCCTGTCGAGAGTGGTCGTTGCCAGCTTGCTCTGCTGGCTGAAAAGACTTTGGAGGGGCCAATTTGCATGAATTTGGATATTTTCAGTGAGCAATGAGGGCCCATTTTTTCACGTACTCGTTCATAGCGGTGGCTGATTCTGGCAGGCTGGCCTCCATTTCTCCAGGAGAGCCCTGCGTGGTCCATGTAAAGATGTCATTCGCATGCAGCGCGTGCTGCATAACCGGGACATGGTCTAGGTGGAGCGGCAGGTCCTCCTTTGCAAGTTCTATAGCAGCGAGGAGAGCACCGCTCCCTGTCGAATCCCTGTCGTATCTGATACAAAGGGACCGGGTTCCGCATTATGAATCCTGTCTGTCCGTGAGGAAGCGTTTTATGTACCCGAAGGCGTTCTCGCCGCACCTCGTCTCCGAGAGGTGTCAGCATCGCTTCATGCGTCATCATCGAAGGCTCCCGGATCTAGGGCCAGCACTATCTTATCGCCGTTCGAATGCTCTATCGTGTTCAGTGCCTCGCAGCTGAGCTACAGCAAGACCTCCTGAACCACTTTATTTGGCCAGAAGCCATACATCGAGTCGACGAAGACCAGCTTGTTTTCTATACACTCGGATAGTACGTCTCTGACCATTTTTTCAGCAGTCTGATCAGGCACAACGTGAGATAAATGGGTCAAGAGTTATGCGTATCTATGGCTTTGCCCGCCTTGGCAATGAAAGTTATCAGTGCCATCTTCACTCCGCGGTTGAGGAACCTCTCGCATCCGGATAGAATTAAAGTGTTCTAAGAGAGATCAGTACGTATGTTCCAGCAGGTGGGGTAGGAGATTTGAACCCGTCCCTACCTGGCGCAGGCCTCCGTTTCAGCGTCGCTAAGGCCGTCTTGACTTCGTATAATTTGAAACGTTTGTCCAGCTCGGCATTTTCGCCTCGTGTGTACCTCTGCACTTCTCCCCTTGGGTCTGGTCCTGGTCCCAGTACTGGTCTTGGACCGGTACTGGTCCCGAAGCTTCAGTGTTAGCTGGGCTGTATTTCCTCGAAATGTCTGTATGGCTTTCTGCAAGTGGTTCTGCGTCTATGTATGCGCGTCTGTTTTGCATCCATAGGCGCTCGGAAGAGACGCTACGTATTTTTGCCGCACATATGCCTAGGAGCCGCGTTGCACCTATCTATCCGGTTAGCCTCCGCGAGGGACGCCAGGCTTCCCGCCGCCTCTTTAGTTGTTAGCACGAACCGATTTCATAGCATGCGGTTATGCTTCTCTCTGTCCCAGCTTTTGGCCAGCTGCATCTAACTTCCCAGAGTTGGAGGAGGCGAGTGTGCACATCCGTCACCCCCTCTTAGAGCTTTACCTTCGTCTACGTCGAAAGGAGTCTGGTCAGCAGCTGTTTGGTCCAGGCTTGGTATACTAGATGGAGCTAACCTTGTATTCATTTCTTAATTTCGTCCAGTCCGGGAACATAGCCTGTCCATTCTGTCTGGTAAGGGGTTTTATGCGGACCGTTGTGTTGATCCAGTAGTGGTTGCTACCGAGATTTTCCTTCATATTCATCCACTCCACTCTTCTCGCGTTTTTCGTGGAGGTCGGGCACATGTCCCTCTGCACTGAGTTCCTAATAAACGCGGCGCACGCCGGTTCGGCACGTAGGGTTAGACTTAACGTTGAAGCCGCCTCGTATATCCTCTCGAAATAACCCCATGAGGCGTTCTGAGAATTCAAATTCCTCATTGCTATAGTAACGGGTCTCGTCCCCTTCTCCTAATAGCTCTGCTAAGAAGTGTGGAGAAGGTTACGTTCTCCATTTCAGGCGAGCGGTACACACTCAGGATGTGTAGCGGCGGATCCTGCTTCTTGATCGGAAGGAGACTCACCATAACATGTGAAAAGCTAGCTTGTAATTCCACATTCACCAAATTTGCTGTAGAGCTTATGTGAACTAAGATGCACATTAGGGTGCCAAGTTGTAATGTTTTGTAATTTTTGAGGCTTGCTTTCGCACCCTGTTTCTCTCCGCCACCACTGCCGGAGTATACTCGTACACGAACAGGTGCATCGTAAGTTCCGCTCTCTTAGTCCCCGATTTCAAGCCTCGACCACTGGGCTGTGTTAACGTTATGGGATTCTCCTTAGTTGGTCCTGCCACGTTGTGCCTGGAGATTGTTGTTATTCTGAAGGGGAAGTTGCTGCCGCTTCTCATCCTCGCTCTGCACCAAGCGCATCTCGTGGGCTATGCGAATCTGGGTTTTCCTCTTACTTATACATGTACCTACATTCGCCTGCTAGGGAATTACAGTAAGGGCGTATACAACAGTATTCTTCATACATTAGCGCCGAGGAAAACATAGAAACGTACAAATAGAGGATAATGCAAACAGTCCGGTAGATCATAGTAAGCCGATACGTACAGAATATCAATGTAAATGAGCACTGGGAATGAAATGAAAATACATGGTAATCAGAAGCAGTAGTGAGCCCAGCACCGACCCTTGGAGCACACCTGATAGCACGGAAACGTTTCTCGGTTGGGAGCCAATAATAAAGACCTTTTGACTGCGTCCTGTCAAATAATTGTGGATCCAGCAAAGCAAATTCTTTGGCAAGCCAAGAAAGGATAACTTGTGCAGCAGGATATTGTGAGAAACGGTATTGAACGCCTGCAGGCCCTGATCGTAGGAAGCGAAAATGTCATACGAGAATTTCATTCACTGCGTAACACAAGACCGGCCAGAAAGAAACCTATGCTGGTCGTCCACCAAAAAGTTATTATTTAGGTGCTGGATTGAATTTGAGTTGGCAACATGTTCCAAAGACTTGCAGCAAAGACTAGTTAAGGATATCGGCCTATATTTTACCACTTGATTCTAAACTTCACCCTTGTGAACAGGCACAATTTTACCCATCTTCCAGGCTGCTGGTCAATCGCAACTACTAAAAGAAAGGGTAAATATTATAGCTAGATATTCGGAAACAATTGTCGCGCGTGATTTAAGAACGAAGCATTGAATACCACCAGGGCTTGAAGCTTAATTGAGCTCTATTTTTTCAAGCAATTTGTATGTTCCGAACTTATCAATTAATATGTCAGGCATATGTTCACAAATGCAGCTTGAGGCACGTTCCTTGGAAAAACAGATTCGAAATATTCATTAAAGCAACTTGTCTGATTGATATCATTATTAATAGTGGTATTATTGAAGGTAATTGCCCGAATGCCTATGTCTACTCTTGTTGAGGCGGTTGGAATTCAGCTAGCGTACTTTATAGTTCTAGTTATCAGCCCTATCTACGATTTTAGCGCTGCTATCCGTTTCCGTCCCCGATCTTTAGCGGGTTTCGTATGGGTGGAAAGCAATGATTTGGGAGGAGGAGGGGCGACGCCACTCACCTGCAGCTTCCCATTCTTGACCAGCTGGTCCAGTTCGACATACTTGTGTTGAGTGGAAGTTTACTTCGTGTTAGACGGAGGATGCGAAAAATTCTATTTCCCTCCTTTCTTTTTCTTTATGTTTTTTCCTGTCTTTAGTGCTGAGTTACTGCTACTCGTTCTTTCGGAATTTCGCAGTGCATTGTCCGTGGCGTGTTCGTCGCCACGTTGTTTGCACTGGAAAGATCTACGTCCCCTCTACAAACGGAGTTTTCATTCCGCCTACTCTGCAATTTTGTTGTCTCTTTGTCGGACAGGTGTCTGCCCTGTCCCACCATGTCATACAAATTACATGCTAGCATTGTGCAACCGTATGTGGTTACAGGCTGACTTCCCCGGGTTGTATAGCACAGCTCTGGGCTTGTACTTGTCTCCTTAGGTGACCCTGGCTTTGTTCGAAGTTCCACAATTTCGGAACTCCAGGAGATTGCCTTCTCCGTGAAAGCTTCTCACCTTCTATCGACGAAATTCGGTGGCTTTTGTATTGGCCTCTGTAATGACTGTGTATCACGTAGTCTTCTCTCTGTTTTACGTGCCCGCACAGATAGAGGTCTCCTCCTTTTGTTCCAATCGCTATGACTGTGTATCACGTAGTCTTCTCTCTGTTTTACGTGCCCGCACAGATAGAGGTCTCCTCCTTTTGTTCCAATCGCTAAGTCCCTGACCAGTCTGTCTTCTGCGCGGATGCTCGACGTGCTCGCGATGATCAGGTATTGGTCCGGGCTACTGTGAAGTAAGGCCTAACTCGACGCGTTGGAAGTTCAAGTTCGTCGCCGTTACCGATTTGATGACTAACACTATGTCCTCTGGTCCGAATCTGAACAGAACAGTGGGTTTCCATGCAGCTTTGGCTTGCCTTGGTCCTCCAGCTGCGTGCTCAGTGGGTTCCGTTTCGTGTAGCGCTTGGTGGCTACCATGTGCTGACCTTTCCTCCCTTTGCGCGAAGGCTTGGTATCGGCTGGTTTGTGACACCACTATCTATGTTATGCCTTCCGGGTGGTAGCTGCGTTGATGGTCGGTGCCCATGTTGGTCGAGAGAGGTCTTCCCGTCGTGAAACGCAGGCGTTTAGCCGTTAGGCTGTGCCGCGGCACTACGATGGATGGGAGCAAAAGTGCTTCGAAAAGTCGAAATTCGGTCCACCTTTTTGAAAGCGTCTCCTTGTGTACCGTATGACTTGCTGGTCTTTAAATAATACAATATATTTGGGACCTGATGCGTTGGTAAAGCGCTACGTTCGAAAATCGCCCTAACCGATGTTGCATGCATCGCTCGCTAAGCGCACTGGCGCATGCAACATCGGCTCCATGACCGGAAAAAGCATTAGTATAAAAAATGCAGCTGATTTGGCTAAGTTCACCAAACGTGAAGTACGTTACATAACTCGCCACCATTTTATTTTGATGTGGTTCGCTGGTGGCGTTTCAATGCCAGGATTTTGGCACACATCGTCCAAATGAGTAATTGAGGGCCTCAGTGATAGCGCGTTATGAAATTTGAGAGACCGCTTCGTACCTCAACAGGACGTTTCAAGAGCTGTATGTTGAACCCATTGCACATGGATTCAAGTCCATGAAGGCGACAACATGTAACTCACGCGGTGGCTATGAGGTTCCGCATTCTTTTCCAACAATAAATTTCTGGGCTTGAATACGCTCCGACGTTTCTTCTTTTTTGCTGGGACGTTTTATGGTCGAGTTTCTCCAGACATCTCGCGGTTTGGCGCTTTACACTGTTTGTCATTGCTTCCCAGCTAAGAGTGCAATAAGACGTCATGTCATGCGCCACAACCGATATAGCAGAACTGATTCTGCAGATACATAATGACATGAAAAAGAAAGAAAGGAAGAAAGAAAGAAAGGGGGGTAATAATTAAAATTTAAGGTTGCACAGCGGACGTTGGTACAGTACAAGTAATGTAAAGATGAGAATTCGCAGATTGATCCGGATAGTAAGTGAGTGAATTCCAAGAGAAGGGGAGAGGGAGCTAGTCCGGTTTAAGGATGGGATTAGCAAGGTTGTGGTTTTAACTTTGCCGGAGCTGGCGCAACGAAAAGTTCATTGCAGGAGTTGCGGAGATGCGTATGTCACTTATTGGGTGCATTTAGGCAGAATGTGATATTGATAAATTAAAGAAATATGACAAGGCACGCTTCGTAACCTAACCTCCATGCATCTATTAGTTTTCTTCATGAACACGCTGCCACAACTTAAGATTACTCCTGCACAAATGATTGGGACCGCGTCGAATGTGTTGAGTTGTGCACTTTGCTCTGCATCCAGAGCTAGGTATACGTCTCTTCATCAGAAGTGCTCTAAGCCCTGGAAGTTCCAGTGACTATAGGATAGCACTCTATATTTCGAGCTTCGCTGTAATTTTCTTGGAGATGTTGACAGTGTTGCTACCCTAAGCGTCAAACTTTTATCTTATGCTCCTGCACAGATGAAGCTGGCTGGTTCTTGAAGATTTTTCGTCACAATCGTTCTACTGCCATAAACACAGCAGCGAAACACCAGCCGTCTTCAGTTTTGCAACCTGAATCTTATCATCTTGATCATTACCATCAGCTTCACAAAGCCTATCATAGGTCAAAAAGACACTGTCGCCTTTCTCCTACTCTCTCTTAATTTCATCACCTGCAGTCATCTAATACGCGCATTGCTTTTTTTTTTTAATCTTGTCTCCTCAGCTGCTTTTCTGCCAACAAACAATAACGTTCGCGTTCTTTCGGAATACAGTCATTTATCCAAAGACAACATCGCTTATATTGCCTTCGCCTTATGCGCCTTCAATAAAAAATTCTCTTTTATTCAGACTAAGGCGGCATGTCTTGCACACCTGGCTGTTTCCCAGTCTCTTCACCTTAAACTTATCGTTTCCCGCTGAAGAGCTCGCCGATTTTTGTACGCAAAGACAGAAAACACGAAGCTGTGGGTTTTCGCGAAAAAACACAGGGCGAACTTGATTCTCAAGGTACAAAATATGACAGCACCAAATATGAAGGAACGACTCCGCCATTCAACGACAGGTAACGTTCTGTACTTTGTTTTCAAATATTAGGAAGAAATTTTATTACAAACTGTTGAACGAACATATTGTAGACGTCGCCTGTAATCTACCGGTGCAGACAAAAGTAAAGAAACGCGATATTTTCTTCTACATTTTTTTACGCATTGCATTACTGAAACTTGCAATCGTGGTATGCGCGGACCGGTAGTAAACGCCAGTGCCCTTTACTTTGGACAAATATTGCATTCTTATTTCCAGTGCAGGAGGGGTGATTTCGATTTTAACGAAAAAGCGTGCTCAGTTTACTTGCGTCCGCAACTTTACATCGCTCGATAAGTAGGGTATAATTTTTGAAGGTGACATTACTTGGGTATCGCAGTGAATTTAAAGAGGAGAGAGAAATATGAATGACTTACTTCATTTGCAGGATCTCGTTTGTTTTATTCCGAATAAGGTAAGACAATAAAATAACTAGGGTGTTTAAAAAAACGCCTTACTGTGTTCAATATTCAAACCGAATTTGAGCATTAAGGTTCAAAGAGTTATACATGGTCTGATTGAATAAAGATATAGATTCAGACCCAGGATTATATGACAAATGAGACTGAAAATGTGTGGTAGAAGATGCGAACCGCAAATATGTTAGTGCCATAGCAGTCAGCATCAAGAAGAGGGTTTAACTTCAGACTAGTTTAGAGCAAAGAGCAGCCGTATGACCTTTCAAGCGCAAGCTTCTGTCCTATACAATGCCTAATGTGGAAACGTTGCTTCGAAGAACAGTGTTACCTGCTTTAATTTAAATGTATAAAAGCGGGTGTATTAGGGGAGTCGAATAACGTAGAATTGAATTGCGTAGTGTCTATATTGATTAGTGTCTAAACGGTTGAACAAAACAAGTTCATATTTTAGGTTACCATAACTTTAATTTACACTGCAGGTCATAATCTACGATATCGCAACAAAATTGATGTTCAGCTTTAGCCTTGCATGACGATCTTAGTGTAGAAGCGATGACTGATGCCTTCAGAGGTATCATTACTGAGTGCGATGCAGAAATAGGAGGTAGGATCTAGTCAGAGGTCACACCGGCAAATTATCTAAGCAGAAGAAAGACTTGATTAAAAACGCCTAAGTCTGGAAGCTTCCAACCCAACAGACAGAATGGAACTGGCATAAATATCAAAGCTAATAATTAGGTTTACAGTGTCCTACATACAGAAGTATAACATTAATGAAATGGAGCGCGTTCTAAAGAAAGGAGGCAGCCTTCAAGCGGTGACGAGGAAATGGGAGATGGGCAAAAATTAGATATATACGCTAAGGGACAAGACGAGCATTGTCATCACGAATGTAAACAGCGCAGACAAAGTAGCCGAGGCGTTCTATACTGATTTATACAGCAGCCAAAGTAGTGAGGGTAATAATAATGTTGGCAGCAGTGAAAAGCAGCCAGACGTTCTGCCAGTGACGAAGGACGAGGGTAAGAAAGGTTTAGGTACATAGACAGGTAAGTACACCTCTAGTTACATGCCGGCAAACGACGGTTTAATCCGTCGAGATGCTGGCTAAGCGTCAACCCAGGGTTAGGCCCTAATCTGCATTACCCCAATTCGGCCCGTTTGTGGTGGGTCGTGAGACTTCTGCTTTTCAAGCGCACCCCGGGCCTGCTGAACGGTCCATAGTTGACTGTCTTCATCTGTACATTGCACAGCACTTTGAAGTTCAGGCGGGTATGTCCTGGAAGTAGGAATCTTGGGAAACTATAAAACAGCAGAAAGCTGCTGGTGTGGTTAAGGTAACTACAGATTTGTTGACGAATGAACGACATATCGTGCTACAAAAATCTGGCGACCTTGTATACGCAATGTCTGGTGTCATCGATGTTACTGGAATAATGGAAAAACAATAACATTATCATAATTCATAAGAATGGGGACATTAATAACTTGAAAAATTACAGGCCTATCAGCTTACTATCTGTAACTTGTAAGGTAAATACTAAACTAATTGCTAACGCAGTCAGGACAACCTGAGACATCAATCAATCGAAAGATCAGGCAGGTTAGCGGGAAGGGTACTCTACTATCGATCATATTCTTAATTTCAACCAGGTGAGAGAAATATCGCTCAGAATATAACCAACCCTTATGTATGGCGCTCACTTATTACGAAACAGCATTTCACTCAGTAGAAACATCGGCAGTCATGCAGCCATTGAGACACCAGGGTGTAGACGAGCCGTACGTGAAAGTACTGGAAGATATATATAGTGACTGCCCAGCAATCACATTTTTGCATAAACAAAATAACAAAATACCTACTAGGCAATGTGTTATGCCACGAGACGCGATCTCCCAGCACTATTAATTCGCAGCTTGCTTAGAAGTATTCAGATACCTGGAATAGGAGCAGTTAGGGATAAGGGTAGATGGAGAACGCCTCAGTAATCTGCGATTTGCTGATGACATTGCCTTGCTAAGCAACTCGGGGGATGAAGCGGAAAGAATTATCGACGACGTAGAAAGGAAAATCGGAAACTTAGGCCTGAAAATCAGTATGCCGCAGGCTAATGTAATCTCCGATAGCCTTGGGAAGAAAAAGGCTTTTACCATAGGTAGCGTAGAACTGGATGTGGTAGACGAATATGTCTGCCTAACAGGTAGTAACCGCAGATCCGGACCATGACAGGGAAATAACTAGGAGAATAACAATGCGTTGGAGCGCATTTGGCAAGTACTCGCAGATTATGGCTAGCCGCGTACCCGTATTCCTCAAGAGGAAAGTATACAACAGTTGCACCTTACCTGTACTCAGCTATGGGACTGAAACGTGGAAGCTAAGGAAAAGGGTTCTATCTAGGTTGAGGACAACGCAGACGGCTATGGAACGAAAAATGGTAGGTGTAACGTTAAGAGATAGGAAACGCGCAGAGGGAGTCAGAGAAATAACCCGAGTTAATGGCACTTTAGTGTAAACCGGGAAGTAAAAAAGAGCAGGGCATGTAGTGTGTAGAGAGGCCAACCGATGGTCGCTAGGGGTGACAAATTCCATTCTAATTGAAGGAAAGCGTAGCAGGGGCGGCAAAAAATTAGGTGGGTGGATGAGGTTAAGAAGTTTGCATGATCAAGTGGGCGCAGCTAGCACAGGATGGGGATGATGGGAGGTCATCGCCCTGCATTGGATAGAGTCCGGCTGATGATGAAATTATTTTATTACATTTCCTCACCATGCGGCTTGCACTTTAATGTAGCTTTTTCTTTTCAAATCTACACAGCCTTTTCTCCCCCTTTGAAGGGCTCGACAGAACATGTGCTGTTGGCCTTAATATTGAAGGCGTCGCGCGAGCGTTTATTTTCAGGCGGGAATGTGAGAAAGGAGAGAGTATGCATGGGCAAGGGCATGCTCGCAATTGACGCTTCTCCCGCGAGCAACGCCTACTGTACTGCTCCGATAAGTGTGAAGCAACCCCTGATTATAAACACTTGATATGCCGCGGAGTCCAAATAAGGTTAGGGCACTTAATTTCATCCGCCGCTTATAGTGTGGTATTGGGCGCATTTGCCATAAGCCTCCTATCGTTCCCAAACACCAGTTGCAATGTTTACTTATTATTAGAAGAAGACCCTCGATATAAGCGAATAATTTAGTTCAAACTAACACCCTCAATAGGCTACCTACAAACGCGACCGGAGATTAGCGTCAGAGTTTGAATTTTGAAACATACACACATGAGACAGAACTTGAAACAAGCACTATCACTATTCGGTTGCAAAACGTGATTCCCGATGTTGCTTCCCACGAAGTAGAACAGACAAGCAGACCCGCTGGCTCCAACGGCATTATCGGGCGAACGCGATCCCGATTCTGGTCTGCTTCGCATCCCTTAATTGCAGCTGCGCCAGACAGTCCACTCTTGCGCGGTGTGTTTAAAACATTGGCTCACTGTACCTTAATTAGATTAAACAATACTCACTATGCCAAAAATAAAAGAATACTGAAGGAAGTTATTTAAACTGTAGTAAAATTTCGAACCGGCTTCGTTTATTTTCATTCGCTGGGGCATAGATAACAATTGCAAAATATCCATAGAACTAGCGGTTATGAACCTTACATACATACATACATGCATACATACATACATACATACATACATACATACATACATACATACATACATACATACATACATACATACATACATACATACATACATACATACATACATACATACATACATACATACATACATACATACATACATACATACATACATACATACATACATACATACATACATACATACATACATACATACATACATACATACATACATACATACATACATACATACATACATACATACATACATACATACATACATACATACATACATACATACATACATACATACATACATACATACATACATACATACATACATACATACATACATACATACATACATACATACATACATACATACATACATACATACATACATACATACATACATACATACATACATACATACATACATACATACATACATACATACATTTTATTACCATTCATCAATACAGAGTACGTTCTCGTGCCCGCAGAAGCGCAGGAGCGCTTGTGGGCGGGCCACGGCAATCGACGGGCGCGTGCTCCACGCCAAAATTATTAAACTACTATTTTTTGTTCTTCTCGCTTAACTTGAGCAAGAGACGTCAAGGGTACCATTTCATTTGGCAATCTATTAAAGTGATAGGGAACGTAATAGCCACGACACCTTTTTTCGTAATTAGTGTACACCCTTGGTAGTTTAAAACGTTCATTCCTGCGAAACACTCTTAACGCATAATATCACGTTAAAATAACATGTTCCTGCTCTCGAACGAATTGTTACATGAAAACGCCGCGGGAGGATGAATATCGAGCACTAAGCGCCGTTCTGAGTCAATTACAAGGGTGCGAATTGTAGGAACTCGAACAGGCTGTCAAGGAATCATGGGATTTAGAATGTAATAAAATATTTCCTCGATGGTTGTTTGAGGAGTGACGACGGCCTTTGCAGAGACTCAAGGAGTGGTGATACTCCTGCATAATACAACAGATAATCGACACGTAGAGGTTGTCTTGAACCTGCCCTTAGATCGGCGAAAAGAACGCCAATAGTTTGTCTTAGAGATAGAAGAATGTGTAGTAATTTTAACTATTGCTACGTATAAAACACTTCTGCAGGAATGAACCAGGAGCGAAGTGGACAATGCCTACAAGAAGCAGTTAACTCTAGAACACAATATCAGTGATTTCGACACAGGAGCGTTTGCTATAAAAACAAGGTTTGATAGTAAAACAATGAAAGGTGGACGCCGACCGAAGCATAAAAACCGATAAAATAAGACGTTATAGCTCCCGTACGTGAACCATCCACTACTGCGTCTCTCGTGGCCCCAGTCGCTTTTGGACATTAAACACAATAAACTAAGTCAGACCAAACTTTCTTCTCAATCTGCGCAAACGTCTTCAATTTTGTTTTCCTCTTTTATTACGTCTGACGAGACAAATTTTCGTCCATATCCCAACTTCAACAACAGCTTTATAAAAGAACGCAGGTGAAGAAACACAAATTACAAAACATATACAAATAATACATATATCGGTTTGATTTGTTTGGTTTGCTTTTTGGAGTTTAACATCCCAAAGCGACTCAGGCTATAAGAGACGCCGTAGTGGAGGACTCCGGAAATTTCGACCACCTGGGGTTCTTTAACCTGCATCGTAACATCGTACAGCACACGGACACCTTTCCATTTCGCCGCCAATGAAACGCAGCCGCCGAGGCCGGGATTCGATCCCGCTTCCTTGGGCACAGTACTCGGGCGCCGTAACCACTGCACCACCCCGGCGGGGCATTAAATCGCGCTATGTGTTAGGGTACGGAAAGACGTAACGTGTACAGAGCTTATAAACGAAGCGCGTACTTTCAACTCATTTGAAGTGTACGCTTCGTCCGTAGGTTGTGCTGTTCACGTTTTGTATTTTCGTAGCCGCTAACGCGATATAGCCACTATGAAACACAATCTAGTCCTCGATCTTGCCGTGTTGCCTAGAAAGACACAAGGCATGAAATACAACTCTAAAAACCTCCAATGACAGCACATGGACACACTATTAGTGCGATGTGTGACTGTCGCGGCCGACGTTTAGGCAAGTGTTCCAATCCCGAGAAACTGCGTCGATATGACCCAGAGCTCAATTGCGGTTCGTTCCTTCCTAACGTAGAGGCGCATGCCGACAATAAGGGGTACCTGTCATTAATCAGGCGGTGACACCCAGAGCTTTTTTAAATTCAATACAGAAGTATTTATGTAAACAAAAATATACTAAAACATCTCCTACATACTAAACGAGAAAATAGGGTCTCGTGATCTCAAAATTTGAACCTTAAATATTATGATGAAACACGCTTTTATTCTTGAAGGCAATTATGAAGGGAGCTTAGATAGCACGATATATTTATAGATTATAGAGAACAGCCTGCGCCTGCGTGCATTCCATACTTTGTCGGCGCGTGACAGTTTCATATTGTCATAAAGCAAGTAAAAGTAAATTAGGCAACTAATCTCTCACACTGCCTAAACATGCTACTTGGCTGTCACGCAGAACAATTAGCCACTGGGTTCAGGAGAAATATTTCTTTTAAGGAGAAAGCATTTCCTAGTTCTTGGGCTGCAGAAATGTTCCAGGAAGTGTTAGCAAGAACTGACACTTACAGAAAATATTAATATGTCTCTAGCTGTAACTGAGTCGCTAGCCCTTCAATTCCCAGCCGAGCGCGCAAAGCACTACTCTACGCTGGGTTCGAGAACCATCGTTCGATATTCTCATTGTCTAGTGTCAGGATGATAGTAGCGATGGTGACGACGATGCAGTTAGTGATAATGATAAATATGATAGTAGCGACGACAGTGACGGTTCATTTAGTGATAGGGATGATAGCAGTGACAGTGATCATTTTAACAATAATTATGAAGACGACAGTAGGACTGAAAATGATGATCCAATTAGTGAAAAAAGTTCTGTAGAGTGGCTTTCGCCGTTTTCGGTCTTAAAACTTAAGCGCACTCCCGTAATACTTTAGCTGTGTGGAGGGCCTCGATTATTTCCCTAAACACGAGAGATGAAGCCTCGGCAAGGAACCTATTTTTTTTTTCATGAACCAGAATGAAGGCAGACTTTTAACACTGAGATGCAAGATGGGAATGCAGTACTTTTTACAGCCTAAACAACGATCACATGATGTGTACAAGTGCCTGGCTTATATGTACAGTAATTATTAACTGTTTTTCATTTACTTGTTTTATTTCCTGCAAATGCCACGTATGCACATTTTTATCGCGCTGTTTTTCACAGTGGTCTTCTTTGGGCCATCGACAGTTGCTTACTACTTTTACATATCTATTTGGTTTCATGGAGTGTTTGATATATCTTTCTTCGTTCTAATAAACGTTTAATTTTCGAGAAAGCACTCGTGATGTTGGTGGTCTTGGCGGCCTCTAGCGGTCTTGCGTTTCTTAGACGCCTATAAAGACACTTAGTCATTATTCCGAGTTCATCAAGTCCTTCACATACCCTCACGTTTCGAACTTCGCTGGGAAAATTGAAAGGACGTGATTGCGGCCATGGCAACTGACACTAAGAAAGAATATATCTGTTTGGTGTTAATCGTAATGTAATCACGGATATAAATGTGTACAGGATTAAGAAAACACCTGCACGTACAGTCGGCAAGGTTTGCGTTCGGAAGTGCTCTCAATGATAAGTTACACAACATGAATGCCAAATAAAGTGAGAAATGCAACTGCCGCCGCCATAATTCTCTAGGCAAGTAATACTAAACAATTTTCTTTCTTGCCTTCTTATAGCGTGCTAACCACAGTGTGCATCACAAAGGACTAATTATCTTGGATTTGTGCGTAAGAACAAAAACGAACACTGCCATTCGATTGCAAGCCATTTATTTCTTCAAAAAAGGCAGAATGCATATCTTCCGTGCTAGGTGGCTACCAGTCCATAGCTGACAGCGACCTGACATTCAATGACCCGAGTTTGAACTCCCAGGTCTGAGCTGGCCAAAACGGCCTCCCATTGCTGACGAGTAGGAATTGTATTAGAGATTCTGGGGGCGGCTCCTCTTTACAGTTCCACAATACGTCATCACAAGTGGATGTTTCCCCACATAGTGTACATTCCGGGTCGTAATCCCCGGGGAAGAAGTTTGACAACAGGTAAGAAGTCATAAAGGATCGCGTCTGGAGTCGCCTTCAGCTGGTCATAATGTAAGAAGAATCAGCTTGCCAAAAAGTTGAATGATTATTGGAAATTCGCTAAAACTTTAAATTCACCTAATGACACATGGTGCAGTGCAGGTTTCTGACTAATACGTAAAATATAAGGTAGAGCTAAGAGCACAGCATTCGGCTTTCGCTTTTCGTCAAGCCTGCGTTGGTGCGTGCATTCGCCCAAATTTCTCAGTGGCATCGAGCCTTATCTACAAAGGTACAGACGTAAAAAATTCGCGTAAAACATTTTTCGATAATTAGAATTCATTATACTGAACAGTAAGAATGATTGAGGTATTTGGGATCCCAACGCACCTGCGTCTTGCTCATATGAAGAAGAGAAGCAAACACGTGCTGAACAACAAAGAAACAGAAGACGCACTACATTCCCCCGTCGTTTCTGCAGCCATGGGCAACCTAGTAACCACCGTAGGTCAGGACGCAGGAGAAAGCGGCTTGAACCAGCTGCTTGGAAGCAGCGGCATCGAGCCGGACGATCCCGCGGACTTGGCCTCCGGTCGACGGCGAGAAGATGGCGACAGAGCAGCGAGAGCGGCCGAATCGACTCCGTTTCAGGGCCGTGGCGTGACGCGAAAGCCTCCCGTGACACGAGCCCCCCTCGGAAGGCGGGCTTCACTTACAGCCACCGGCGGGGCTGCAGCGCTGATCGGTGGGGAGAGGCGTGCCTTGCTGCCAAGCAGTCCGGAGGGGAGTGGACGTCGCCAGTCTGTGAGCGTCACTTTCTTATTACCTATCAAATGATTAAACACACTTTTTTCAAGATCGGTACGGCTTATGCTCCTGCTGCCTAAAATGAGTTCAATGGTCACTGTTTATTCAGCGCTCGCGAATTCTTCCATTCTTCGTGATAAGTGTCCATGAACTGTTTGCAGCATATTTGAACGAAGCTCTCTCTTCGAGCTCGAAATTACTAAAGATATCCTGTTTGCACGTAGCGGCACCGTTATGAATAGGGTATTTTCATTACTTTTAGAGATTATTACAACTTCCTTATCACCCTGTAAATGCATCTATTATGTCTACATTTCGATTAATCTACATCGCTTGCATATGCGCTGTTTCTATACGACCTCTCCTGACCTGTCGAGCCAAAGGGGCCATTAACAAAGCGCCAGCCAACGTTCATTACTCCGTCCGTCCTAAAGAGGTTCCTCGCGCAGATTTATTTATGGATTGATTGATGTTCAGCACCCTAAAGACTCTCTTGCGAGGGTATTCCATTGGATAGAGGGTTCACACGAACACATACAACAGAAATGCAACAATAACACTTCAACAACTGAAATTTACACAACACTCTTGATACCAATATACACCGACAAAGCACAAAGCCTTCCAATATTACAATATTAAATAAGGTATTGCACGGCGTGTTATTGGAAAGGATTTTGTAGTGATTGTAAGTTACCTTCAGTAGCGATGTCTGATGGCAGGTTATTCCAGACTTTTATTGTTTTACTGTATGCACTCGTCATCTCACAATAAGCTTCCTAATGAACCGTCGTTGTAAACCAGGCAGTCAATTTGTCTGCAGGCACGAAATGCGAATAGTTATTTAAGTTTCTCGAAAAGGACGCTATTTGTACTTCTGACAAGCAACACGCGCCTCTTTGGGGTGCCTTGTAGGGCAGCCTGTGGAACCCGCGTCCCCAGCTGCGGCTGGCGGTGGGCGCCTCGAAGCGTCAGGCGACAGCGCAGAGCTGTCCGGCTGCGCAGTCCTCCCAGGCCTCGTCACTGGCGCTGCCGGAGAGGTTCTCGCCGGGCTCCTCCTCGGAAGAGCAGCGTATTCTGCCTCAGGAAACACGCAGCCCGGCCGCATCATCGACGGCACATGTCCGGCGTCATTTGGAAGTGAGTTGTCAAAAATATAGCTGCAATTACAAAATTCCCGATTATATCTGTAAACCTAAACTTTCCCCGTAAAATGAAATGAGGAAACCATACGGACGACTTTTGGTGTTTAAATACGGCCATTATGCTGGACATAATAGGAGCTCTTGATTATCATTCTATAATGAATGGTACTATTTCACATTAGTTGGTTTCGTTTGTCTTGGTTTAGTTTGGTTTGAAGTGACTGGATGTATACGGTTTAACGTCTCAGAGAGACATCGCCTACGAAGAATGGTAGTAGAGGGCTTCGGAAACGTCGACCATCTAGCGTTCTTTAACATCGCACCGTACACACGCTCCTTGTGCTGCGCCTCCATTGAAACGTAGACACGGCAACCAGGATCAGTTCCGCGTACTCACGATCAGCCGTCGAGTGCCCTAACCCCTGAGCCAACGTGCCGATGTCATAAGTCTTGCTCTGAACCGCACTGGCTGACATTGGCAACTTTTTGAGAAAGCTCCTACTATTGCCTAACATCTCTGATATCAATTCTTCTTCGGTGTATTTTGAGTGCAGCAGCTACGCGCGTAAGTGCGTGGTTTTGTAAGGAGAAAGGTAGCATGCGATCCTTCCTTTGTGCGTGGCGCATGGTGTTGGGCTTTAAAAAAAAAAGCGACCACTCCGGCGACGATGGTAATGTAAACTGTCCCGTGCAGGCCTCCTTAAGTGAGGACCGAGCCTAGTCTGCTCAAAATTGTCAGCAGCAATCTTCTTAAGCAAAGAAAGAAAGAATTGTGAAGTACAGCTAACAACACCGTCGATACCACAGCGTGCAGCCCAACCTAACATTTTGCCCCCCCCCCTCAAAGGCTAAATTGTTTTAATGTGGAAGAAAATGGCACTTGATTTGAGCGGATTTGAACCTTCCAAGAAGCCAACATAATTAATCGAAACATGTTCGGTTTGACCGAGAACTCTAAGAATGACGGTAAAGAAGATGCGTGAACATGTCGGAGTTCCACATGTTGACGCAGCATTGCGCCGCTCATATTGTTGGTTGCTCCAGTTGCAACCACCGAGAATTTAACAAGGCTAGTGAATGGCCTTCCTTCCAAACAGCGAGTTATGAAAGCGGGTGGACTATTAAGGAAATGTATACCCATGGTTATGAGCAAAGCTGCGCAGACACACCGCTTGACTAAACTCAGATCCGCTCTCTCAATTTCATCTCTTGTCCCCGTATCGCCCATGCTATGGCCGTAACATTCAATGCTGGGATGCGGTGGCCTTGCCAAGAAGTCAGTTGTAACGCTCCTGTGCGACGCAGCGTCTACTGTGACGGAGTCGATAGACATCGGATTACCCGTGTGCATGATGCTTAGCAAATCTATCACAAGGATCGTTATTATAGCCAGCTTTCGAACAGTACAACATGAAACCTACATGCATTCTGAGATACCTGCCAATAGCGAATAAGGCGATGCTGTCAGTCAACTACGATTGCAAGATCGCTTCACTTGATGTAGTTAACTTAAGCAGGGTCTGTCTTAGTAGTGGAAACCATCCGGAAGTTCTAACAGCCTTGGCACTAAACATCTCAGGTTCACCGCAGCAGGCAAGAGCACAATCCGTACGCCATTCTCTCCGATTAAGAAGACTTGTTGTGGTCAGAGCCACGGTTTTTCAAGTTTCAGTCTGCGCACCTGTACATGAGGAAAAAAGCATTCCTAATTTATTCTTCAGACGTTTTGTAGCCGATGAGAAAGAAGATTGCGGATAAGCAGCGCAGACTTCGGGAATTGTCACCGGTAACGCATTCAGACCGTGAAACCTCGACTGTTCCATACAAGAAACAGGGTGTATGGCGATTACAGGCTAACGGTGGATATAGCGCGCGTAAAAGAACAGTATCCGCTGGGTGGAATCGACTACCTTTATACGGCGTTCCACACTTCAGATGTGCTTACCACTCTTGATCGAGGCGCATACAGTCAGATTCCATTAGATGAAGAACCTAAGAAGCCGGCAGTCATTACCACCTATCAGGGGCTGTCCGGCACAACCGTCTACTTTTCCGAAATTCATCACCAGGTATATCTCAGTTTACTAGGAACACGATGCTCAGCAGCGCACCAGACGTGTAAGCTTTCATGGACGATGTTCTTGCTGCAAAAAAGAAAGACGGAGGCAAAACACGTTTCTCTGCATTATTTTTGTGAGCTCTTCGTCAGTTTGAGCAAGAGCAAGTGCAGTTTCCATATAGTAGTATTCTCTTACGTATGGTATAAAATCAACCATGAGGAACTATAGTCACTTGAGAACATAGATGTTGTCATAAAAGCTTCAAAATAATACTAATAGGAGCAAGGTACCTTCCTACGTTGGTCTTCTGACACAATTCATCAAGTTGCTTACACGGCTGCTTTTCTCGCACTGATGTATGACGTATTAGGTAACAATCGTATATATATATATATATATATATATATATATATATATATATATATATATATATATAATTACAAGCGAGGTTTCTGTTGACGCAAGACGAGCATCGAAGATCCAGCTGTGTCCACTTGTGAGTTCCAGCACGAGCCCCTTCTTCATCGACCTCATTTTCTCTTGTCTCAATTTCTGGGTGTCACACTTCCCCCGATGCAGCTGAAGCCCGCTGGGCGACTTAAACATTTTCGCGTGATCGATACGGCTTTAAACGAACGACGTGCACGACTTCACTTTCTGCAGAGCGACGGCCACTTTTGGGGAGGTGAGCGATACAATAATTGAGCTCGCTCAGTTGGGTAAGAACGACAAATGGTCCATCGTAGTGGCACAGCAGCTTTTCTGACAGACTCCACGTCCTGATAGATCGCCACCGCAAGACCAAATCTCCAGGCTGGTAAATAACGTGACGGTGGTGGTCATCGTACCATGCTTTCGAGCGATCCTGGGACGCAAAGATGCGAACGCGGGCAAGCCGGCGGGCTTCTTCGGCAAAGCAGATTGTCTCAGCTACCGAGGTATTTTCATCACTAGTGGCTGAAAACGGAAGGATGATGTCCAGGGTATATCGTGGGTGGTGAGCATAGAGCAGAAAGAATGGACTAAAACCAATGGTCTCATGACAGGCGGTGTTGAAAGCGTAGGTAATGAACGGTAGTACACTGTCGTGACTGTCTAACTTTTTAGGATCTGCGTCGATGTACATGGACAGCATGTTAGTTATCGTACGGTTAGGGCATTCAGTTAGACCATTGGTCTGCGGATGATAGGCCGATGAATGGCGAAGATGACAGGCACATCAACGGAGCATCTCCTCCACGACGTCGGCCGTAAATTGGCGACCACGGTCGATGGTAATCGCTTGTGGTGGTCTGTGGCGAAGAACTATCACCCGCAACATAAAGCAGGAGACTTGATACGCGCTGGCCGTGGATATGGCTGCCGTCTCAAAGTATCGAGTGAGGTAGTCCACGCAAACAATGATCCAACGGTTTCCATTAAGGAATACCGGAAAGCGGCCAAGCAGATCAACGCCAACTTGCTCAAATTGTGCACGGGGTGGTGTGATGCGGTGAAGTTGCCCCGCTGCGACGCTTGTGGGACGTTTGTAGCGCTGACATTGGGTGCAGCTGGCGACGTTTCGCTCAGTAATTGTTCAAATGTTTGGCCAATGAAATCGCTCCTGAGGAGCGTTCTTGCAGTTCCAAGATGACCAGAACTAGAGTTATTGTGCATGACCTGTAATAAAAGATGGTATAGGCTCCTCAGAACATCCAGAAGGAAGCAGGGACCTGTTGAGGAATAGGTTTTCTTCCAGAGCAGACAATCACGCACAAAAATCGATGTCCACCTGACCAATCTTGAGCCGCTGCGAAGAGAGGTTCGAAGGTGGGATCTCTTTGTTGTTTTCTATAAACGTGGAGTTGTCAGGAAAAGCCTTTGATACCGACGCGACGCAGTTCTCGAAATCATCGGCGTCAGACTCCGTCGTATGAAGAGGAAGGCGCGAAAGGCAGTCCGCGTCAGCGTGCTTACAGCCAGTTTTGTATGTGACTGTAAAGTCATACGCTTGTAACTGTAGGGCCCATCGTGCAAGTCGGTCACACGGATCCTTGAGATTGACTAACCAGCAGAGGTCATGGTGATTTGTGACAACGGTAAATGGGCGTTCAAAAGATACGAGCAAAAGCGTTGTATGGCGAAAACGACAGCGAGGCATTCCTGTTCCGTGACAGTATAATTGCGCTCCGGCTTACTAAGGAACCGACTCGCGTACGTCACGACGTGCTCCTTTGCTTTCGCAGCGCTGGACAAGAGCCGCGCCAATTCCAACACCACTTGCGTCAGTATGCACTTCTGTGGGCGCTGAAGGATCGAAGTGGCGGAGCACAGGTTGCGACGTAAAGAAAAAATTCAAGTGGCGGAAGGCGGAATCGCACCTAGGTGTCCACTAGAAAGGTACATCTTTATGAAAGAAGCTTGTCAGGAGGTGTGCGATATCAGCGAAATGGTGAATAAAACGGCGAAAATACGAACACAAACCCAGGAAACTCCGTAGTTCTTTGGCGGTCTGTGGTGGCTTGAAAGAGATAACCGCTGCTGTCTTTCCGGGATCAGGTCTGACGCCGTCTTTATCAACGAGATGTCCGAGAACTAGCGCTTGGCGTGCTCCAAAACGAAACTTCTTTGAGTTCAGCACGAGGCCAGCTTTGCACATGCAGTCCAGCACAAGCGCCAAACGTTCATTGTGCTCGCTGAACGTCTTCCCGAAAATCACATCATCATCCAATTAACACATACACACCTCCCATTTTAAACCACGGTGTATCGTGTCCATGAATTGTTCGAAGGTGGCGGGTGCATTACAGAGGCCGAATTGTATCACATTGAATTCGTAAAGGCCATCGGTTGTGATAACTGCAGTTTTCTCTCTGCCCACCGGGTGGACTGGTATTTGCCAATAGCCAGATCTGAGGTCAGCAGTAGAAAAGTAGGAGGCAGAAAACAAACAGTCAATGGCGTCATCTATACGGGGAAGAGGGTACATGTCTTTCCTAGTGACTGCATTTAGACGACGGTAGTCAACGAAAAAATGCCATGTGCCATCCTTCTTCCTAAGAGGAATCACTGGAGCAGCCCAAGGACTCTACGATAACACCCTCCGTTAACATCTCGTTAACTTGTTCATTTATCATCTTTCGTTAAGATGGTGGCGCTCGATAGGGCTTTTGTCGATTGAATCGGATGTGAGACGCGAGCGTCCATCCTGTGTAGGATACGTGAAGTAGAAAATAAAGATGAGCCACCTGGTTGGGAAAAGTCGAACAAGAAGGGGTGTCGCCCTAGAATGGCCAGCCGTGCACGGCGCTCTTTCGTTGAGAGCGAAGGGTCAATCATACGAAGCAATCGCGATTCATTTTTGGATGTCAGTCAGTGCTTTGTCTGTGTCGTCGGTAATCAAGTCAACAGATATTGGCGGGTCATTACTGCAGGATGCAAGTTTCAAACCTATGGGAAGAACGACAGGTTCTGTAGAGCAATTCACTGCCCAGAGCGCAGTGTGGCCTTTGGCAGCAAACACCATGGCATGAATGAATCAAGGCATTTTTCTTGATGCAGGTGAAGTGCAGCGGTTCGAAAGTCGCTTCAGACATGTCGAGGGTGGCGTCGAGGCAGGAAACCTGTACACATACAGCCAATGATGGAGGCACAATGCTATCTTCACAAACACAAAACGCACTCACATCACTACGCGAGCCTTCCATCAAACCAGGCGTAACACATTTGCCGACGCTAAGCTCGCCAGTTTGGCAGTCGACATTGGCGCCACACATCTTCAAAACGTCGAGCTTAAGGATGACGTTGTGCGTTGATCGGGCGAGCACTGCCATTTCCGTACAGAACATTTTATCACCCAAAGAAACTTTAGCACTGTACACTTCAACAACAAGCACTGGTTCGCTACTGACACCACAAAACTGAACACTTTTATCCCACTTAAATGACACTTTCTTCCGAGGCGACGCTTAAATGAAGCACTCAAAACTGGTATGGTGGCCCCGGTATCAACTAAAGCCATCACAGGAACACCATTAACTAAAACGTAGACTTTGTTCCGTAACATCAGCACAGGCGGCTGGTATCTCTTGTAACAGTGAACGTGCAGCGACCTCACCCCCATCGGTCGCGCCGACTGGTTTTTCGGCGGCGGTGAGCGGCGCCGGGGCGATGGAGAACGGCGCGCGCGGGAAGCTTGAGGGGGTGTCAGGCTTCTGTTCGATGCCGGTGAAATATCCGACAAAGGTGCTTGCCATGGGTCGCCGGAATCAGGAGGGTAACGCGAGCGACGAGAAGAGCCAGGATTGTAACCCTGCTGCTCAGGCAAGTTCATGGAGTCATAGCCGTAACGCGATGCGTGACAGCGAGAACATGATCTTGAGAGGTGGCCAAGTTGGCCGCAGCGATAGCACACAGGAGGTCTGCGAAAAGGTGGTCAGGCAAGTAGTCACCACTGAGAGCGTAGCGTCGACTGTTTTTATACGGGTTATGTGTCGCCTGGTAGTAGCGGGTCCGTTGCCTTGGGGGTGTTATTTTTATGTTGCTCTGCTGACTCTGTTCTATTCATCGAAGCCCGCTGCAATAAAGGCGGTTGTAGGAGGCAGACACGGCGGATACGATGGGTGCAGCGCTGAGGAGCCCCAAGCTAGTTCTAGGGACTGGCTCACTTCTTTGCGAACGATCTGACAGATCGTAGAGGCCAGATCGCCAGGCGATGTTACGTCTGCAGCGTCAACAGCGGCCACCGACGTAACACCAGCCAAACGTCCGAACTTGGGTGTTATCCGACGCATTTTCAGCGTCTCGAACGTGCGGCAATGCTGGATCACGTCAGCCACTGAATCAAGGCTTGATTTACCGATAAGGGAATTATAAATATCTATGGCAAACCCTTTAAGCAGATGGCCAACTTTGTCCTCTTCAGTCATGCGAGCATCGACAAGCTTACAAAGCTTCAAGACTTCCTAGATGTATTTGGTGCACGTTTCTCTAGAAAGCTGAGCTCATTGAGAGAGTGCTTGTTCAGCTCGCTTGTTTTTCGCGTCATAATCTCCAAAGCACTTCATTTCTTCCGCAAAGGGGTTCTAGGTGGTGAAAGCGTCCTCGTGGTTGTCGTACCACTTTAGGGCTGTGCAGTTAAACGCGAAGACTACGTTAGCTAGCTGGGCGGAAGAGTTCCACTTATTGTAACGGCTCACCCGCTGGTAGTGAGTGAGCCTATAATCCACGTCTTCACTGGATGACCCCGTGAATGAACGCGGCTCCCGGTGATGCTGCTATGAGCTGCTAGGCACGAATGTCGGAGCGTTGGTGTTAACAGACATCGTAGGCTCAGATGGCGGCAAGCCAGCGAGACGGCGACTTCGGCGCGGTTCAAGCTGGGAATCCGTCTTTGGCGTTTCTGATGACCGTGTACCCAGCGCCGTTTACAAAAATGTTCCAAGCGAGGTTTCAGTTGACGCAAGACGAGCGTCGAAGAGCCAGCTGTGTCCACTTGCGAGTCCCAGCACGAGCAGCGTTTTCATCGACCTTATCTTCTCTTATCTCCATTTCTTAGCGCCACAATATATATATATATATATATATATATATATATATATATATATATATATATATATATATATATATATATATATATATATATATATACAGACAGGCAGGCAGGCACACAGACAGACACACAGAGACAGACATACAGACCGCGCTAAATCACAATTATATTTCACTGTTAAATTCTACTGCCGTGTTTTCTGCGACTGTTGCCTAGGAATGAGAATGATATTTCAGTAGATCAATCCCCCGTCCCCCTCCTGAATATTGTAAGATTAAGTGTGACGTGTACTCTACCCATTCTAACCTCGTTATAGTTTGTGTTTTGTGCGCTGATAGTGACAACCTTTTGAGTGATATATCTTACTTTCTTTGTACAACATATGAAAGTGCATGACCTAGCGCAACACGTGTCATTCTGTCTTGTAACTTGCACCGCCACTACATCACGCGTGTGGAACCTTGTTTTGATATTGTGATGTTTATTTGTTAATAGTGGCTGGTCACGTGTTCTTGGATTGTGCATGTGTATGAGAAATGAGAACCGACTGCTTTGTTCTACATTCTTTGACAAAGGCCGGAACCCGGCCGAAATTTTGGAATAAAGTTTATTGTTTTTCTACCATGCGTCATCTCCTTTATGTTCGTATATATATATATATATATATATATATATATATATATATATATATATATATATATATATACACCTGATGTTTCAGCAAACGTGAACCATGAGGTGTAAAAATAGGCTTTTTCAGCTATGAAGTTAGCAACGGCCACGTTGTAATCCTAGCGTTGGTGAGCATCATAAAACAAGTGAATTATGTTAGCCTAATATGGTGGTTTAATAATTTTAAATAGTTTGTTTATAATTACTAAAGTCAGGTGATTGATTCTAAGAGGAGATCTGTAGACCGCCTCCAGTAGTACCCGTATAAGTTCTCAGCATTCCGGAAACGCGCCTTCCTTCGGCGCTGTGGCTGAACGAATTCCGGCCGTCGCGCAGCCTTTTCAAAAAGCGCGCGTTGTCATTGCGCCCCGAAGCGACGTCAATCACTGGCGCAATGATCACGTGATTTCTCTGCTTTGTTCTCTTAAGAGCAAGCAGCGGCGCCTGCCGCTGCGCTGGCTCAGCTGAAGTCGGCCGAGTTATCGCGAGAGGCTGCACGCGTGTCATTCAATCAGCGCTGAGTTGGTTGTTCCAGAGCAGTACAAAACCAAACGTGCAGCGTAAGTGTCTGTGGGAAACACCGGTCGAGCTAACAGGGTCCACCGTCTGTCCAGTTCTTAAATTGGTTGCACGCAGGTCTCGGCCTGGCAAGGTGTCACTCAGTGCTCATTTCCAAATGGCATCGTGGAGTCAATAAAGCTGTCAATTCAAGAGAAGCAGGACATAGCAGTTACCTACATAAATGCGGGAAGAAACATGCGCTTAGCTATTCAGCTTTATACTGTCCAGCACTCCAGTTGCAGTTTTCCTGAATAATCGTCCTTCGAGCATGTTTTTCGCAACTTTCTCTTCGCGAGACCAGTAATACGGAAACAGCGGTGCCACGTACTGGCTACAAAAGACAAAGATATTGACATATTGGCTTTCTTACGAACGAAGCGGGGTCGGAGCATCAGAGTGATAGCTCAATGCGCGGGTGCAAGCCTGTCGGCGGCATGGAGGATTTTGGAAAATCATCGCATGCATCCTTTTCATGTAGGTTTCCGCCAGGGGTTAACCAGCACGAACTTCCAGCGACGCGAAAAGCTCTGCAATTGGTCACTAGCTGAAACATAGATCCCGACTCCTTGAAGAAAGTTATATCGACAGACAAGGCACACTTCTGCCGGAACTCCGTTTTGCACGTACACAATCCGCACTACTGGTCGGACGTCAACCCTCATTGGCTACGACAGCATAAATATCAATTAAGGTGGTCGCTGAATCTTTGGCAGCAAAATATTGGGCCGTACTTTTTTGAAGCGCCCCTGACTGGAAATATTTACACCGATAAAATTTTAAAGGGAGTAGTAGGGTTTTTTTTCTTGGTCTTCCGTTCAGCGTGGTGAAGGAAATCTGGTTTCAGGTTTCAAAGTGACGGGGAGCCAGCTTATGCATCGTCTCATAAGTACTTAAATGAAACTTTTCCGCAGAAGTGGATTCGACGGAATGGCCCCGTTCTCTGGCCGCCAAGGTCTCCAGATCTCAGCCCCTAGATTTTTTCCTTTGGTTTTATTTGAAGAATGAAATATACGCGACTGAACCGGAGTGCCCTTAAGACCTCAAGCAGATCATCTCTGCATGTACTGAAATACAACTGCAGATGATAACCGGGTTGCTCGATTATATATGCGGCACTCCCTAATGATGTGTATTGCTATGGAGGGACAGCACTTCGAACCTTTCTTGTTGTCACCGCGAAGTTGATGTCCTCTGATAGGCCAACAAAAAATAAACTGCATGTTATGCCACAATTTAAAGTGTTGTATTCCTTGTTAGTCTTAATTGTAAAAAATGTAACGATTTTATTAAACGTATAATAGTGTGCCTTTCTTAAACACCATACGCATAAGAAAGTACCGTATAAGAAAGTACTCATTACGCACCGAACTGGTCTCAGTAAAATCACAGTGAAGGTTAGACCCCTCATAATATACTTGTGGTGCTCGGCTTGTTATTTTTCTGTAGTGGTATGGCGCATAACACGCTGCTTGCACTCAAGGTAATAGAACAGACGACGCTCAGCCTCAATGCGGTGTTTGCCGCCCACTTCCTTGCTTTGTGACGCGCCTATTGGCATGGCACTTGGAAGCACAAGTATAATTAAGGCGCACAATCTGCCCATTATCGCAAGTGAAATGTCATAGTATTGTTGGTTAGGTTAACTACTACATTTTATTCTTCCTCCTTTCTTTTGATAACAAGTTATGTAATATTTTGTAACGAAATTAAACGTTGACAACGCGTTTAGAAGGAAAAATGGAGGACAAAAGTAACAGCCATGCACTGGTTTGGAGAACAGGAGGGCATCGACATGTGGTGCTCGCAAGTAGGACGGCACAATTTGGAAATAAGAGTAGATAATAGTTACTTTTGTTCCCGGTACTACGCACTGAAATCCCCTTTCACAAAACTTATAATGGGCTCAGCTAAAATCGCATACTGTGCCAATAATTCCCGCGAGCGGTATGGTACCAAAGGCGTCAAATGAGCAATGAGATGCAGCTCAAAGCATACATGTCACTCACACACCTTCAAGCCAATACCATCGGCAGATGACTACATAAATGGCTGTGAAAGAAGTCACATAAATGGAAGGGGTGAATTGTTGATGATTCCTCACTAAGGTTTAGCATGTTCTGCAAGATATGGCATGCACAAGAGAATTGCGCGCAACACACATTTAAAGCTAAACATTTCGACAGATTTGCCTATCTGGTTGGGTTGATAACTAAATAAAACTTGAAATTTCTCCAACCAACACTTTTATTTTATAAAACCCGACGTTTCGGAGCCGGCTCGGCTCCTTCTTCAGGGGTGCATGACGCGGGGCTGCGTGCAGCTATAAGTAAAAATGGTCGAGGGGGAGAAGAAGATGGGGGGGGGAGAATGGGGAGGGGGTGAGATGTGTGTGAAAGGAATGAGAAGGAAGGAGGGGGGTTTAGACGAGTGAGGGTGCCGCAGGTGCAGGTGTGCTCGCTGGCGACTTTTTTCTTTTCTTCTGTGAAGTGGCCAGGAGAGAGCGAAGACCTTGCAAGTATACAGCAGGGAGGTTGCCTATTGTCCGGTTGATGTTATTTGCGGTAGACTGTATGTGCCATGACTCGAGGAGGCGTCTTTTGCGGTAATTGGTCTCGGTCTCCAAGATGAACGTTTCTTCGAAATTTATTCTGTGGTCGGAATCTTCTGAATGTTCAGCTACGGGGTTGCGTTCTCTTGAAAAATTTCGTACATCGTTCTTGTGTTGCCGAATTCTTTCTTTTAGGTTTTTTGTTTCGCCAATGTAGTTAGCATCACAGTCGGCGCAGGGAATTTTGTAGACAATGCCTTGGGCTCTTTCTCTTGGTGCTCGATCTTTGGGGAACGGTAGCAGGCTCCCCAAAGTGTTTGAAGGCTTGTGCGCCACTCGAATTCCCTCTTTTCTTAGAATACGGGCGATGGTTTCGCTGGCGCCTTGGACATAGGGGACAGTGACGTACTTTTGAGATGTAGTTGTTTGCTGCTGGTTATTTTCTTCCCGGGGCCTGTCGTTGCGTTTTTGGCGGCGAATGATTTTCCGGATAAATTTTTTTGGGTAGCCGTTCATGGTTAGTTCCTTGAATATTAAGCGTTTTTCGTTTGCTTTGTCGGACTCTGTGGTGCAATGTGTTTCCACTCTTTGTAATAAGGTCTTCACAACTGACGCTTTATGGCTTGTCGGGTGGTTTGAAGTGAAATGCAGATATCGCCCTGTGTGGGTGGGTTTTCGGTATACGGAGAATCGCAGGCGGTTGTTTTTTCGGGTCACCAGAACGTCCAAAAACGGCAGGGCGCCTCGCTTCTCCATTTCTAGGGTGTACTGAATCTCCGGTTGTATGGAATTTAGATGAGAGAGGAAATTTTGGACTTCAGATTTCTTAATAATTGAGAATCTGAAGTCCAAAATTTCCTCTCTCATCTAAATTCCATACAACCGGAGATTCAGTTCACCCTAGAAATGGAGAAGCGAGGCGCCCTGCCGTTTTTGGACGTTCTGGTGACCCGAAAAAACAACCGCCTGCGATTCTCCGTATATCGAAAACTCATGATTCCAATACCACAAGTTAGCAAAGTCACTCAGGTAGAAGATGACGTTGTTGATATTCATGCAATCGTCTCAGTTGTAATGGCGGCCCCCGCTCGTACAAGGCCAACGAATCTTGGCGTCCTTGTCACTCTGTCCGCTGAAAACGACGGGGTCTCAGTGCCGAATGGCAGCGGAGCATGAGATGGACTGCGACGGGGCTGCCACGGCTACCACTGGCAGTGGCCTACCTTCTTAGCCGCCATGAGTATCGCTCGGCTGCGGAGGCCCACAGTGATTGGGCACGAGTCGTACCCAGCACTTTCCGGCAAATGAAGAGGGTGTATTGGAGTTGTTCGGAGGACTGGAGATTGCGTCCGGGTACGCAAGACGGTCGTATTACGAAGCATAATCACATATCTGGCCAAGGCAGCTCAAGCTTCCAGTGCGCGCGACAACTGATCGACGAAGAACCCAGTCGCCTTCGTCATTCATGTCGGTGCAGTGCCATCTTTTTACAATACTGCCGCAATGTTATTACTGGCACTGCAATGTGGCGAGCACGAGAGACTGGTACGCGCTCGTCTTCTTCGCTCGCGGTGCTCGCTCGCCAGTCGGTTAGGCAGCCGTGCTTCCTTCTTCTGGTGATTTTGGGTAGGTGTAAGTGAACCTGTTTTGCTCAGTTCTACTGGCTTCTGTGACATATTTGGTGGAGGTGCGGGATACATCCCATGTACGAAGATCTTCAGGGACCTCCTACGCCCATCTGTACACCATGGACACGACACCTGGGGACAAGGCGAGCTGCCGCTTAAGAGGCCTAGCTCCTGAGTGGGATCCCCTTGTTTCCCCACCGATAACCGTGACGACTACAGCGGCAAGCCAGACCATTCAGCTTCCCGTGAGTGCCCAGCCGCTGCTCTTCCATGCTCCGCGTATGCACATGCCGTTCCACGGCGACAAGTTTGAAGACGTTGAGGTCTGGTTGACCAGCTACGGCCAGGGCAGCTGTGTTTAATGCGTAAGACGAGGAGCGTAAGTTGCGGAATGTTTATTTCGCACTAGAAGATGCCGCTAAGATGCGGTTCGAAAAACACGAGGCTACCCTTACCCCCTGGTAGGATTTCCGGCGGCAGCTGCTCGGAACATTTGGCAACGATGCAAGAAAAGAGATGGCTGAACTCGCTCTACTGTCCCTAGCACAGCGGCCTAATGCGAGCTAATAGAGTGTGATGGGAGGATAGTTGGTAATGCATTATTGAACTCCTTTTCTTGTCCCGTCCTTTTGGCGCAGTTAAGTTTTCACTAATGAGAGCGGCTTTTCAACCGGGCAGGTCCGTTCACGTCGGAGACAAAAAAGCTGCGCCACCTTATGCGAGGCGTCAAGGAGCAGCTCTTCGTTGGCCTTCTACGTGACCCTCCTAGTACTGTGGCTGAATTTAAGACGGAAGTAACAAGCATAGAGCGTGCCCTGAATCAGCGATTTGTGCATTTCGATCGCCCTGCGAACATCGCTGTTGTGGACTTCCGCTTGACTATGGCCGGAAACGACAGTGAAGCCCTTCGTGAACCCATCCGAAGCATCGTGTGCGAAGGGCTACAAAAGCTGCCCTCGCTCGAGTAACACCCGCGTGATGGGGGTGTTACCCGCTAAGCAGTGTCATCAGTGCCATCACCTCAGTCGCCTGCGCCGTACATCATGGCGTACAGCGACGTGTTGCCTACCCCTGCACCAGAACCATCGCCACCCTGCAACCCTGCACCCCGATATCCCGTTTCGACTGGTGTGCCTGACACGACCGAGCGTTCGCAAAGCATATGCGTGGCGCACGCCAAACAATCTGCATTTGTGCTTTCACTGCGACGAAGTCGGTCACGTACTGCGCTACTGCCCGTACCATCCGATGGGCTTGCGCGGACTTTCACCGTATGCCCCTCGGCCGCGCTATAATGAACGACCTCCGGACATCGATCAGTACGTCAATGACAACGTTCCACCTATGTCCTTCCCGCGACGCGAGTCCAGGTCAGCATCACATCGACAGTTTTCCTCCAGCCGCCGTTCTTCCTTCAGGCAGTCCCCAAGTCCGCACCGGGAAAACTGAGGACGGTGGCCCTCGGGGGTAGGGTCGCCGTCGATGAACACTACACCAATACCCCCCCTCATCGATTCGATCACACAGACCGACCTCCAACTCTCCGCTACGACCAACAGTCCGACCGATTTCCGACGATCTCCGAGGCTTTCCTCCGACGCCCCCAAACGACGCACCGGTCGACCAACCCGTCCGTCGACCTCCCGACGATCACAGAAGCTTACCTTCGACGCCGCAATTCGACACAACGAATGACCCGTCAGCCCGACGATCCCTGACACGCCGCACTCTGCAGACGGTGAGTTACCTTCCGCCAAGATACCGATCGTCGTAGATAACCACCACACGACTGCCCTTATTGATACCGGCGCTGATTTTGGCGCTGCGAGTCATGGCCATGCTACCATCCTGCGAAAAGTCCTGACTCCTTGGCACGGAGCCCCGAAAAGGACAGCCGGAGGGCATGCGGTAACGCCGGTCGGAGTGTGCACCACTCACGTCTAGATTCGCCACGTAACTTTCTCGTGTTGCTTCGTTCTGCTAGCAGAGTTCTTTAAGGACCTGATTCTCAGCCTTCATTTTATGAGAGAAAATGGCGCAATAATTGACCTCTGTGACTTCATGGTGACTTTTTCCACTCGCCGCGCAATTTCCGACGACTACACACAGCACAGCGACGACTACATAGGCAGACAAGTTTTCCGAGTGTGCGATGACCACGTCACTCTACCTCCCCGCACCAGCTTGCTTCTCACTTTGCAATGCAATATCTCTCCCGCCCTTCAAGGCCTCGCGGAAACGAACGTGAATTTATTGCTGAGCCTACAAGTCTGCGTCGCTCGGGGGGTGGGGGGGTTTCCTTGAGTAACAAACGAACTGAACTGCTTTTAACAAACTTTGGCGCTGAATACCGCCATTTACCGCAAGGTACAGCCATCTCCAATTTTGACGAAGTCAGTGCACTCTCCGCCCACTGCGCCCTTTCGCTGGCCAACGAGAACCCTCCCGAGAGGACTGGACATACTGTTCAAACTGACGTGATTACTGCTTTGTCTCTTACCCAGGAACGCCTATTTCAAGTAATTTTGGACACTTACCATGACTGCTTTGCCGTCACTTCCAAAGTGAAACAGACGTCAGTAGCCAAACCTCGAATTATATCTGATGCCACCGAACGCCCTGTCCACTGACGCCCCTACCGAGTGTCGGGAAAGGAACGAGCGGCTATTCGGGCGCAGGTTGATGAAATGCTCCACGATTATGTGATTCAGCCGTCCACAAGTCCATGGGCCTCGCCCGTTGTGCGGGTTGCTAAAAAGGACAGAACACTCAGATTTTGCGTCGAATATAGGAGGCTCAACAAAATAACGAAAAAGAACGTCTACCCATTGCCTCGAATCGACGACTCGTTCTACCGACACCGCCACGCCCGATACTTGTCATCGCTCGATCTACGCAGAGGGTACTGGCAGATAGAAGTGGATGGACGTGATCTAGAGAAGACCGTGTTAATTACTCCTGATAGAGTTTACGGATTTAAGGTGCTTCCCTTCGGCTTGTCTTCTGCTTCCACAACCTTTCAAAGAATGATGGACGCTGTCCTAGCCAGCCTGAAATACCAGATGTGCCTCGTCTACCTTGACGTCACTTTCTCTGCGAACAACGACGAGCATCAAACGCTTGACAGCCGTGCTAAATGCCATCCGCGTAACCGCGCTCTCACTAAAACCAGAAAAATGCCACTTTGCATTCCGACAGCTATGTGTGTTAGAGCCACGTCGTGAGCGCTGAGGGAATTAGCCCTGAGCTGTGGCTGCTTTCCCGACACCTCACTGATAAAAGTTCCATTCGTCGGTTTTTGGGCCTCTGCGCATATTACAGACGATTTGTGCACGACTTTTCCCGGATAGCGGGACCACTGACTAGTCTAACAAAGGACGACCAGACTTTTATTTGTGCCAACGAGCAGCAAAGGGCGTTCGAGGAGCTTCGCAAGCGCCTCAAAACAACGCTCACGCTTTTCCAATTCGACCAGGCGGCCGACATAGAATTGCATACCGACGCCAGTAACGTTGGCTTCGGTGCAGTTCTCGTTCAGTGGCAAGATGGCATTGAGCGGGTAATTGCTTACGCCAGCCGCACCCTGTCTCGTTCCGAAGCGAATTATTCTACTATCGAAAAGGAGTGCCTTGCAGTTGTGTGGGCGGTAACAAAATTTCGGCCGTATTTGTATGGTCGGCCGTTTAGAGTGGTCAGCGACCACCACTCACTCTGTTGGTTAGCGAACCTTAAAGATCCTTCAGGCAGGTTAGCCCGCTGGAATCTCCGCTTACAGAGGTTCGACGTCACTATTGTGTACAAGTCCGGCAAGAAACACAGTGATGCTGACTGTCTATCCCGAGACCCTATCCCGTGTGCTTCAATTGCAACAGATGACGCCGTTTTTCTCGGCGCTCTACAATGACAGATCTCGCTCAACAGCAGCGAGACGACACCGAACTGCGGCCCTCATCGATTACCTCAAAGGAACCGCCTCATTGCCACCTCGCCTTTTCACGCGTGGCCTGTCGTCGTTCTGCTTGCGTGACGGCGTCCTCTACAAGAAAAACTACGTTTCCACAGACATTAAGTATCTGCTGGTGGTCGCAACGCCGCTACGTACCGACGTTTTGCAGGCTTGTCAGGACGAGCTTTCTGCCGGACATTTGAGTTTTTCTCGCACCTTGGCACGAGTACGACAAAAGTGCTACTCGCCCAAGCTTGCCGCTGTGGTTCAGCGCTATGTTAAGACATGCCTTTAAGAGGGAGCCTGTTGTTCCTCCGCGAGTACCTTTTCACCAAGTTAGTATGGACTTGCTCGGGCCATTTCTTATGTCATTATTGGGCAACCGGTACATGATAGTCGCCACTGGAGCGCGGTCGCTCCGGGAAGCTTCTGCGCCGCAACTTCGGTCCGTAAGAAGTACTGCGCCAACTCAGCGACGTCACCTACGAAGTGAGCCCGCAATGAACTTTTCGCTTCTTCCGACGGCAAGCACAATCCGAAATCGTACATGTCGCCAGGATGAAACCCTTATACTCCCGCTAGGTCAAGCTACATTTGTCTTTTTCCTTTTTTTGCTTCCTGTGACTGCATCCTGTGACTGCTTAGGGACGATGCCTTCTCCACAGGGAGGGGCAGTGACGCAATATTATTACTGGCGCCGCCAGGTGGCGAGCTCGGGAGACTGGAAAGCGCTCGTCGTTTTTGCTCGCTCTGCTCGCTCGCCAGTCGGTTAGCCAGCCGTGCTTTCTTTTGCCAGCGCTTTTGCGTAAGTGTAAGTAAACCTGCCTACCCAGTTCTACTAGGTTCTGTGAAAATATTATTTATTTATTTATTTATTTATTTATTTATTTATTTATTTATTTATTTATTTATTTATTTATTTATTTATTTATTTATTTATGTGTTGAGCATGCTGTAAAGAACGGGGGAAGCCTTAAAGCGGTAAAGAAGAAATTGGGCATAGGCAAAAACCAGATGTATGCGATAAGGGACAAGGCGGGCAACGTCATCACTAATATGGAAAAGATAGTCAAAGTAGCCGAGGAGTTCTATACAGATCTCTACAGTAGCCAAAGTAGTCAGGACCGTAATGAGATTGGCGGTAGGGAAAAACAGTCAGACGTTCCACCAGTGACGAAGGACGAGGTCAAGAAAGCACTAGAAGCTATGAAAAAGGGGAAATCAGCTGGAGAGGATCAGATAACTACAGATTTGCTGAAGGACGGGGGGGATATCGTGCTAGAAAACCTGGCCACCCTGTATACGCAGTGCCTGGTGACATCGACGGTACCGGAACCATGGAATAATGCAAACATTATCCTCATTCACAAGAAAGGGGACTCTAAGGACCTTAAAAATTACAGACCAATCAGCTTACTGTCTGTTACGTATAAGGTATTTACTAAGGTAATCGCTAATAGAATCAGGACAACCTTAGATTGCAATCATCAAGCAAAGGATCAAGCAGGGTTTCGGAAACGGTACTCTACTATCGATCATATCCATACCGTCAATCAGGTGATAGAAAAATGCTCGGAATATAACCAGCCCTGATACATAGCATTCATTGATTACGAAATAGCATTTGACTCAGTTGAAACCTCGGCGGTGATGCAGGCATTGCGAAATCAGGGGGTAGACGAGCCATACGTGAAAGTGCTGGAAGATATATATAGCGGCTGCACAGCAACCATAGTTCTGCATAAAGAAAGTAACAAAATTCCCATAAAGAAAGGTGTTAGGCAAGGAGACACAATCTCCCCAGTACTATTCACAGCTTGTTTAGAGGAAGTATTCAGAGACTTGGAATGGGAGCAGTTAGGGATAAGGGTAGATGGAGAATACCTCAGTAATCTGCGATTTGCTGATGACATTGCCTTGCAAAGCAACTCGAGGATGAACTGCAAATAATGATTGATGACCTAGACAGGAAAAGTAGAAAGGTAGGCTTGAAAATCAATATGCAGAAGACTAAAGTAATGTTCAACAGCCTCGGGAAAGAACAGCAGTTTACATTAGGTAGCGAAATACTGGAAGTAGTAGGCGAATATGTCTACTTAGGACAGGTAGTAACCGCAGATCCGGACCACGAAAAGGAAATAACAAGAAGAATACGCTTGGGATGGAGCGCATTTGGCAAGCACTCGCAGATTATGACTAGCAGCTTACCGGTATCGCTCAAGAGGAAAGTATACAACAGTTGCATCTTGCCTGTACTCACCTATGGGGCTGAAACGTGGAGGCTAACCAAAAGAGTTCTACTTAAGTTGAGGACAACCCAGAGGGCTATGGAACGAAAAATGGTAGGGGTAACATTAAGAGATAGAAAGCGTGCAGAATGGGTAGAGAAATAACTCAAGTTACCGACATTCTAGTAGAAATTAAGAAGAAGAAATTGACATGGGCAGGACATGTAGTGCGAAGAGAGGATAACCGATGGTCGCTGAGGGTAACAAACTGGATTCCAAGGGAAGGAAAGCGTAGCAGGGGGCGGCAGAAAGTTAGGTGGGCGGATGAGATTAAGAAGTTCGCAGGGGTCAAGTGGATGCAGCTAGCACAGAACCGGGTTAAGTGGAGAAATATGGGAGAGGCCTTCGCCCTGCAGTGGGTATAATCAGGCTGATGATGATGATGATGATTAAGTGTTTATTTATTCATTTTTATATATTTATGTATTTATTCATTTTTACTGGCAGCATCTGCCAAGACAGAAGTTGCAAATATGTACAATAACAATATTGCACACATGAAGAAAGAAGAAACGATAAAACTATGCAATTCATTGGTACCTGCATGCACAAAACACCACTTTTCAAGACACCCGTGCCGCCTTAATTATCATAGAACAAGGAGCAAATTATAATTCAACAAGTACATGGGATAACTACTCTTGGTTAACCAAATAAAATTGCACAGCACACCATAATAAGCACGCTATAGTACCCAATTAAGACCTGAAAAAGAAAACCAGCTTATGTATCTCATTCTTTGGTGTGAGGTAACACGTACGGCTTTTTTTCCTGAGTTCTGTAACAGACTGTGTTCTAATGTAGGCATTATAAATAAATATAAGCGCAAGGTTCTGAATCCGCTCGTATTTATGGTTGGTTGGTTTGTGGGGTTTAACGTCCCAAAGCAACTCAGGCTATGAGAGACGTCGTAGTGGAGGACTCCGGAAATTTCGACCACCTGGAGTTCTTTAACGTGCACTGACATCGCACAGCACACGGGCGCCTTGCTTTTCGCCTCCATCGAAAAGCTGCCGCCGAGGCCGGGATTCGATCCCGCGTCCTTGGGAACAGTAGCCGAGCGCCGTAACCACTGCGCCACCCCGGCGGGGCCTCGTATTTATGGATATATGTTTCAGGTATAAGGTACCCAGATATGACTTGCATATGTGAAACGCGGCATAACAGTCATTTTGTAGGCAAGAAGCTTTATTTCAGGCGTCGCACCACATAATGTAATGAGCTGTAAAGACCTTAAAGTTCGCCTTGTTGCCTGCATTATCGACGTTCCCAAACCACTTCCGATCACTAGTTAGACAAATACCAAGATACTAGTATTCTTATCTTTACTTTATATCGTTGCAAAGAAGATCGACAGTGGCACGAGAGGAGCCCTCGTGCTAGGCCAGCCATTAAATCCATGTCACTATGTTGTGTCATTCTCTCGCTTCTTGCCACGTAAAATTTTGGCTGGAGGTGCGGGGTACGTCTTTCCATCCTCGCCTTGGAGCATCGATGCCATCCGTAGGCCGACCGAAAGCCCTGCAATATCGCCGCGCCGCTTTTCGCCCCAGCCCTTCCTGCCCAGACTCGACCAATTGCCGCCGCCTAGCCCGGATCTGAAGACAAGGCGCAGACATAAACTGACCGGAGACCAGATCAGAGCAAGGACCCGACGAACCCCAAGAACCGAATTACGAACACCTCGAGCCTTCGGTCTCATGGCTAATTTGGCGGCGTATGGCTGAAGAGCTCCAGTGGAGGCTGATCACCTAAGCATAATTTGATGGCAAGCGCATCATTGTCTTCTATCTTTTCTTGAACATCTACACCGTCACGTCCCCATAAACTTCAACGAACCGATAGGGACGATCCTTCGGTGTCCTCGGGAAGTGTTGCGAATATCGGCAGTGGCGCGAGAAAAGCCCTCGCGCTAGGCCAGCCATTAAATCACTGTTCATCATGTCACCTTATTGTGCCGTTCTCTTGCTTGTCGCCACTAACCATATCAATATTGTAAAATTTGTAATGAAGCACCAGGGGATTCTTTTTTCATGTCACACGCATAAAAAACCTTTTTTTTTTCTTTTTGCACCAACGGTAAACAGGATTCAAATGTTCATTAAGCCTAACCTGGTCATTTGAACATGATATTTAGCATAAACATTGTGTTACCTGCATAATGTGGCATCGTTACATCTAAGTGAAAGCCAATATCCATATCAGTAATATAGATAGATAAGAGCAAGGGTCCTATGACGGACCCTTGTATAATACCTTAACAAATCTATTCAGAAGTACAGGATGAATCATTCAGGAAAACAAATTGCTGCCTTCTATACAGGTACGCTTCAATCCACTTAACAATATTGTTACCGGGAAGGACGCCAGGAAGGTCGGTATTGGGGCGGTGGAAAGCATGAGACTATGGCAGATACATGACCACACACAGGAACAGGACAAAGGGAATGAACTTATAGGGCTTCGAAGCAATTTCAGCGTAGATATAGTGGCAGGCGGTAGTAGACGCGGCTGGTGTCACGGCGTATAGGCGACCGCGGCCAGTTCATCCCTGACGACGCTGCGCAAACCTGGAGTAGCTGGCGAGACGTTCGGGCTTCCAGGAACAAAGCTTGATAGACCGGAGAGCTCCTCGCGTATAATTGCACGGATAATGTAGCGCAGGTTACCGTCAACGGTGACACCACCATTGATGTTGTCTTGCTGGAGGTGGCACGACTGAAGCTCGTCCAGGCGTTGGCAGGTAGGGGTAAGGTCTGACGCAGTGGAGGGGTTCTGAGCCATCAAAGCGTTAAAAGCGACGTTTCCAATGCCCTTAACAACATGGCGAACCCAATCAGATTCCTTCATAGCAGCATCGACTCGGCTGCAAAGGGCCAAATGCACGGAGTGTAGGACTCAACAGGCTGCTGAAGACGGGCAGAGAGCTTCTTAGTCAGCTCAGAATGACCAGATGGTGTGCTGAAAATTTTCCGCAGTTGCTCAGTATTTGTCCGCCAGTCGAGGATGCGTACCTTGTTATTGACAAACAACGGTTTTGCGACGTCAGTCAAATAGAACACAATGTTTAGTAGGTTGTGGGAATCATTCTAGCGGTTGAACGAACAGACTGGTGTAATTATCAAGCCAGTCTTCGACATCGTCGCCGCGAAGGCCGGCAAAGAACTGAGAATCGCGCTGGCGGCTGGTGATGGTCCAGGACGAGGTAGCCACAGCAGTAGATAGTGCACATGTCTGCAGCGGGAGGGTTCCGTTGCCCTTGTCTATACCGGGGGGCTGTGAAGACAAGCGAAGGCCGGAACAGAGCTTCAAAGGAGGCACTTGCTGCGTCTAGGCGAGAGGCTTGGGGTAATAGTGGCGCCTCCGCCACTTGTGAGCCACTGCTCGAACAGCCTTCTACGAAGATGCTACAGTGATGACGAAGCCGGCAGTGGCGCGGGGCGGAGCGCTCGCGCTAGGCCCGCCGGCCATTCAAGCATATTTCATCGTCATGTCATCACGTCGTTCTGTTTCTGTTGTGTCGCCGTGTTCTATCACTTGTCATGCCACCGCGTAAAAATATTTTAATTCTGCAATGTCATCATAAGCTTGAGTAAAAGCTTATGATGGGAAATTCGGTCGAAGCTTTCCTACAATCAACAAAAATAATGTCTCTCTGCCATGTTCATCAGGGGTCTAAATATCATGTATAACTTCTGTTAGGATTGTCCCAGTTGAGTAACCGCGTTGTAAACTATGTTAATGATGACCTAGAATTCCACTATCCTCAATAAATTTCCTAAGATGCTTTGATAATAAATGTTCAAGAGTTTTACAGTATGTGCTGGTGAGGGATATCGATCTGTAATTCTCTGTTTTATATCGTGCGCCTTCCTTGTGTATGGGTATAATTTTCGCACACTTAGAATCCTTCAGAACCTTTCCAATTTACAGAGGGTTGTTGAAAATATCTGTGAGATAATATGAACGCAATTCTCCGTATCATTTCAAAAACGCGTTCGGAATATCATCTGGAACAGCAGACATTTTTTCATCTAGATTGAGAAGCAAATAATATTCCGAATTATTTACCAACTAAAGTAAGTGGAGATCGCGAGTGATTACATTCTTCAATTTCTGCCACTGCAGCATCATCCCAAGTAAATACTCACTCAAAGTATCTGTTAAGAACGCTAGCCACCTCAAAATGGTCTGTAATAGCGCGGTCTCCAGACGTTGAGCAATGAATGGAAGCTACTTGCCTTCAGATATGGCTCCAGAATGTGCTTGGCGATTTTTTGATAAATTGAGCTAAGAACTCCGTCATATATCTGTATATATATATATATATATATATATATGTGTGTGTGTGTGTGTGTGTGTGTGTGTGTGTGTGTGTGTGTGTGTGTGTGTGTGTGTGTGTGTGTGTGTGTGTGTGTGTGTGTGTGTGTGTGTGTGTGTGTGTGTGTGTGTGTGTGTGTGTGTGTGTGTGTGTGTGTGTGTGTGTGTGTGTGTGTGTGTGTGTGTGTGTGTGTGTGTGTGTGTGTGTGTGTGTGTGTGTGTGTGTGTGTGTGTGTGTGTGTGTGTGTTCTAATAATCAAACCAAAACTAATATGATATTTCAAATATTTCAATTTCCTACTGATATTTCAAATTGTAAAAATCAGAAATAGTGTTACTTAGATAGAAAACTTAGCTTTCCTACTCTTTCGTTAATACCTGACGACACATCCTTAAACTTGTCAATTAAAAATGATTATGTGACTTCAATGTCGTAGTGTGATCGAAACCCACATTCCGAAATAGTGATCTTTAATTGATCAAATGAATTACCCTGAATGCTTACATGCTTGGACAGTGGTAGTTTGAGTAGACTTGTACTGTGCACATTGTGATTATTAAAACGCAATCTAGAAGGCATTGCAGTCAGCTCTATATACTTGGGCTGGCAGGCGAAACATTCAAGCAGGTGTATCCAATTGGCAGTGTCACAGGTGAAGTGGCCTTTAGATTTTGTACGGCAGTTAGAAGCCGTGCTAACAGTTCATTTGGAATCATATTTTTAGGCGCGTGTACAGCGATGATTTCGGAACCATCGATTATCATAAAATCATGAAGCTAGGTGCAAAATGCGCCAGCACCTCTTCTGTTGCCATCTTGTTGAAAGGGTACAACTATCTGCCATCACATAATCGACGTACGCGCGATACAGCTGCTTGCGCATAGGGACTGGCTTTGAACTACGTGAAACTTTTCCTCTCCTCTCTGTTTGTTTACTTGTTTTTTTTCTAATATGCTATGGTATGTAAACCGATAGCATCCGGAATAAACATTAATAGTCAGTTCAGTGCTGTGTTTGTCCCTTTGTTCCCTCTTGGCCTCGTGCAGTCGCGCTGCTTCACGAGGTAAATATGTCTTAACAACTAGCCCTCCAGTTCATGTTGTACTCAGCTAGAGGGGCTCTGTGCGTATCAACATCTATAATGATACTGCCACAATCCAGGACAAGATGTTCAAATGTTTCTGGGCATCTACCGCACATAGCTGAGGTTTCATTCTCTTGATTAAACTTTCTTCTGTAGATTCGGGTTCTAAGACATCATGATCTAGCTTCAGAGAGACGCCCGCTGCCTCTTGAGTTGCCATAGAAGGTCTTCTTCTTAATTAGAGTTTTGCACTTCGTATATATGTCTAGAGTCGGGTTCTTTTCTATTGAATATTTCCAGTTTTCGCCTCTCTGTTCATTGCCTGTGGTTTTTTGTTCTTTATTCTCGGTCCTGCCTTCCTAAACACTCAAGTTAGTTTTTTGGTCTTTTTGCGCCACTGTGAGTCAATGCCCTTTCAGTGTCAGTATTTAAATTCTGTAGCTGCCCACCTATTGTCGTCCATTTTCCTGAGGCGTTTTTCGTACAATATTTTCCTCTGAGCGTCTCGTGCCTCGAAAGACGCCCTGCCCATGTCTCCCTGTACTGCTTCGTTTGTAGTTTCGCCGTGGGCTCTAAGTGCTACCCTTCCCGCTAACCTCTGATTTATTTCTAACCCCGACTGGACTTCTGCCCTTAAGCACAAAACCGCGTTTCCGAAGGTAAGTCCTGGTGTCATTATTACTTTCTTATCTTATCTTTTATCTTATTTTAGATAGGTATTTCTTATCTTTTGTACCCCATAATGTCGTCTACTTCATTATCGCGGCTTCCTTTCGTCTCTTCATCCCCGTGTCTCTTCATGTTTTTTTTTTTTTTCTGTATACCTGTGCTACTTATATTCTGCCATTCTTGGTATCTCACTTCCTTGTATTCAGTTATTTAAAAACACTGCAGCCAATTTCGAGGCTTATAGCAGGAGTAGGTATACAAAATTCATTACAGTTCAACACATCAAAGACATATAACAACTAAAAATATAATCACAAAGCATAATACCTTCTGATGCTATGGCTCAATTGCCGACGCAAATTCAGAAATTGATGATGAATAAATATATCTATGTATGAAGTTCCAACTCTCCACAGTGTGAGCAAAAGACACTGTAATAAAAAGCGTTGGTACGGTCGAAAAAGGTTGTATATTAAGATTATGATAGCTCCAAATTACAAATGGTTCTGAAAACAAGATGTGCTCTGAAAGGCAGTGGGAAGAATGCACTATAGAATGATGAAGTTTTAGGGAGTAAATTTTACTGCGAGATGAGAGCGGACTTATTTTTAGAAAAGACATTGCAGATGAGGGTGAAAATGGAAGTCGTAGCGGCAACAAATAAAGCTTCCAGTTTTCCGTAGTACACTTTCAATTTGATCAATTTTATGGTTCAGATAGGAGTTCGAGACGCTTGACGCATATTCAAGAATAGACCGAATTAAAGTTTTGTACATAAGCAGTTTGGCCTCTTTAGGAGCTGCTCTTCCTGTGCGCCTCATGTAACCAGCCTTCTTAAAAGCCTTAGCAGTGATGTAATCGATGTGCTTTGACTATGACATATTGTAAGTAAAAATGACACCAAGGTATTTGTATTCATATACTGTATGTAGTGAGGAACAGTCGCAATACGGAAGTGATAGGTGATTGATGAAAGACATGACAACTGTTGTGCTGAAGTTCATATTCATCTGCCACTTATTGCACCAGTCACAAAACATACCAAAAGATTCATTAAGGGGGATGTGATCACCAGCGGTGTTAATAGTAGTGCGCTATATAATACACAATGATCGGCTTACAAACAGACCTTTGATGCTATATTACTAGGCAAATCATTAACATACAGTAAAAATAGGAAGGGCCAAGCAAAGAACCTTGGGAAACTCCAGAGTTTGCATCAGCTACAGAAGAATCAACGCAATTGAAGCGAACAGACTGGAAGCGGGGTGATAGGAAATCGGCAATATAATTAACCAGTTAAAAATTGTTGGTATGACTTTCCGTTTGCATAACAATTCGAAGCGAAGGAGCGTACCAAGGGGTTTTGAGAAGTGGATGAATATGGCGTCGATTAGGCTGCCGGCAATGATGTTAAGAATGTCATGTGAAAATTCAGTCAACTGAAGCACAGTACTAAATCTCCTACGAAACCCGTATTAAGCCCTAGACAAAAGATTACTTGTTTCAAGAAACTGCATAATATGTTTTATATGATGTGTTTAAAAACCTCACATGAATTTGCTGTTAAAGAGATCAGCCTTTAGTTAGAAAGAATTTGCTTATTGCCGGATTTATGGAGCGGAAGTACAGTGGTGCATGAGCTTAATGCGGAAGGGACGATGCCGGTCGAAATATCAGTGCACGCTAAAGAACCCCAGGTGGTCGAAATTTCCGGAGTCCTCCACTACGGCGTCTCTCATAGCCTGAGTCGCTTTGGGACGTTAAACCCCACAAACCAAACCAAACCAAACCAAACCAAACCGAAATATATTTCTAAAACTTATTGCGATATATCCAGATGACCAAAGGGAATAGCGTACAAGGAAAGTGAGCTACCAACCGGACAAGCGCATTTTTTTTTTTTTTTTGCATCAAGGCGCAAGATGAGATTTAAAGTGCCCTGGAGTGCTAACCTTGATATCAGGGAGTGAACGATAGTAATTAGGAAGACTGAAAAATAGAATCGTGTCGTTATCACCCGCAAAATGATATTGAAAGTAAGTATTCAATGCATCACATATTTGAGCGGAGTCAGTGGCAATTTCGTCATCAATAACAAATTAGGTGTATGGTTAGTTTGGGGGTAGAATTGAGCTCCAAAATTTACGATGGTTATTTCTTAGCAGCCCTTTCAGTTTAACGCAGAAGTAGAAGTCTTTAACCGAGTGCATTTAATACGAAGCTACTTTTCGCAGCTTGACAGCGAGCAACAGCATAAGAGTTATTGTTGCATATCATTCGCCTCAACCGAGACACACGGCGGGACATGCGCAAAGCATCACGATTGATCCAAGGGAGAGTAGGCTTTATTTTTCTTTGTTTTAACGAGAACAAAGCGTTCAATGCATAGTTTAACAATATTGCCACCTGGTGTCCCTGATTTTCTTAGCTGGCGCCTGTAAGAAAAGGACGCCGAAGTGCGTGCTGTGCGCGGAACTTTGCTTGCGGATTCAGCTTCGTCCCGTTGTTTTAGTCACGTCTAGCCCTGTTGTCTGTGACATATTTTTGTGTCGGCGCTAGGTTTCGATCAGTACTTGTCCCGTACACCACCGCATACCCAGGACTCAACTCCTGTGCCAGTCAACACCCCTGTCCACCGTACTAGCAGGAGGAATCAAGGCCTGCCCACTGAGCACGGGCCGTTGGAGTTCAATACCGCAGCCGCCCCTCGACCTGCTATGCAACCTCCAACTTACTACACCCTGCAAAATCCACGACTTCCTCAGCCCTTCCACGGCAGTCAGAGCGAAGACGTCGAAGACTGGCTTATCGAATTTGAACGGGTTGCCTCGTTTAATCAGCGAGACGATGCCGCCAAGCTTCGAAACGTCTTCTTCAGCCTGGAAGATGACGCTCGTACTTGGTACGAGAACCGAGAAGACGCCCTAACATCATGGCGTGAGTTCTGCTGACGGATTCGTGAGACCTATATCAGCGCGGATCGACGAGAACGCGCAGAAAGGGCTCTACAGTCTCGTATGCATTTGCCAAATGAGACTGTGACCATGTATGTGGAGGACACGACTCGGCTCTTCTGACGTTCTGACCCCGCCATGACCGAAGACAAAAAGGTGCGCCACCTTATGCACGGTATTAAAGAGCCACTGTTCGCTGGCCTCGTGCGTAATCCACCAAGGACGGTTGCCGAGTTTCTTTCGGAAGCTGTCACAATAGCGAGGATGCTCCAGCAGTGGTCTACCACTTACGACAGGCCCGTGGTCGTCGCTTCGATTGTGGAGCCGTTTTCGACCTTCGGGGCTACCCCGAACCTACGCGACATCATCCGCTCAGTTGTACGCGAAGAGCTCCAGACGCTTTTCGGTGCTCCACAGCCGATGGCCGGCTCTGTAGCTAGCATTTTCCGCGAAGAGTTTCAAGCGTTGAATCCTTCGGTAGCGTCCGCTGATCCGCAACCTTTCCCCACGGAGTACCTACGTCCAACTTATACAGATATGGCGCCATTACCGCCACCCAATCAAGGCTCACTGTATTCCGCACACACTGAGCCATTCGTCGACAACTGACGACCACACCAGCGGAAGGCGGACCTGTGGCGCGCCCCAAATAGCCAGCGCCTGTGCTTCCATTGCGGGGAACCAGGTCATCTTTATTGCCAGGGCCCCTATCGACACCTTGGACTTCACGGATTTCCCATCGACATGTGTCGCCCTCCAATAGGCCAAAGACCCCGAGAGATTGAAGACTACTTAGCGCAGCAGCGCATGGCGCCAACTTCCCAGCGGCAGTCACGATCCACGTCCCCATGCCGACCATCGCCGCAGCCCAGGTCATCCTGGATGGCGCAGCGACGGTCGCCAAGTCCCCGCCGGGAAAACTAAAGACAGCGACCTCCGGGCCCGAGGCCGCTTGCAATCGAAGTGACGAAGACCATCTGACAACAAGACCTGTGAGCGATCTGGATTTTACGGCACCTGAGAGCATTTTATACATCCCTTAATGGATCAGGTTTTAAAATATTTAGATATGTTGACGATTTCTTAGTCATTGTAGATAAGGGCTCTGCAGTGAGTCTAAGTGTGGAAAGTGTGCTTTCTATTTTTAAGCTACAAGGAAAAGGGCTTACGTTTACTTATGAACTACCGGTGGATAACAAATTGCAGTTTCTTGATTTAAATATGAAAATTTGTAATGGGGAAGTGTGTTGGAAATATTTTCCCAGGGCTAAAAAAGAGCTACTTCCATATGGATCAGCCCATTCAAAGACTATAAAAAGAGGGATAGCTTCCCTTTGTTTGGAGTCGGCATTGTTAAAATCATGTGTACATATGGCAGAGGAAAGATTCAATAATCAATTACAAAGGCTTCAGGTGGCTGGTTTCCCGGTTATGATTATATGTGGGGTGGCAGAGTCTTTGCTTCAGAAAATGAAAGGGAAAAAAAGATCGCCAGATAAGTTGAGAAATAAACGACCACAAGTGATTCCCTATACACATAGAGTTGCACACTGCCTGAAAAAAGTGGCTGGTAGGTTTGAGGTGCCAGTTGTGTTTTCTGCCCCAAAAAAACTGGGTGGGTTATGTGCATTAACAGGGAGGAAAAAGAAGGGCCAATGCGATAAGAAGCATGTTAAGAGTTTTATTGGATGTCGGCTGGGAGTGATTCATGAGGTTCCCTTGACGTGCGGTAAAGTATATATTGGGCAAACAGGAAGATGTGTGAATGATAGAATGAAGGAACACGAGAAGTCCATAGAAAATGGCAAAGGGTCAAATTTAGCCTTGCACTGCCAAAAGTGCAAGTGTGAGCCGTTGTTTAGCAGGCTAAACATTTTAGGCAAGAGTCGGGATAAGATGGCACGCGAAATTTTAGAGGCGTATTGGATACAGAAGAAAGAAGAGAGATGCATTAGTGAAGCTTCGTTGAGTTTACGTAGAAAAGAATTTAATTTTATTGAGCAAACCTCCTGAGTAATCCAAAGAACGAGATTATTATCGGGCCTCAAGCTGTTATTCTTGGCCTAAAGTTGTTATTCTTCAACACAAGTTATGTGGTGTGGATGGACATGTCCTACTGTATATGTGTGGCGGTGGTGTTTAGTGTATGACTATGTGACTATGTGGTGATATTTGCTTGTCCAGCGTGGTATGAGTTACTAGGCAAAGCAGAGGTGTGCAGTAACAAGACCGTGAGAATTTGTGACTGTCATGTTTGGACAATGTTTATGGTCTGCGAGGAAGAAAGTGCCACTATCCCCCTGATAAAGAAGAGGAAGAAGAGAAGAAGAGGAAGATGAGATTGGTCACTGCCATGTTTGGACGATGTTATGGTCTGCGAGGAAGAGAGTGCCATTATTCCCTTGGCAAAGAAGAGGAAGATGAGAAGTAGAGGAAGATGAGATGTGCCTGAGTGTAGAAGAGGAGGAGTGGTGAAGAGGAAGTGTTTTCAAATTCTTATTACAGTTCGTAGTGTGCGCGTGTGTTGTGTATCTTCTCTTGTCTTTGTGTTTGTTTCGCCACATATCTGAACACGATGAAGCTCGTCAACTTTCCCGCATCCACATTCAGCAACAGCAGGGCACGGATACGCGTCGCTACCACATCCGTCATCGACACGTCACATACGAACCAGGAGAGCAAATTTGAATGAGGACAGCGGTGCGCCGGCCCGGCTTGTCTGAAAAACTGATGTCGCGTTACTTTGGACCTTACAAGGTTCTGCGCCTTGTCACAGAAGTGACATAGGAAGTCCTTCCAGTGGGCACTGTGCGCACACCTCGCGTCGGCAACCACGCTCCGAGGTGGTGCACGTTGTCCGCATGAAACCGTATTTCACGCGGTATTGTGCAGTGTACTATGCACTCGTTTAGTTGTGTAGGGCACCGCCTCAGTTTTCTATTCGGTTTCTGTACTGACTTGCATCGCCCATCGCTCGCACCTAGTCTGTGCTTTCGATTGTTTTAGGAGGGTGAGTAATGCCACCTGGTGTCCTTGATGTTCTTAGGTGGCGCCTGGAAGAAAAGGACGCCGACGTTGGCTCGCGTGCTGTGCGCGGAACTTTGCCTGCTGGTTCAGCTTCGTCCCGTCGTTTTAGTCACGTCTAGCCCTGTTGTCCGTGACAATATTTTCAAAATAATCAACAAATTCAATAGCATCGCCGTCTTGACGGTGTACTGCGGTCTACAAGAGAAGCGGGACATGGGGAGAAGTGCCCTGTGGTCAAAAATGCCATCAACACACACTCGCCGGTCTCTGTTAGGTTGGGGCTGAGGATGTCCAGCAGAGAATATAATCTAGTGGAGGACATAACTATTTGGGCGAATCCATAAAACAACGATAGATCTATCAACTCATTTGCTATAGAAGCGTCACGACTGGAAAAGGACATCGAGGGCCAGTCAATACCAGGCGTATTAAAATCACCCATGAAGATAATGTTTTGTACTGAAAGGCTGTGTATCAACTGGCTAACAGAGTGCAAAACATCGAGAGGTTCCAACGCCAATAATAACAGTCTGTTTTTTCTAAATCAAGCTTGCACTAAATTGACTCAGTGTTGTAAGGAGTTTGTAGTATAGACAATTTAATATAGGAACGAAGAAGTAAGGTTACACCACCGCCTCCGCCCTCCTGACGGTCGGCAATTGTCGCAACGTAACCGTTTGGGTTAAATTCGGATTCATAAATGTCAGGGTTTAGCCAGGTTTCAGTGATGCTGATTATGTGGGTGTCATGGGAGGACACAAGCACTAGAAGATCCGGGAGTTTGTTACAAATGCTTCTATCATTAAGACATAGAGCAACGAGACTGGTTGGAGAGTTAGGTAGCCGTCAAGGGGATAACGGACGAAGCTGAGGAGGTGCGGTCACATCATTGCGGGAGTCCTATTTCAGGCTACTCGAGGCTTCATCCCATGTGGGCCTGACACCGTCAATAAAAGCGTGGTCATACCGAAGCTTTACTTTCGAACCACTTTCACGAAACGAGGAGGATGCATTCAATACTTTTCTCCGAAGTGCTCGCACACTCGCAGATTAATTCTCAGTGATGCAATAATCGTTCCCTTTACGTTTCGAGAGATTCTTCAAAACAAGCATCTTCTCACTGCATTCGAGGATCACAATTATTTCTTTACCGATGCCTTCAGATCTGATGTTCCGTACAAGTTCCCTATTTATAGTGTTGTATGCACCGCTTATGTCTAGAAAGGCTAAATACAGAGGTCTGTATTCCGTCCTGGCTATTTTTATGCATTGGTTTATTACAAGAATGCTGTCATCTGGGCGCCTACTAGTTCTGAACATGTTCTGTGGATCGCCCAGTATATTATCTTCTACCCATACCTACATTTTTAGTTTCACTGCTTGTACTGTAGCCTGAACGTAACAGACTTTATCGGGATCATTCTAAATTATTTAATGTTATTCCCGTCTCCTTTTCCTTTATAGATTAAATTCATTCTACTGAGTCCGCAGTGCTCTAGAATTTATTTGTTATGACTGTTTCTAATGAATTCAAAAACGTACTGTTGTTTCTTGGAACAAGCTCATTATTTATCTTGATTGGAATTTCGTCTGTCCGTATGGTTGTACACAAAGGAAAATTTGTTTCCGCCTTCTTCCAGTTCAGAGTCGTAAATTGTAGGCTCATTTCCTTCATGCCGTCTCATACTGTTTCTTCATTCGAGGTGGTTACCCAAACATTGCGCTTAAATGATTCGGCCATACCTTTTGTAATATATCCTATGGCGTCATCCTCCTCTAGACATTTTTCCTGGGCATCCTGAATCCGTTCCTGCTCCTTAAGATTCATTTTACCGAGGTAGCTTATAAGGCTCCATAATTGCTTTGTCGCGTCTTTAGGTTAGTTGCGCACTACGGTCACCCAGTGAGTGATTTTACTCTGTACACGTATCTACGCTTCAAGTTTCTTTTGCCGGTAGGATTTCCATTATTTATTTCCTCTAGAAATAGCTGTGCGTTCTTAGGTTCTCTGCAGGGGTTCTCTGGAAGTCATTCCTCTTATTTCGACTTCCTGTTTAATTTCACTCTTCTACCTGCTTCGAGGGCTCCTCCTACTTTTCCACCAATTTGAGTTATTTACTTCCGAAATTTTTGTACGAATGAGCTGTGCTTATTTATTATAATCCTACTTCTCCATCGGATATTTTTCTAACATTTCCTCAATGCCTTATTCTAATAGCCCCAGTTTTTGTTGTTAAATTGGGGTTTGCTCTTTGTGCTTCCTGATAATTCCTTACGACCACATGTCGCATCTGAAGGGTGATGCGTTTATGGTCACTACCCGGTTTGTATGCACCTTCCTCATCTGTTTCCATCATCTCGAGCTTATTGTAGATTCCTGGTGGCATGAAGCAGTAATTAATGGTCGTTTGCCTGTTCCGGAATTCCAACGTGATCAGGCCTTGACATTTACTTTCTGTATTCAACGCACTGTCAGCGCCACCTGCCTACGCAGCACGCGAATATTGAACCATAGCCATAGCGCCCCCTCTATTCATCATTCATGAGAACACTTCAGGCTTTTAAATTTGTTCACTCGCTAATATGTTGCCCCTGTTCTTAAGATCGCTAATTTCGCCAGACCGTGGTAGGGCTGACAGAGCTAGCGAGGGCTGTTTTTATAACAATTGGTTCGCGAATAAGAATGCTTTAGTACATCAGAATATTCTTCATAAATTATTTTTGAACAATCGCAACCTGTACAAAGGCAGCGCCGACGGCATCGTTTTGTTTTGCCAGGACTTCCGCAAGGTGTGGGGAAAGCGTTCAAAATATGTTCCACTATAATAGACTCTTTGCGACAGTACGTTTTCTAAGAAGCTCAGTGTGTTTATTGTGTTCAGTTGGTTTAATTACAGGGCTTATTTTCATCGTCTTGAACCTTAATATACTGGGTAGGTTACGTATATTTTATTTCTGCATTCTTGATTACTTGGTAGTTGGACGGCTAATTGACTTTTCCGCACTAGTGGGCAAAGCCCTTCCTGGCTGCACGTGTCTGTAGGCGCGTATATGGAAGTGTTTTTTTTTTTTTTTTAAGAAAAAGCATAGCATGATTATTTTTGCCCTAATTCTGCCGGAGGTCAGGTTCTATACGCCCCATTCGATGTGCGCAGCCACCAGAAAGGCTGGTGTATGAAGGAAAGCTTTCTGGGATGATAGAGGAAATGCCTTCATGCCGCTTAAGCCTAACCAAACCTGTACGTCAAAACTACCACTTTGGCCACATGTTACAAAGTGAGGGGAATAACCTTAAAAGGCTAAATTAATCGATGTGCTCCTTTCGACAGTAAAAGACTCGAGGTTGACAGAAGTTCATTAGCAAAAAACCTAATGGTCACTGCAGAAACTGCATTTCGATTATGCGAAAGCATTAGCGCTGTCGCGAAGTTTTTACTACCTATGACTAATTATTTATCAGTCAACAGGTTATTGCTAATTACTTCGTCACTAAATTTCTTACCACGAACTTCACATAGCTACTTATCTTTATCATTATTTATCTCAACTATCTATCTTTTTTGTCATTCTATCATATTTCATTATTCTATAATCCCTCTAATGATGAGCAAACATCATCGGGTGATGACGTTACATCAGGCGACACATTTTTATGGCAATTTGCGGACGCAACATAGGCAAGGGAGGCGTTCGCCTTAATAATCAACTATTGGTTCATGTGCCCTCAGGAACAAGATGAGGCCATGCCAGTGCTGCCGGTGGACGCGATCATCAACGGCCCTGGTGGCCGGCTGGCCACCGGCGGTTGGCGGCGCCTGTCGCACTTCAAGCGCAGCCTGATCGTGTCGGGCGTCACCCTGGCGCTGGCAGCGGCTATGTTGGCGGTGTTCACATGGAAGCTGCTGCAGGAGCCACTCGGCTACGATGTGGCGCGCAATGCGTCTCAGCTGGCGCAGATGCTGCTCGAGGCGCCAGTGGACGGAGACGCCATCCGAGCCAACGGCTCGCTCGCTGCGGACGTCAACAACAGCGCCCCTAGCGGAGCCGGCGCCAGCAGCGCGACGACCAGCGCTGATGGCGTCGTCCCGCTCTTCTGAGGATCTTCGGTGGCGCGCGGCTTCCTCGCCTTCTTTCTGGGCGCCGTCCATGTTCAGTTTGAGTCCAGAAGCTCGGCAAACTGATTCGACAAGAGAAGTAAAATAAAAGTGAGAGTAACGCAATACAAGAGAAGATATTGTCAGTGCTTCCAAATTAATACTGAGCCTTCGACTATACGGTGTGTCTCACAACGCGTATGGTCTCTGGAGAGTGAGCCCCGACATTCCTCATTTCTATTTCACGGAAAATACGTATCAGTTATTTCAGAGGTACCGGCTCCTCTTTCTCTAACGTAAAAGGTCGTGGTTTGACAGAACTTCTCGAAATAAATGTTAAGCATTAACTTAGCAAGGCAAGGCGACACTGACGCTATTGGTGATAATAACTCGACTTGGGCTGTACTGCTTGATGCGTATACACAAACGTATCAGTCTTGTAGCGGCAAGCAATTCGATTTCGCCTCAGTGATCACCTTGCTTAAATGCAAATGCCACAAAAACAAGTCATATCATTCGCATGGCAGCGTTCATTTCATTGAAAGACATTGTCTTGCAATAGAGGAGAATTTCAAGACAACAGAAGACCCAGTCACAAGAAAAAAAAGTTTGGGTTAATATATATTCATACATTGAGCGTTGCCCCCAGTGTCCCTCTTCAGTGGGCTAGGAGACAGCAGTACGGCCAAGGTGCTTACCCGAATATTTTTTTGCCGGTATGTTACCGCAAAGGCGCTCATTGTATTTGATACGACGAATAGGTTTCTACTGCTGTCTCTCTGCCCACATAATGTTGTTTCCTGTTCATCACAAATGATGTATTGCTTGAGTCTCCTTCTATTGAGTGATGACCTGCAAGTCAGCCCTTGACCTGGAAGTCAGCCCCGACCCTTCAAGCTTCAAGAAAAAATTCTGATCATAACCCTTTCCCCAAAAATCAAATGGCTTCGTATACCCTCACGGAACCCGCGGCGGCCGCTGCTTCCACGTCACGGGCAGATGCTACGGTTGTTAATGCTAATAACACTACAGTATTTCCCGCTCAATTTAATCCAAACGCCAGACTATTTAATCATAGCGCCATAGAATTTAATCTAGGCGCCACAGAAAATATTCCAAGCGCCAAAACATTTAATCCTGCCGCTACTGATTTTAATCTGGTCGCACTTCAACAGTTCCTGGACAGCCAAGACCATTAAATCTATTTCATCAACCCTATAATCATGCGTATCAAATAATTGGGCTTTCTGAGCGTGTTAATATGAATAATGTTGTCAAGCGATTTTGGTGGGTCATGTGACAGTGTAATGTGATTTGGTGTGACATGTGCGATAATGCGCCCATTTTTCAACTGTATCATCATGGGTGTCAAATGAAAGGGCTTTTCGAGCTTAATAAGGCGAATATAGCAGTAAAACGATTTTGCTGAGTTACATGACAGTGTAACATGATTTCTCTTGACATGCGCGATAATTTGCTTTTTCTTTAACCTTACAATCATGGGTATCAAAGGATCGGGCTTTCCTAGCGTATTAAGATTAATAAGGTTGTAAAGCGATTTCGATGAGTCATGTGACAGTGTAACGTGATTTGGTGTGACATGCGCGATAATCCGTCCTTTTTTTCAACAGTATCATCACGGGTATCAAATGAAAGCGATTTTCGAGCTTTATAACGGGAATATTGCAGTAAAACCATTTTGCTGAGTTACATGACAGTGTGACATGATTTCTTTGGACATGCGCGATAATTTGCTTTTTTTTTCAACCCTATAATCATGAGTATCAAATGATCGGGCTTTCTGAGCGTATTAAGATGAATAAGGTTGTAAAGCGATTTTGATGAGTCATGTGACAGTGTAACGTGATTTCGTGTGACATGCGCGATAATCCGTCCCTTTTTCAACAGTATCATCACGGGTATCAAATGAAAGCGCTTTTCGAGTTTAATAAGGCGATTATTGCAGTAACAGGATTTTGCTGAGTTACATGACAGTGTAATATGATTTCTTTGGACATGCGCGATAATTTGCTTTTTTTTCAACCCTATAATCATGGGTATCAAATGATCGGGCTTTCTGATCGTATTAAGATGAATAAGGTTGTAAAGCGATTTCGATGAGTCATGTGACAGTGTAGCGTGATTTGGTGTGACATGCGCGATAATCCGTCCCTTTTTCAACAGTATCATCACGGGTATCAAATGAAAGCGATTTTCGAGCTTAATACCGCGAATATTCAGTAAAACCATTTTGCTGAGTTACATGACAGTGTAACATGATTTCTTTGGACATGCGCGATAATTTGCTTTTTCTTTAACCTTATAACCATGGGTATCAAATGATCGAGCTCTCTGAGCATATTAAGATGAATAAGGTTGTAAAGCGATTCCGATGAGTCATGTGACAGTGTAGCGTGATTTGGTGTGACATGCGCGATAATCCGTCCCTTTTTCAACAGTATCATCACGGGTATCAAATGAAAGCGATTTTCGAGCTTAATAACGCGAATATTGAGTAAAACCATTTTGCTGAGTTACATGACAGTTTAACATGATTTCTTTCTACATGCGCGATAATTTGCTTTTTCTTTAACCTTGTAATCATCGGTATCAAATGATCGGGGTTTCTCAGCGTATTAAGATGAATAAGGTTGTAAAGCGATTTTGATGAGTCATGTGACAGTGTAACGTGATTTGGTGTGACATGCGCGATAATGCGTCCCTGTTTCAACAGTATCATCACGGGTATCAAATGAAAGCGCTTTTCGAGTTTAATAAGGCGATTATTGCAGTAACAGGATTTTGCTGAGTTACATGACAGTGTAACATGATTTCTCCGGACATGCGCGATAATTTGCTTTTTCTGTAACCTTATAATCATGGGTATCAAATGATCGGGCTTTCTGAGCGTATTAAGATGAATAAGGTAGGAAAGCAAATTCGATGAATCACGTGACAGTGTAACGTGATACGTGATATTTTTAGCTTTTGGCACCCTATAGTCATGTGTTCCTAATGATTCAGATTTTTGAGAGTAGTGGAGCGAATGTTTCAGTAATATAGCTTTGCTGAATTACGAGGTCATGTAGCGTGATATGGTGTGACATCCGCGATTGTTTCCCTCATTTTGAACCGTACAATCACAGGTATCAAATGAGTCGGTGCTTTGAGAGCAGAAAGATGAGTACTGGAATGAATAAATATTGGTGAAATATGAGACAGTTCGACTTGACACGGTTGATATTTCATTAAATAAACACTTTTTTCAACCCTGTCAGCACCGGTACCAAATGATGAATAGTCTTTTATAGCACGCCAAGGCAAATACTGCAGTAATACCTTTTTTCTTAGTGATTTGGCACAGTTACGCGGTTTGTTTTTAGATACGCCGTATTACATCACATTCTCAATGTTATCATGATGTTTGCCAGAATCATCTACTGAGTGCAGACAAACTATTTTGCAGTAAAGCTGTTCTGCTGAGTCATGAGACGATGTTTTGGTAATTTGGTTTGACATGCGCGATAATACGCTTTTTGCATCCCTATTGCGCTTGGTGTCGAATAAATCGGTGTGAAAGGCTAAAACTGCAGCAAAATAATTTTGCTAAATTATTGTACGAAGCTACGTCATTCGCTTGGACATAGCCGATAATATGCTAATTTTTCATATATTTGTTAGGGGCATAACTTTACTCGGCTTCTTGAGCGTTTAGCCGAATGCAGTGAAATAATTTCAGATTTTTCTCAATATGCCTACTTTTGCTTGACATGCGGTAAATGACCCTCTTATTGCCTTCTCATGATGTTAAAGTAGATAGACTTTATCAGCGTAAGAATGCTACCAATGGAATGCGTTTTAGGACTTTGATGATATTGCCAAATTATTCGGTTATTGTTATTTATAAATGAAGTCAATGGTTCTGCAGCCGTTATTAGTATAATAGCTGATGACATTCCGGCTTGAACCTAGCAACGAGAGCTGGAAAAGGAGAGAAAGACAAGCAAGGCAAAAATAGGATTATATTTATGGTAGGAAAAGCAAATAAACATACTTCCAGGACTGCCTGCACAATTACACTACAATAGGTCACTGACTCCGGCCTTGAGACTATCAAATTTAATCATAATATAAGCGAAGAGAGTAATACTACTTTAGCATCCTTTTTACATATACGACAATGCTCTGGGTGATCACGTCGGAGCTGCTACAGATAACTGACTCAGAAAATGTTATACTATAAATACGTTTCTCTCGACATGTAGTGGAGGTTGTGAAAAGAAAAAAATAGTTTTCCTGCTATGCGCGGCCCTATTTTTTTGGACACCTGCTACGATAGCGACATCTTGAGAAGATTTGGCTTTTGCTAACTTAGGCGTTCTCCAAGTGCAGGAAGTTCAGTGCTGTTGAACGCAGCTGCCTTGAAGCTTTGAAGGCAGTAGTCTAATACTGCCAAACTGTTAAATACAATCGAATAAAAACAGAGAGTGTGATTTGTTGTAAGATAAGCCAGACAACTAAGAGGGCGTACTATTGTCAAAGGAATCCCTCTGATGGCTCCTTCGCTAGGTGTTCTATTTTCTCAGCGTATCACGAACTTGCGGAGCCGATACTATGTAGACCGCGATAACTGATGAGTGTGAGGGGATACAACCATGTAGGTAGTTTCCTATATGCACGTCAAGGATTCCGGATAACTGAAAGCTTTTTCTTTTACATATATTGTCACTGCAGCTTGCCGCACTGCCGCTTAATCTGTTTACAACCTTGGCCATACAAGTAATTTCTGAGAGGTAAAACGGTCTTGTCTTACTACGCCATAATCCCAAAATCCCGCGTTCACTAATACGCCATTGAGAAACACTATATTTAGACGGGTCAGGAAATCGGCGCTGCTGAGTAAATACGTATACTCCTGTCAAGTGCAACGCGAATGCGAAATAAGAAACAGATAAATATTTGCTACTCGAGAAGATATATCTGCGGGAACTATTAACACTCCAAACGCAGTCTGCGTGCGCTAAAAATTAAAGAAAAAAAATACTGCGTTCATGGTCGTTTCCAACAATTAAAATGTATTTTTTTTTCTTGTTCGTCTTTTATATGAAGCCGATAGCAGATTTTGTGACCCTGCGGTAATGAATTATTTCTGAAATTAGTGATTTTCTTAGGCGAGGCGGACATGCCACAAACGAACGTTAACAAATTGCAAGAGTATCAACGCAGAGCTCTCATTACACTGTCATTGGTTGACAAACGAACAGAGGAAAAAGGACGAGAAGCTCATGGTAGTAGGAATTGTTCATGTCTCCTATCTGCTCGGTCTGTTAAGAGAAAAAAGTAAATTATCTTGTTAGTGAAAGTATATCTGCACAAACATTGTCTATGCCCATCACTGAAGAGCGTACGCAGTTGAACGACGATGGTGGCAGCCTTTTCCTTGTCCGTGCTGCAATTTTTTTTTGTACACAGGCGAAGAAATGCTAGCGTTGTAAGTTACGCTGTTGTATTCCTTCGATTTCTAATTTACAATAAAGGAACTACAGATGAATGAGTGCGGCTTCGGTTCCGAAACTCTCGTGCCATCACACCTGGGGAACAGAAGGCACAAAGCATCCGGTTGAAACCGAAATTTGAAACACTCGGCACTTTCCACGACCACACAGTACCCTACTACGTATATGCATGCCTCTGTCTTTCAAAGAACCGTGCTTATAGGTCCTCCGCCACTCATGCTTGTGTGGAAAGCCGTAGAAATTATTCGACTTAAAAGCTTCCGCCGTGTTCGCGTAGCCGCCGGTGCAGCCAACAACGCACCGAATTTCGCCAGCCTTGTTTGACCAGACTTCATTTAACCGAACATATTCACACAGCTAGCCCAAATTTTTGCTCTCCTTATGATATATGCACGCACAACATTATATAAACATTAGCATTTCCAATTTCCACACAAACCAACGACAACGAGCGTTCTCCAAAGCGCGAGCCCCGCCGGCGCATGCCAGGAATGAGCGCTGCGCCGAGAGGCGGCGGCACCCTTTTAGCTGTCCAGTCCCTATTATTTACATTTGTGTGCGTATAACACATAAAATTCTTTTTTTTTTACGTGAGGCGGTTGTGCTACAGGCCCTTTGCAAGCGCGTGGTGCTGTTATAGAGACATTTTATACTAACGACAAAATTTGGCTCCCCAGTCGCCAATGACGGTTCATGTTAGCAAGTAATCTGCACGAGTGGTCCCGCCAATCGCGGTAACAATGTAAAACGTGTCAATAAGATGTTGACTATATTGAAGTTTTATGGTTTGGTGATTGCCAATGCGCTAGATCCGGCTCTTGCTTTTAAGCAAAAAAAAAAAAGATGCCTGTGTCAATGCAATGACGCGAGTGATCACGAAAGACGTCCGTGCAGAACTTTATAAAAGAAACAAGATATACGAAAGGTTGTTTTGCGTACAAAAACTCTTCTTCTGCCGAGAATTTAGTTCCAGCTTCGGACATAAGTGCACGTTGAACTGCTGTGTCCATTTTACATGTCATCATCATTCAGAGCCGGCTCAACGAAGGAAAAGTTGTGTCTGTCGTATGCTGCGCAATCGGAAGGCTCAGTTTGCTGCAAAGACCTCTTCGCGGCGTCGACCAAGAGTGCGCGTCTGTGGGCTTTCTTTGTGACATTGGTGGGGTTGTCAACAAATCCTGTTGATGCTCGCGCAAGAATGCTTTCACTGAGGATTTAAATTTGGAAAAAAATTCTATGGGATTAAAAAATGGGCTGTATGGAGGCAGCCTTCTCACAGAGTGGCATTCTGAGGCCAGCACTGCACTTTCGGCGCGGCTATGTGCTTGCGCGTTGTCGAAAATGAAAACTGCCTGCAAATCAGCGTCTTGTTCCAAAATTTTTTGTGAGGCTTCAGTAAGGAATTCATTAAATACGGCCCAGTGAACCCTTTCAATTATCCTGTAGTGAAGCAGTCCATCTAGGGAGATGCAGGCTAAAATGTTCACATTTGCACCTTTCGTGCTAGGCAAGAGTCGCACAGCTGGCACACCGCGTTTAGATCTTGCGAAGCTTCGCGAACACCACACATTGTAGTTTGTTTCGTCAATATAGTAGCGGGCTACTGTGATACCGTGGTCCTGAAGCCATTGGGCGTATCCTCGGCGCTCGCGCTTAACATCAAAACGGTTCCTTTCGATTGGCCTTGGTGTGGCAAGCTTCAGAGTGTAGCCATGTCCGTCGAGAAGGCGGTCGATAGTGGATGTACTGATTTGTAATTCCGGAAACTTCTCTATGAGGCAACTCCGGATCTCAACCAGGGTTGACGACGGATTACTGTCAACAATATCGCACAATGCGCCCTTGATGTTTGCGTCAAACTTCTGGACAGAGCCACCGCGCTTCTTCGCTTCTTTCCTATCAGTGGCTGCAATAGACCGAACAGTCTTTATGTTTATGCCAAGTGCAGCAGCAAGCTGATTCAGGTCTCCACCGCGCCTAGCCACATCGACGATTCTTTCGCGGTCGGCTGGGGACACATGCCGGTAAGTTTTTTTGCTCTCACCAGATAATTTTCTTGGCCGCCCTCGTTTCTTGGAGTTCTCCATCTCTGTCAGTTGTTCAATATGTGCCGTTACTCACTCCCGAAAAAAGCATAATCGCCGATAAATTTCACAAAAGAAGACGGCAGAACCGAACAAACGTTGTGCGCCGCGCGCATTGCTTTCGGACGTCTGCTCTCTCGGCTCGGAAACGCTTGTGCTGCCGTCTGCATCAACTGAAAAAAAAAAAAGGGTATTCTCTTCGAAATATAAATGTAATAACTAAAAATATTTATTTTTCTGCCTTCAGATGATAGCTGTAGCTAAGTTCACTTTACTTTTGCTGTCTCATTCACAGTTTGCGGGCAACCACTCTGCGCTCGAGTACGTACGTCGTCTGTAAGCGAGAAAGCGACAGAGACATTTACCAGACACCATTAGCAGACGGCAATATTGTTGTGTACAGGGAGTATTTCTTACACTTCTCTTCTTTTTAACTCAGTTACTTCAGAACGTTTTGGCGTATCTCTACTGAAATAATATATGAATATATTAGCCTCAGCATGCTGGCAACTTCGTACAATAATTTAGCAAAATTATTTTGCTGCAGTTTTAGCCTTTTACACCGATTTATTCGACACCAAGCGCAATAGGGATGCAAAAAGCGTATTATCGCGCATGTCAAACCAAATTACCAAACATCGTCTCATGACTCAGCAGAACAGCTTTACTGCAAAATAGTTTGTCTGCACTCAGTGGATGATTCTGGCAAACATCATGATAACATTGAGAATGTGATGTATTACCGCGTATCTAAAAACAAACCACGTAACTGTGCCAAATCACTAAGAAAAAAAGGTATAACTGCAGTATTTGCCTTGGCGTGCTATAAAAGACTATTCATCATTTGATACCGGTGCTGACAGGGTTGAAAAAAGTGTTTATTTAATGGAATATCAACCGTGTCAAGTCGAACTGTCTCATATTTCACCTATATTTATTCATTCCAGTACTCATCTTTCTGCTCTCAAAGCACCGACTTATTTGATACCTGTGATTGTACGGTTCAAAATGAGGGAAACAATCGCGGATGTCACACCATATCACGCTACATGACCTCGTAATTCAGCAAAGCTATATTAATGAAACATTCGCTCCATTACTCTCAAAAATCTGAATCATTAGGAACACATGACTATAGGGTGCCAAAAGCTAAAAATATCACGTATCACGTTGCACTGTCACGTGATTCATCAAAATTGCTTTACTACCTTATTCATCTTAATACGCTCAGAAAGCCCGATCATTTGATACCCATGATTATAAGGTTACAGAAAAAGCAAATTATCGCGCATGTCCGGAGAAATCATGTTACACCATCATGTAACTCAGCAAAATCCTGTTACTGCAATAATCGCCTTATTAAACTCGAAAAGCGCTTTCATTTGATACCCGTGATGATACTGTTGAAAAAGGGACGCATTATCGCGCATGTCCCACCAAATCACGTTACACTGTCACATGACTCATAAAAATCGCTTTATAACCTTATTCATCTTAATACACTCAGAAAGCCCGATCATTTGATACCAATGATTATAAGGTTAAAGAAAAAGCAAATTATCGCGCATGTCCAAAGAAATCATGTTACACTGTCATGTAACTCAGCAAAATCCTGTTACTGCAATAATCGCCTTATTAAACTCGAAAATCGCTTTCATTTGATACCCGTGATGATACTGTTGAAAAAGGGACGGATTATTGCGCATGTCACACCAAATCACGTTACACTGTCATATGACTCATCGAAATCGCTTTACAACCTTATTAATCTTAATACGCTAGGAAAGCCCGATCCTTTGATACCCATGATTGTAAGGTTAAAGAAAAAGCAAATTATCGCGCATGTCAAGAGAAATCATGTTACACTGTCATGTAACTCAGCAATATCGTTTTACTGCTATATTCGCATTATTAAGCTCGAAAAGCCCTTTCATTTGACACCCATGATGATACAGTTGAAAAATGGGCGCATTATCGCACATGTCACACCAAATCACATTACACTGTCACATGACCCACCAAAATCGCTTGACAACATTATTCATATTAACACGCTCAGAAAGCCCAATTATTTGATAGGCATGATTATAGGGTTGATGAAATAGATTTAATGGTCTTGGCTGTCCAGGAACTGTTGAAGTGCGACCAGATTAAAATCAGTAGCGGCAGGATTAAATGTTTTGGCGCTTGGATTATTTTCTGTGGCGCCTAGACTAAATTCTATGGCGCTATGATTAAATAGTCTGGCGTTTGGATTAAATTGAGCGGGAAATACTGTAGTATTGCCAAAATGCTATCTGAACTGCTAGATGAGGAGAAGCAATTAGCCCGTGACATAGTCGACATAAAGTCATTCCAGAAAACTGTCGACGAGCGTTTCGAACGTCTCGATTCTCGTGTGATTGCGTTTGAGTCCTCACCACGAGGAAAGTACGACATCTTACGCGCTAAACTTGTTTCCTTAAATGTTGCTGTCACAATAACCTAATCTTATATGGATCTAAGTGGATGCAGCTAGCACAGAACCGGGTTAAGTGGAGAAATATGGGAGAGGCCTTCGCCCTGCAGTGGGTATAATCAGGCTGATGATGATGATGATATAGCATTCCAGAACACCCACATTAGCATGGGGAGGACTTATTAAACAAGGTGTCAAATATGATTACAGAGAATTTGAAGATCTAATGTCCAAGAATTGAGCGCTGTCATAGGCCTCGTAGAATGCGCTAGGATCGTCCGCGTCCCGTTATTCTGATAGTTTTGAACTACTCCGAGAAGATGAATATACTAAAAGACGCACACCAATTTAAAACACCGACTACCATGCAACCGAAGACATCCTAAAAGTTCGTGCACAACGAAAAAACTTTGGGAAGTGTCCCAGGTGTATCGCTACAATGGCTCTGAGGTGAAGCCTCACTTCAATTACATTCTCATCGATAAATCTCGGTGCACCTAAAACGCTGATAAGGATGCCCTTGAGAAGGACCACAGGCACTCTTTCAAACGCACAGCCCCACAGTCTACTGCGTCTTCTGTTTGTCTTCCTGAGCACAGGCATGAAAAGCTAGCCATTCTAAATATTAAAGCAAGGTGTTTTAAAACTTTTTCTGACTTTTTTCTTTTTCTCCGGTGCGTTCGTACTCCCCACACGTTGCGGGCATCAGAGAAACGTGACTTTCCAGTGGCGTCCATGATTCGGAATTCGCTCCCCTAGGCTACGTGGCGATATGAGCCGATCGGTAGCATAGCAAAGGCGGAGGCATCGCTTTTCTCGTCCGATCTGACATAAAACTCTCCGTCATGAAGGCCCCAGCAGAAATTGAATATGTCTGGCATAAAATTTCTTTAAAACAGTCCATTGTAATTGACATCTATCGTCCACCAGGCTCATCTGCCAAAGTATCGCACATTCTTAATGATTATCTGAACGGACAAACATCTAAACTGTCTAATCATTGTTTGGTGGTGATTTCAATGCTCTAGTCACCCAATAGCTATAATTTACGTTATCTGGTCGGGATGCATAAATTTGTCGAGAATGTCTGAACATTTCCTTATTTTTCGATCGAAAGCAAATTGTTAACGAAGCAAAAAGGTGGACTCACTGCCTGACTTAGTTATCGTGAGTTCAAATATTTATTAGTGCGGTTTTTAATGCAATATTTTTGGTAGAATTTCGGACCATAAGGTTGCGGTAGCTGCTTGAAAGTGTCCTGTTTTGCGCCGCTGTCGACTTTCACCGCGTTTCCTGATTTCGCGCGAGCTGATGATGTTGCCATCGCCGATTTTCTTGCTTCTTTTGAAATATTTCGCATGCTTAGTCGCATGGGTGACATCACCGCATTAGCCAACTACTTTGAAACTTCTCAGTGAATTGCATGCAAAGTTTGGTCCGCTAAAAACGAAGCAAAAAACGAAACTTCAAAGTACCTTGGATGACATGTGATATCCTTCACATATCACGCCACGTTGGACGCCTCAGGCGCAGACCTCTTTACACCGGTGCTGAAGCGCAGTGCCACTGGGTGGGGTGTTGACCCCAACCCTGTTCAACCTTGCTGTCATCGGCCTGGTCGATTTGCTGCCACAATCTGCTCAGATGTCCATCTATGCTGATATCTGCATTTGAGCGTCAAGTGTGACTCGTCCCTAAGTCCGTGCAAGACTGCAAAGGGCAGCGTCATTCGTGACATCATATCTACATTTTCAGGGCCTTAGCATTTCAAGTGAGAAATGCTCTCTTGTGGCCTTTACATGAAAACCAATGTCACATCATACCACGTCTATAAACGGGAAAGCCATTCCCTATGAAAAAATCCATCGCTTCCTGGGAGTTGTCATCGACAGGAAGCACTCGTGGAGTCCACATCTGAATGGCATGAAATGAGACTACTTGCAATTGTCCATGTTCTCTCCTTCCACGGGGGAACGTCATGGGGCGCATCACTGCACTCGATGCTACAACTTTATCGATCATTATTTATGGGGTACATGTGGTACAGCCTTCCGATATTCAACAACATCATAAAGATGAACATTCGGACTCTCCATAGTGTGCAAGCGCAAGCTCTTCGCACCTGTCTCGGTTTGCCTAAATGCACCTCAATGGCAGCAACTGTTCTTCTAGTCGGGGAACATCCTCTCACTACATATGTTGCTCTCGAGACCCTGAGAACACACATTAGACACCTCGCACAAGTTCCCTGTTACCACCTGGCTTATCTCCCAGCAAGTATACCAGGTCTTTTTCAAAACCATTGAAGCTGACCGCACTTATCTTCCCTCGCAGTTCACCCCTGCTTCAAGACCGTGCGCACCCATATGCAGCCTACATTAACCTCAGATTCGCCTATCAATTCCCGGTATAAAGAAAAATGCTTGGGTACCAACGCTTGCCTTGTAACAAATGACACTGGATCACCTTCACTCTAAGCAAAATCGCCGAATACATGTGTACACGGATGGCTCAGTTAAGTCAGCCAGCTCCGCGGTGTCAGTGGTAGTACCGGCAAGGTCCGTCTTGACAAAACTGAAGACTACACATCTCACCTCTTCGACTGGCGCGGAACTAGCTGCCCTACGGGCTGCAGTCGAATACATCAGCCAGGAACTCCCCCAAGAATGGTCCGTTTTAACTGACTCCAAAGCAGCGCTTCAAGGCATGCAAGCGGCACTACGACACGGCTCAAATGAACAACTAATTACAGAGATCCGCACGCAGCACCACGCCGCAATATCCAAAGGCCACGACATCATCGGCCAGTGGTTGCCAAGACACTGGGGCATTGCAGGAAATAACCAGGTGGACGACGCTGCCGGTTCTGCCCACAACAACGGACTTGCAGTCCAAATTCCGTTAACGAGAACCGACGCAGCGAGCGGGCTTCGCTGTTTGGCTGTGGAGCTGAGACATTCACACAGCACGTTGTGAAACAACGGTACTGTGCCGCCTATGGCTTGGCATTGCTTACGCAAACAAATACGTTTTCCTGCTCGGGATGGCTGACAGCCCTGCCTGTGAACGATAGTGTTGGTGAAACAATTGAGCACCTCCTTTGTGATTGCCCTGTTTTTGCAACTGAACGACTTACGCTGCGTACTGCATTGGATCGCCTGGACGCTAACCCTTAACGGAAGGGAAGACCTTGGGACCATTTCCACAAAAGTCATCTGCGTTCAAAGCCTACAAGTCACTTCGCTTTTTAAGAGAAACTATCCTGATTAACAAACTATGACTTTCTTACCTCCTCTCCTCTTCTACCCGCCCCCTTTAATCCCATTCCGTTCCCAAGTGCAGGGCAGTCAACCGGAATTCATTCATTCTGTTTAACATCCCTGCCTTCTGCCCTCCTTTTTTCCTCCTCCTCCTCCTCAGGCGCATGAAGCATTTATCGAATATAGAAAGTAATATCAAGTTTAGTAGGGCAAAGGAAGAACTTCGAGTTATTACCAAATCGCCCAAGGATCGTTATCTCAATACCCAGTTAGGAACTCCTCTAAAAACTGATCCTCGTAAATTCTGGCGCTCTGTTTTGCTAACCGAGTCTTTACCGTCATCTGTAACCGTCAGTGATGGAACGACTAATCTGTTAGTAATAGCTCACACTTTTATTGCCTGCTTTAATTTTTTTTTCATCGGACATCTGCGAATGTTCATCCTTTGAACCTCCTAATGTGACAGCGCCGATTACTGAAATCATGATTAATGAGCATATTGTACTTAAATACTGCAGTCAGACACAAAACATTTCTTGTCCTGATGGTATACTCAATTCTTTTCTCGTTCTTTATTTTTTGTGGTCTGCTCGATATCCAAGCGGCATCTTACAAAAGTCGCTCAATACTGGCATTGTTTCATCCTCATGGAAGCTGGCCAAAGTGCATCCATCATTTAAGTTTGGCAACAAACAGCTGTTATCTATATGCAGACCCATTTCATTAACATCATATTTATGTAAAATGCTGGAGCCCATAATTCACAAACATGTAATGTAATTTTCGGACGAATCTAATAGCATACTTTCGAACGTGCAGCGCTGGTTTAGGAACATTATCAGCACCCTAACACAACCAGTTGAATTTTCACACGCCATTCTCTGAGTCCTTGACATCGACTCCAATAATGACGCTGTATTTATAGATTTTACAAAGGCTTTTGGCGATGTACTGCATTCTATCTCTCATTAAAGGTTAACACGATCTTCAATAATCCTCACTTGGTTAGCTAGATTGCCAGTTTTCTTCTGCTGACGTGTCATCCGGTGTACCTCAAGGTTCGTTACTTGGTCCTTTATTATTTTTACTATACACAATGACATACCTTGAAACGTCACTTCACACCTACGCCTTTTATGCGGACGACAGTGTTTTGTAGCGCGTGATTAACATATCAGAAGATAATCTCGAACTAAATTTCTTATTCATCAGCATCGGTACCTGGTGTAGCACTTGCCAAATGAAAATAAGTTTTACTAAAACTGTGATAATGTCATTTTTCTAACAGTGCGTTTCCTTCACTGTTCAATTACAATTTCATTCTTGCACAGGATTTCGGAGCAGAAGTATCTTGGCGTCGTATTTACCACTAACATCTCCTGGTCGACGCATATTAATTTCATTCGCACTAAACAATCTGTAGGCTTGAGTATTTGAGACGCAGTTTCAAAAATTCTCAATGGGAGACTAAGTTACTAATATTTAAAACTAATTCATTTAATCCGTGATTACGCTTCTCCTGTCTGGAAGCCTCATAAATATTGTGACGTTAACCTAATTGAGAGCACACAACGAAAACCTATTAGGTTCATATATCGTCGCTAAGATCAACATTTTTCATCGTCACGTGCCTTGTCTTCTATGAACCGGTCCCCTTTGTCCGTACGCCGTCACATTGAATCATTGAAGTTTCTACATGACATCGTCAATTTTTTTTATCGTGACTCACAATCCATTTATTATTATGGTGAAATACCAAAAAAATGTTAATTTACAGTGCTGTGCAAGCGGGACTAGGTGAGGCATACTAGCTCCAAAATACCACCTCCTCTTCCTTCTCTTCTGCCACTGCTGTACCGACGCTTCTGTGCTGACGCGGCTTTCGGCGCTGGTTTGAATAGGCCAAGTATTGGGCTTCTGGTCATCTTTTTCAATTTTGCCTGCGCCTTTGCACTTTTTATTGCGTAGCTAACGCTCGCACAGAGATTATAACTGTCAAGTGATGTCTACGCAGCCTCTCGGCCAGGAGAGCTCCCCTGGTAGGCTTTCATTCTGCATCAGGATCTATCACTGGAAGCTTTCCAACGCTCTGGTGTTCGAAGCATTCCTGTAGCGCTGACGCCTAAGGATGGCAGATGCATCAAAATGACCAACCCTGGGACTGTTCAAGCTGCTCTCCGGGGAGCTTCTTCCTTGTATGATACGATTACAGAAAGGAGGCCGTTTGGACGTGGCGTGATACTGTGTCGATCAACAAACCTTGATTGCGTTAAGGATCTCCTTAATAGCACTTCATTTGGATCGCTTCAGGCGAGCAGCATCATCCCTTCTCATCTTGCATGCACAAAAGTAATGGTCCGAGAATTATACTCTTCTTTAACTCCAGCTGAGACTCTCGACCTTCTCTCTGCGGTTGGTGCGGTAGCATGTGTATCGTTGCAGCCGGGAGGTTAATAATATGCGGGTACCAACAAAGTCAGTAATTGCAACATTTGCGGGAACCTCATGCCCGTCAGAGGTGAAAGAATTGTCATTGATCTTTCTTGTGGATCCTCTTCAATCTTGGCCAGTGCAGTGTACCAAGCGCTGGCGCCATGCTCATAGTGCTCGTGGTGCAAGGCACCGTGTATGTAGTATATGTGGTGACGGTCATCATTCGTCATTATGTTCGCTACAAAACGACAATTGCTGCCTCTGCGGTGGAGTCCATGCTGCGAATTCCTTAGATTGTTCATCTCGAGCACAGAGATTTCAAATTTTAGAAGTTATAGAAAACGCTGCTCACGTCGTGATGCTGTAGCAAAAGTTGAAGAGCGACTGCATGGTTATTTATTTATTTATTTATTTATTTATTTATTTATTTATTTATTTATTTATTTATTTATTTATTTATTTATTTATTTATTTATTTATTTATTTATTTATTTATTTATTTATTTCAGAATACTGCAGGCCAATATTTTGGCCCAGGCAGGAGTGGATATACAAGGCAGTAAAACAACAAATAAAAATAAAAATAAAAACATGGGATTAGAGTAAATGAACAAGTCAACAAAATACAACACTGTATCATTAAAAAAAATGTAACTCTAGAGCTTTAATGAAATTGAAATTGGAAATTGGAATTATGCACGTGTGTCAGCCCGATCAGGTGTGCCTCTGGATGCATAAGTCTCGAAGTAAATAATGACTGCTTTGGAAGCCTCTATGACTATAGTTGCTACTGTGTCAGAGTGGTTTACTAACGCTCTGGCAGTTCAGTTTACACAAGCCTTGCGAACAGGAACAGCACCTGTCATGTTAAACGTGGCCTGGTTAAAGCATTATGATTTGAGTGAAGACCTAAACAATGGAGATTCTGTCTACTCCCCTTTACCCCCATTCATGGCCATGAGCCTTCCCATTCAATAAAGGACATTCAATCAATCAAACATGATTTCTGAAAGGTCTCAGTTTTTTTAAAGCACTACTGTTGCTTCATCTCACAGTACTACTGCTCCAAATGTAGATGTAATCACGACTGACGCCGAGATGGTGGAGTCAGATCTAAGAATTCTAAAAGAGAGTGGATCTCCCACGTAGTACAACCCTTCTTCTCCGCGATCTCAGCCAAAATCAAAGAAACATCAGCTTGGATCAAAGGCAGAGAAAAATATTTCGGGGCAGGCAGTTGCGTCTGCCCAAATTTCGCAATCACAGAGGTACTAAAAGTAATCCAGTGAAACTGTCCATCAATGCTAACCGCTTCAACAGATTCAGTTTACATTTCTTCACAGATATCGAATTCAGAATAGATATTCATAGAATAGATATCCAAATATATTTCGCAAGAAACTTGGCTAACAGCAGATAAACATTTCCATATGCAAAATTATTGTTAATTCCTACAAGATCGCCAGTCAAAAGGGGGAGGTTTATTGATATTTGTCTCTTAAAAATTCGGTCACAGGGCTAAAATTTGAACTTCCAGGGCGCTGTTCGTTTTCCATAGTGAATATGTATTTCTCTAGCAATATACAAGATACAAACCCTCTATATCTGCTATCAGTTAATTGTCGGAACTCAGTTCTGCTGGCTGGTGACTTTAATTCGCATCATGTGTCGTGGGGCTACAAGACAGGTCAAGCGTATTTGGGATTGGTTAACATATTGTCACGACTGAAGTCACAGGGAGCCGTGAAGATACACGTAGCCGAGGACCAGAGAATAAGGTCGCCTGTCGTTCCGAACACAGAGTCCCGCACCAGCGCGCCGCTCGTGCCAGCAACAACCACTTCGTTGTCGTCTGCGCCAAACACGGCTGTCGCGCGGCGCTAGGCACGTGGCAATATATTAACTTTTCCTGTAGAAATTTGGGTTCGCCCACTTTCATATAACAGCACACTCAATCTGTGTTAGATTGAACTTTTACCACTCCCAGCCTCTGTTAATAATTGATTGGCACTTTATTGTTGCACCTCTAGTGACCACTTACCAATTGCTTTTGATGTTAATTGCCCTTAACTCCGGCGACTTCTCACTTGAAGTCATTTATCAACTATAATAATTTTCAGTTTGAGTTATACTTCTTGATACAGGGATTAACACGAATGAAGAAAAAAATCAAAACGATTATGCTCGGTGTTTGAGAATTGCCAAGTCTGAGATCTTGGTACGGAGTACAAAAGAGAATGCTTCTTCCCGAGATTACAAACGTAGAAACACGGCATGGAAGAACCTTCTCCACAATTCGTGCCCAAAAACCTGGCATGATTATAAGTTCATCGCAGCTACTTTTAAACGTAGTTTCAAAAGCGAAGGACGAGTATGACACTGAACATTTCGAACTCCTTTCTAAATCTGGCAACCGAAGTGCTCTTTTCGGTTTTTGATGGTCGCGGAAAATGATTCCGACATCACAAAGCCTACCTTGTCTTATTGTGACTCCCCATGAAGCAATAGACAGCATTGAAAAAATTGCCAAAGAACTGGAGAAGCGTTCCTCGTCTGCACTTCCTTCATGCTCGATGTCTATAGTGCCAATAGATTCAGTTAGTTATGATCCTCAAATTACCCTTTCTGATCGAGCTTTCTGTTACAATGATGATATTGTCACGTGGTGGCGACAACGTCGATAACACAAATGAAGAGTCGGTGATTGCAGTGAAGAAACTCTTTATTGGGCTGATTTGCGCCTGCAAAAGAACTAAGCAACTTGGCGGCCGCGACAGCAACAAGAGTGCTCGTCGATTGTCGAACTAAAAATGCCTATCGCACACATCAACGCTTAACTTAAAGGTGCCTCAGAACCATCCATAACGTAGCAAACCGGCTTTAGTACAACCTGGAACATTGCAGAAACATACACCAGTGGCCGGAATCTTCGAGACAGATATCGGTGCATCTTGCAAGACAAAGGAACTGATAAAAGTGCGTCTCGCGACATCGAGCATTAACAAATTAAGAATACAGAATTGATACGCGTGCCAGAATCAGAGTGATAAGGCCGCATGCCGGCGGCTGCGAAAAACAACAATTACAGTTGTGAAGGTTTCGCGGCATTACTCCCCACTTACAAAAACATCGCCTCAATGTTCCAAAATAAACAAAGCAACTTAAACATAGTCATTACAAAATTTAAACACCACGGATTCTTTAACGCGCCACATAAGGCTTCAGACGAACTACATGAACGTTTTCTGGGTGCGCGTGTCGGCGTTGCTGATGCTGTCGTACCGTTGGGAGTGATTTAATAGTCGAGTTGTCCAACACGGCGAAGGATTTTGTATGGCCCAAAGTACCTACACAGTAGCTTTTCACTTAGTCCACGGCGGCGAATTGGAGTCCAAGCCCACACTTGGTCTCCTGAATTGTACTCTGCGTGGCGTCGTCGTAAGTTGTATCGTCGGGTGTTTATGCGCTGTTGGTCTCTAATACGGAGCCGTGCCACTCGTCGGGCTTCCTCTGCACGCTGCAGGTAGGCGGAGAGGTCAAAGTTGTCCTCGTTGGTTACGTACGGCAGCATTGCGTCGAGCGTCGTCGTGGGCTCCCTGTCGTACACGAGCTTGAACGGGGTCGCTCTGGTCGTCTCCTGGACTGCCGTGTTATACGCGAAGATCACGTACGGCAAGATGGTGTCCCAGGTCTTGTGTTCAGCATCGACGTACATGGCGTCATGTCCGCGATCGTTTTGTTCAGACGCTCCGTAAGTCCATTGGTCTGGGGATGGTAGGCAGTTGTTCGTCGATGGCTTGTATGACTGTACTCCAGGAGAGCTCGCGTCAACCCTGCCGTAAATGTCATTCCCCTGTCCGTGATGAGTCATTCTGGGCCGCCATGTCGCAAGAGAATTATTTCGACAGAAAATTTGGTGACTTCTGTCGTAGTACCATTGGATATATAGTGTTTTTGCTTCGGCGTAAGGGGTAAGGTAGTTAGTGGCCACAATGATCATTACCAATAGATTAAGTTGGGAAGGGTCCAAGGAGATCCATCCTAATCTGTTGAAAAGGCAGGTTTGGGGGCGGAATCGGGTTCAGTAGTCCCACTGGTATGATAGGCGGCGTCTTGCGTCGTTAGCGCTCACGAAACGTCTTCACGTAGTGGGCAACTTCGGCAGGCACTCACGGTCGGTAGTACTTCTCCTGAATTTGACGCAACGTGAGCGTCAACCCGAAATGGCCTGCTGTGGGCTCATTGTACAACGCCTCCAGAATTTCCTGCCGGAGGTTTTCAAGCACAATAACAAACTGCGCGGTCCTGTTGGGGGCGAAGTTCTCCTTCACGAGGAGGCTATTGGTTACCGCGAACGATGACAAATGCCACCTGAACACAGCAGGAGGGGACGTGGTCTTTCCTTTTAAGTAATCGACTAGCGCTTTCAGCTCAGGGTCTGATCGCGGTTGTTCTGCGAAAGTTGTTGTTGTTGTTGTTGTTGTTGTTCTCCTCTAATGTGATGGCACATACCCACACAGGGGGATCGGCCAAGAATTGGGGTGCAGAGATATTAGGTTTTTAGATGTATAACTACATCGGAAAAATAAAAAAAAATAAATGCTAGGGAATGGAAAAGAAAATGTAAATATCATAAACCAAAATATATAAGAGTAAATACTAACACACGCAGTAGGAGAATAGTAAGATTTATATATACAGATTAAAACTTCAAAGCATATTAGCCAGGTAGGCGTTTTGTTTCTATTAAGAAGTTTTGAATGGCGTTAAAAACATACCTGTGGCTGTACCCAAGCATGGTGGCACCGAACGATAATAAAATTTGGCTGCTCAAATTAAGACCAAGCTGTTGTAACGGCTTCTCTAAGTACCGTTTCCTCATCATGGTAAAACGGCGGCAAAATATCAAGAAATGATCTATTGTTTCCGGTTCCCCGCAGAATGCGCAGACAGGAGAAAGCGCCAAACCAGACCTGTGCATATAGAAATTTAGGAGCGGAATACGACAGCGTAGCCTGGTTAGAGAGACCTCAGTCTGCCTTGATTGACATGATTTCCTATTCCAGGAATACTTGAGGTGCAGGTAGTCATCCGAGGATAAAATAGATCCAGACTGCGTGCTTAACAAGGCACGCCGCCGAAATCGTGCTGCTGTTATGTACGCTGTTGCCGGGAGGATGGGCAATACAGGGCTGTTCAGAGAATCTTTGGCTAGTCTGTCTGCAACCTCATTGGCTGTCACATTGTTGTGTCCTGGTACCCACACTATATGTATGAGGCTCAAATGTGAGGGGAGCAATGAAAGAAAGGTGTTTAAAATTGGCGAGTCCATATTCGAAGAAAGCGACAAGCACAAAGAATAAGAGTCTGTAATTACAGCCACTGTTGAGTATGTCGGGTCTAGTTTGCGCAGAGCAAGCACCACCGCCAGCAACTCCGCCTGGAATATTGGAGTAAAATCTGGAAGACGGACTGAAAAAGCCCAGTCTAAAAGCGGACAGAATATTCCAACGCCGGCTTTTTCATTAAATTGAGAAGCATCGGTTGCTATCGCTATGCTAACGGGAAGACTTTGTAAATGATCTTCTAATAATCCATTTAAAATGTGAGGTGATAAGTGTTTTGCATTATTTGGGAAAATGTCACCATAGACAATTTGAACCGACGATGCACTTACTTTTGTTGGAAGGATGTTAGAAAGGACTACGTGCAAAGGTTGTAACAGATTTTGCACTAGAATTACCTGCGGGGTATGAAACCGAGGCCATCCGACTCCAAAAAAGGAGTCTGGCTCGCAACAAAAAATTGATATGGAGCGGTGGAATTGTGATTAATATATTTTCAGATACGTCTGGACAGTCAAGAATTGTAATCTAGTTAACAACGGTGGTATTCGGGCTTCAAGGTATAATACATTATTAGCCACAAATTTGGGGAGCCCAAGGCATAATCTAAGCGCTTCCCGCTCTAAAAGAACAAGCGGACGAATTTTGTAAGCAGGTGAACCAGAAAATAACACAGATCCAAATTCTATAATTGGGCGGACATACATAACATAAATCATTAAAAGTGCGTCTCGCCGCATCCCAGACCTTGGATGTCTTAACCTGCGCAACATACCCACAGCACGTGCCCCCTTCGCTGCAACATGTTCGATGCGATCCCTCCATGCCAGATGGTCATCGTAAATCACCCCTAGATATTTCAAAGACTTAACTTGAGGAATCATTTCCTGCTTAAATGTTAGAGCAAGAGTTACCGGATCCTGAATTTGGAAAACAAGGAACGCGCACTTTTTAACATTTAGTTTAAATCTTAAGTCACCTAACCAATTTTGAAGGAAGTTTAGGTACGATTGCAGGCGCCTGTTGAGGGATTGAATGTCAGGTGCAGCCGTAAAAAATGCGATGTCATCCGCATAGACATACGTGCGAACCTCCTGATGAGTGGGAATTGAACTCATTAAAATGTTAAAGAGCACGGGCGAGAGCACTGCCCCTTGAGGGACACCTCTGGTTTGTTGATATTTGCCAGAATGCACTCCATTCAATGAACAGTAAAATTGTCTGTTTTGTAGGAATGTAGATATCCAGTCAATTAAGTATTGTGGAAAACATAGCGCGAGAAGAATTCGACTCTCAAGGTCGGTATGTGCATTCCATATTGAAAATTTTGCTCGAAATCCGATTTGACAGGGACTAAGAATATGTTTTTGTTCGACAAACTCGGTAACCCGTTTGAGTACGACCCTTTCAATTAATTTTACCAAGTTTGATGTTAAAGATATTGGTCTGATATTTTCCAAAGTATAGACACCACCATTGTGTTTCCGTAAAGGAATCACTTTGGCTAGTTTCCAGTCACCAGGTATCCAAGAATGAATAATTGAGTAATTTACCAATTCTAACAAGGAATTTGGAGACACTTCAAAGAGGATTTTTAACATTTTTGACGTTACTCCATCAGGGCCAGACGCAGCAGTTGGCAACGTCATTACAATCGAAGAAAGCTGAGAAAAAGTAATTTTAGGGACATCCTTAACCGTATATACTGGGCCTACAAACATAGGGTATTTGGGAAGTGTTGACAAAAAACGCTTTTTTAAACCTTTAGCGATGTTTTCTACTGTTCTAAGAGCTTCATTAGGAGTCGAAACACATGAGGGTAAATTTTCTGAGACAGGAATCTTTTTCCGCGATTTAAAAACCTGAAAAGTGCACGTCGGTTATTAGATTGTGAAAGGTAATTGAAATACTCAGTATCATATATATCTTTCGCTTGTGCGACTGTGCGTTTAAATGCAGCTGCAAAAAAATTTATAATCATGCCAATTTTTGGGGCACTGGTTGTGAAGGAGCTTCTTCCATGCAGCCTTTCTTCTTCTATAATCGCGCGAACAATCTGCATTCCACCATTTTGTTGATGTATTGCCTTTAGATGCACGTACTAAGAATTCACACTTCTTACGACAGGATGCAATAGCCTGGCATAATGTTTGCGATTTTAACTCTTCCGTAGCCTCAACCACTGACTCAAGAGACGAAATCAAAAATGAGTGAAACTTGTTATAATTTACGTATAATCTCAACTGAGACGTCGGCAGAGTTAAGCGGCAGTTAACCTCAAAAACAATAGGTATATGGTCGCTAGAGGTGCCACCATCAATTGTTGACCAATTTATTATAGAAACACTAGTGCTGGAAAGAGTTAAATCTATCACAGATTGACTGTGAGCACGTACAAAAGTTGGTAAGCCAGAATTCATGCAGTGAAGGCTATTGTCTGAAAGCAAATCCCACAGACGCTTGCCGCGGGGATCCGTCTTGTAACCCCACGATACATGGTGCGAATTAAAATCTCCAGCCAAAATAATCGAATTTTGACAATTAACTAGTAGGTGGTCTAGAGACCTGGTGTCCTGAACACCATGAGGGAAATAAACATTCGCTGGTGTAAACGGACTGAACCCTGGAATTTCAAAATCTAGAGCCAATAATTCAGAATCTAAACTAGAATATTGAAAAGAAATCTTAGCCCAATGACAAAATTTTGAAGAAATTAGAATTAGTAACCCACCACCTCTTGACTGGCGATCTTGTCGGAATGATCGATAATTTTGTAAGTGAAAATGTTTTTCAGTTGTAAGCCAAGTTTCTTGTAAAATGATTATTACTGGATTATGTTTTAAATAAAGATAAACTAAATCTGTAGTAGCTGAAAGAAGAGATCTACAGTTCCACTGAAGAACTTTTAACTTTCCTATGGTTATGTAATCCGGGCAGCAGCAACAGCCTGTCTCAAAATGTTTTCCTTTGGTTTAGAGCCTAGCTGTTGCTTTTTTGATTTTGCTTGTGGGCGAGGTGATGACGGGTTTGACAACGGGGATCCACTACGTTTTAGAATTCGCGTATCTGTCTTTTCCATATCTGCATCATGAGCCTCGTCTGACTTGTTGAAATTTTGCATAGGTGATGCGGAAAGAGACTCATTTCGTGAACAAGACATTGCAGCTAATGAGTGAATGTGATGCACTGATAGTGAATGTCCAGGTGCCGTAGGAGAAATCATAGCAGTTTGCACAGTCTGAGAATATTGATTGCACAGATGAGAATATTGAGATGGATATGCATTCTGTGACAGTAGTCACAATCCTATCCACCATTTTGGTCATGGTTGCTTCCACAGCAGTTATTGTGGTTTTAGACATCGTGGAATCTAATGATGCTCCTGAACGGGCCGACACACCTGCATACCCATGAGCTCTGTCTTTAATTTCCTGAATTGCCTCACGCCTCGAGCAACGTTTGCGGCCAATAATCTCCAGAATTTTCATTTCATGCACTCTAGAGGGACATTCGAAAGAATTTGCTGGGTGAAGTCCGCCGCAAAGACAACATTTGACAATTTGATCAGAGCATAAGTGTACTTTATGTGCTTCACCGCATTTGCAACACCGCAAAGTGGATTTGCAACCGCCTGCAGTATGGCCATAACGCCAGCAGTTGTTGCACTGCAGAGGCTTTGATGGTAGGTGATCTACTCTGAATATTAAAGGCCACGCTTTAATCTCCGATGGACAGACTGTGCCTGCAAATGTAGCAATAACCGATTCTGTCGGCACACGAACATTATTTACCTCCCGGCTACAGCGATAGACCGCAACAACGCCTGCCGCGGAAACAAGGTCAAGGGTTTCTTGTGGACTTAATGAGGAATCTACACCTCGGACTAGACCTCTTGTGCAGGCCAGGTGTGAAGGGATAAAACTGCTTACCTGATGAGAGGCAAAAGTGGAGCATTTTAGCAGGTCCTTTATGCATGATAGTTCTGGCGAACGGCAAAGAATCCCGCCGCGACCAAATTGGCGCACCTCGACTATTCCTTCGTAGAAGGAAGTGATTTCCTGAAGGGCAGCTCGAACAGCTCCTGGGTTGTTCATTTTAATGGTGCCCCCATCCTTAGGTACGAGTGCCACAGGGATGTTGCGGACACCGGAGCTCTGAAAAGCTTCCAAGGGCAGATCATCGGTCAGGAGGGAAGCCGACCAAGGGGAGCGCCCTTGGCCGGGGGACTGCGTCGACATTACCTTAAATTGACAATGTCACCGCATGCGTTAGTCAAAAGAGAACAAAAGAAGCACAGGGGAAAGACAAAACCGGGACCAGCAACCCAATACTTAACCGATCGTCAAGGAGCAGAGGCACGGGAAGAAGCCGGCCCGCTTCAACAGAACAGGGGAACGTACTCTACCAGCGATACCGCTTACCGGTAAGCGATGGCGCTTACCGGTCCCAAAAAGGTATCTTCGTCGTCTTCTTTCGCCGGCGCATCAACAGGGGTGCGTGACAAGCAGTCTGCATCGGTGTGCTTGCGGCCTGACTTTTATACGATTGTGATTTCAAATTCCTGAAGACGCAGGCTGCATCGGACAAGGCGGCCGGAAGAGTCTTTCATGTTTGCCAGCCAGCAGAGTGCGTGGCAAACCACCTTGAATGGTCGGCCGTATTTTATTTATTTATTTATTTATTTATTTATTTATTTATTTATTTATTTATTTATTTATTTATTTATTTATTTATTTATTTATTTATTTATTTATTTATTTATTTATTTATTTATTTATTTATTTATTTATTTATTTATTTATTTATTTATTAATACTGCAATCCCAGGAAGGGATTTTCGCAGGGTGAGCATACAAAAAATAGGTAAGTACAATTATTAAGAAAAAAAAAGTACAAAGGCCACAAAATAATAAGCAAATAAGCACATCAGCAAAAATGAAAGGCTCAATGACGTAACACAAAAAAAAAGTACACTAAGGTTTGGGGCATATAAATACACTACTATCAAGTCATCGGTGAACATGGTCAACAGGGAATTAATTAAATGAAGAAAGAGCACCAGAACGATCACAATATTAAATTCAGTTAAAAAATTGGAACCGGGAATGCATGACAGAAGACATTATTGTGCACTGAGGTTGCCGATGAATGATGTTACAGATAGCTGTAAGACTTCGTCGTTAGTAAGTTGATTCCACTCCGTTACTGTTCGCGGAAAAAAAGAATATTTAAAGCAGTTATTACGCTGGGTGAAAGGGGTGATTGTAAGATTGTGACGTTGTCTTGTAGAATAACCTGAAGAGAAAGATATTAGTCCGTCAATGCTAATTTTAAAATGCCCTTTGACCAATTGGTATAAGAACTTTAGTCGAGAAACGCGATTCCTTTCGGTTATAGATATTAAAGCAGCCCTGTTTAAGAGGTCACTTACTGATGTGCGTCCGTAGCTATTGTAAACAAAACGTACTGCTTTCTTTTGTATTTTTTCAATTTTATTTACGTATAAGTATGGGCGGAACTTTGAAGTGGCCCAGATGATCGCGAAGCACTCCTTCTCGGTAGTTTAGTAATTGGCTTCGGCTTTCGAGGGAGATCTGCTAGCGTAGGCGATTACTTTCTCTTGTCCGGCATTAATTCTTCTGAATGAGAACGTGGCCTAGGCCCAGACTGCTCTCTTCGGTATGAATTTTGGTCTCGGCGTTTTCATCAAAGTGGCCAAGGACAGGAGGGGACTGCAGGCGGCGCTTAAGTTTGTCGAAGGCTGCTCCTTGCGGCGCTTCCCATTAAAAAGGTGCGGCAGCCTTTGTAAGCTGCGTCAACGGTTCGACGATGCGCAAAACATTTCTGACAAATCGTATAAAATAAGCGCACAGCCCAAGGAACCTGCGCACCCCTTTCTTGTCGGCAGGTGGTGCAAATTGTTCCACTGCAGCTATGGGCAAACACTATCCTTGCTAACGATGTGACCTAGGAACCACAGTTACTCGTTGGCGAAGGGGCACTTCTCTGGTTTTAACATTAGTCCCGATGATTTGATGGCTTCCAGCACTGTCTGCGGCCTTCTCAAATGCTGTTCAAAGTTTGACGAGAGCAGAACGACGTCGTCCAAATATGCCAAACAAATCTGCTACTTTAAGCCCGTCAGGTCCGTGTTCATTACCAGTTGAAACGTGGCTGATGCGGAGCACAAGCCAAATGGCACTACCTTGAATTCGAAGAGGCCGTCCGATGTTATTAACGCCGTCATAATTAACGCCGGTTAATTATGATCCTCAGTTTATCCTTTCTGAGCTTTCTGTTATAGTGATGATAATGTCACGTGGTGGTGGCAACGTCGAAGTCACAAATAAAGAGTTGCTGATTTCACTGAAGAAATTCTTTATTGGGCTGACTTGCGCCCGAAAAGAACTAAGCAACTTGGCAGCGGCGATGGCAACAAACGTGCTCGTCGATCGTCGAACTAAGAATGCCTGTCGCACACATCAATGCTGAATTTAAAGGTGGTTTAGAACCATCTAGGTAACGTCGCAAACTGTCACTACTACAACCTGGAACATTGTAGAAAGATACGCGAGTGGCCCGAATCTTAGAGACAGATCTCGGTGTATCTTGCGCGACAAAGCAGCTGATAAAAGTGCGACACGCGATATCGAGCATCAACAAACAAAGAACACAGAATTGATACGTGTGCCAGAATCAGAGTGATAAGGCCGCATGCCGGCGGCTGCTAAAAACAGCAAATATAGCTGTGAAGGTTTCGCGGCAAAATTACCAGCCCTTGGTCCTGGTCCCGATAACGTAACTTCAAACATGATAAAGATCCGCTTTGAGGAGTCACCTGACTAGTTACTAGAGCTAGTATATTATTCCATTAAACATGCTTGGATACACCCAGAATGGAAACTTGCCAGAGTGATTCTTTTGCTTAAGAACAATGGCGATGCCTTTTCCATAAGTAATATTAGATCGTGTTGTGATCGGACGAGCGGCGACAAAAGATCGAGAAGGGAAGCAGGCGCCACTCACCCCTCTATTGTGATCGAGCGAGCTGCCCTCCCAAGCCCGAGCTGGGAATTGTCTGGCGATGAGCGCCCAACCTCGGCGACGCTGAGACGCTATGGCACTTGGCGCCGGCCGTCCGGAGGTAACAGTTCGTCACGCGGCGGCAATTAGGGATCCCGCCAACAAGTCAACCGTAACGGGCAATGGAGTGGAAGAGACCAAATTTCCGTGCGTTCAATTGTCGAGCCTCGCTACAGAGAGCGAGCGCGCATTTTTAACTTTCTTCCCGTGGCTCTCCACGGGAATAGCTTTCGGCTAAGTGGTCTAGCTGAATGCAGCCTAGTGACACCTGGACCTATGAGTCAGCCCAGATGCAACCATGCCCGGAGTAAAGGGCTGACGCCATCTACGCCGTCTGGATGGCTACCCCCTCACCCTCAAGCAACAATCAGACAGAGGGAAGTGTGAAAAGTGCGAATAGTGCTTGTGCATCTGTGTGAGAATGCGGGAGAGTGAGGTGACAGAGACACTCCCTCACAAACTCCATTGCCTTTTCGCTTCAGAAACATAGGGGATCGGCCCTATATGACAGGACGGCAAGTGTGTGTTGTGGATCGGTAAAACGAAGACTTGCTCCAATCAGTCTTTCACTAAAACGCTACCATGTAAATTTTGTACATAAAAGTTATCCCATCTCACTTCAAAGTCCGGATTTCAGCCGCCTCGTCTTTGCTCCTGCCCCGATGAACCAACCGGGCCTCGAACACGCAGCCTGGATCACGACAACCGATTTCATTAGCATCAAACATTATAAAATAATTGAAAGTGTTCAGAAAGAATTTCAGACATCGTGATCCAACAAAATATTCTCGGCCCTTGCCAAACTGATTTCTGTCAAAAATGTTTCATCTGGAATGCGCATGCTGACCTCGAGTCTCGATTTCTTTTAGCGTGGCGCCAAATAATGCACGCGCTGTATTTATAACATGAATATAGCCAAAGCCTTTGATAGTCTTGAACATGGCATTCTATTGCAAAAATTAAACGCTCGTCAGTTTCCACATCATTTAGTAGCGTGGATATCTGCATTTCTTCAAAACAGCGTTTTCCTGTGCATTAAAAGGCGTTCATACTGACAGATACAAGCAAGCCAGGGCAGTTCCATAAGGAGCAGTCCTCTCACCTGTGGTTTTCAACATACTACTCAGGTCAATTCCAATTAGTCATGAGGTCCATACTTACGTACGTGATGATGATATCGCGTTTTTTCTGGTGCATCGAATATCCAATCTCTTTATCTCCGCTTGCAAACGTACTTAACATTTATTGATAATTGATTGTGTGGCTTGCGTCTCACGATTAATGTGAACAAGAGCGCTGGCCTTGTTTTCAATGTAAAAGATCATGTATGTTTTACCTTTAATATATCAGCAACAAATAATTTCTCGGGTTAGATCTTTAAAGTACCTAAGGGTCACTTATGATGATAATCTTACATGGCAGCTCCACATTCACCATGATGTTAAGGGAAGGGCTCACGCCATAGACATGCTGCCTCCGAATAAGTCGTCCCCAGTCTGAAATGCGGAGAGATGAGCTTTGAATGGTTTATGTAATGTATGTGATCACCCAATTTTGTTGTAGGTGATTACGCTCTACTGTCGGACACTATTATGGATGAGAACGGCTAGGCCTACACTGCTCACGCCGCTATGAATTTCGGCCTCGGTGTTTTCATCAAAGTGGCCAAGGACACGAGGGCAAGTTAGTCGGCGCTTAAGTTCGTTGAAGGCTTCTCCTTACGGCGCTTCCAATTTCAAATTACGTCAGCCTTTGTAAGCTGCGTCGACGGTTCGGCGATGCGCGAAACGTTTCTGACAAATTGTCGATAATAAGCGCACAGCCCAACAAATCTGCGCACAGTTTTCTTGTCGACAGGCGGTGGACTTTGTGCGATTGCAGCTGTTCTCTCCGGGTCTGGGGGAATACCTTCCTTGCTAACTATGTCACCTAGAAGCCACAAGTTTGTCGCAAACAGTATGCTCTACCTTGTAGCTCAGATTCCTCCTTTGCTATGTAGACTACAATTTTTAACTGTTCAGACGTACCTAAGGATATATAAATTAGAGTTTCACCGATCTATGTCTATTTTTTGCTGCCAACCGGGCTCCTTTTTCAGTGTCTATTTGCCTACATTTCACAACCCGCCGGTATCTTTGGTCCTAAATGTACTAGACCCTTTAAATGTTTCCCTTCCTAGTATTCTTTCCATGCAAACCAGCGGGTCTCCTGTTGAAATTGTCTATGACAACATTTTCTCTCGAATATAGCTAAATATTTATCATCCTTTATTCTAAAAGGATTATTATAAGATCATTTAAGAAACCATTCTGCCAGCTTAGCAATAGCAACCGACGCATCTCGGTGTAATGAAAAGGCAGGTGTGGTTATATATTGCCCGCATCTAGACTGGTCTTTTCCTGTGCGTCTTCCGGACTTCACCCTAATATTTGAAGCGGAGTTTCTGGTGGAGGTACTCGTTCTACGGAAAATAGACTCCTCTTTTTCTGCTGTGGCTGTAATTTCTGGCTATCTATCCTTGTGCTCTTCGTCAGTGTAGTCTCCAGTTGTAAAAACCTTCCTCTCTCTGATCCCTCAACTTTTAAAACTTGTACATATGGCATGGCTACCAGGTCACAGCAATGTTACTTTAAATGAATATGCTTACAGCTTAGCAAAAGAGTTCCTCAATGCCCCCTATTATATATCCTTCCGGCGACAGCGTATATCACCGCAATGATGTTTCGGAAAAACACTTTATTAAACATGCAAAATGGACATTTTTTTCAGATCTGACGACTACCTGCATCTCAAATATTCTTGTAGCAGAAAATTGTCATTCACGGCAACTTCAGATTTTTCTAACAAAGCTGCGCTTTATTCCTATTCTAAATGTTTATCTTCGCAAGTCTTGTTAGGCACTTTCTCCAGCCTGCGCATTTTGCGATAAACAGGGATCAGATCACTTTTTATTGATCTGCCGCCGCTTCACTACATTGAGAAAACTATTGATGAAAAGGCCATTGCAACAACTTGGCCTCAGTTTAAGTAGCTTGATATTGTTATCACGTAGTGTCACCATCTGCGGACATAGTCACAGGTTTGCTTTTACCGCCATGCAAAATGTCTTACTAGAATCAAGTCGTTTGCCATGTTAAAGTTTCAACATCACTTATTCTACGATCCCAGTGTCAATATCCCATGTTTGTTATAAGTTTTCGTTTTTATTTCATTTATTTCACCTTTTCTTTTCTTTTCCTCTACCCCTCCAATCATATTCTTTTTTGCATGTAAGCATACTTCAAAAACTTTCTTTGCTGCTCAATTCTTGGCCGATCCCCTTTTTGGGTATGTGCCATATGCCATTCGGGCAACAACAACAGTGCATCAACGTCCTCAGTAGCGTTACAATTCCCATGTTCAGCCGATGCCCTCGGGGTGAGTTCATGAGTCGTGCCAGGCTGACACTGCTTCAAACAGGCAACGCGACACAGCTCGGTTTTTGCAGACCGACGATCCGATGCGGTCAGGCGGGCTATTTCATAAAATAAATCGCTCATCCGTTCGACCACTACATATGGGCCATCATAGTGGGCTCAGTTTTTATGTAGGCCACGGCGCCGAATAAGGCGCTACTAACTACATCACTTATACAGTACGTGAAACGCCGGTGGCTGCCGGCATATCGTATTTTTGAGCGTTCCTGTGAAGCACCAAACCGGCAGAGACCTTCACGGCTTGAGAAGAGCGGGATGGTATCCATCGGGTAGCGTGGTGGTCTGGCATACGTCAGAAAAAATGCGCTGTACCCAGTCGTCGCAGACGGGGCGGTATTAAACGCATATTTAATGAAGGGTAGAATGGTGTGCCAGTTCTTATGCCCTGCATCAAAATACATGGCTAGCACGTTGGTAAGCGTTCTGTTAATGTGCTCGCAGTCAAGCCATTTGTCTGGAGATGGTACGTCGTCGGGTGCCGGCAAGTTACGGCGCTCAAACGCATGAGCTGTTCAACAACTTCAGCGGTGAATGAACGGCCCCGATCAGTGTGTGGAATACTGCGCTACTTGATAGACAGAGACAAATGGAAGACGACACACGAATGAAGCGCAAACTTACAACTATTTATTTTTATCGACAAAACACGTACATATATACAAAAGGCATTCTTGTCAAATCACAAACACATCATTCATGCATGTGATCACGCACGTTATCATTTCTACCACAACTCCGCATCTGCACAGCTATCATATCACAGAATGATCAACCGACTGGCCCCCGTGTTTGCATTATTGGCCCGATCAGTGATGACACTGAACACTTGCCTGCCCAATAACAAGCGCCCACATACACACACACACACACACACACACACACACAAACACAAACACACACACACACACGCATATACACAAAAGAGATTACAGCAAGACGTTCACACCGACGATGCGCACACTACCAAATGCAGATTCATCTATCTAGCCCGCATGCGAGTATTACTCGGTGATGACAGTTCGGGGCGGTCTTTGTATTAACATTACTAATTGCAGCTGGAAAACTGACACTTCATGCACCGTAGCAGATAGAATAGTGGCGGTTTTACAGTAACGTGTGAGCTAGTCCGCGCAGATTACAATCCAGCGATTTCCACCCAAGTACTTCGGAAACACAGCTTTGATGTCAATGTTTACTTGATAAATGAATTTTTCGGGGTATTTATCGGGTGTAGCAAGCCTAATGGAGCTGCGGTGTTATGTTCGTGGCGTTGGCATTGCTTGCTACTAGCAACGTATTGTTTAATCGTCTAGCGCCTTCTGGACCAGTAAAATCTTTCTTGAGCACGGTGGAGTGTTCGAAGCGATCCCAGATGCCTAGAAGTCAAATCATCATGCAACACATGCAATGCGTCAGTGCGAAGCTTCTTGGGAACCCCGAGTATGTATTGCTAGCCGACGAGGGAGTACCGCTTTTTCCATAGGAGACCAACATGCAGATAAAAGCGGCTTGTAGGTCCGCTGGCCTGGGCGACGGAAAGGAGAGCTGCAAACCCTTATCCCTTTGCTGTTGTTTCGAAACGTTTCAGGTCAGGAAACGCGGTTCGACGGCCGATATATATAATTGTCGAAATCGTAGTTGTCAAATCTAATCGTGATCATTGCCATCCTAGCAAGACAATCTGCGTCTGCATGACACCTCCTCCCGCTTTTGTAAACCACGGCGATGTCATATTCCTGTAACCTGAGGGCCCGGCGTGCGAGGCGACCACATGGGCCTCGAAGGTTCCGCAACCAACAGAGTGAATGATGGTCAGTTACGGTAGTGAACGATCGTCCATGCAAATATGCACGAAAACGCTGCACAGTGAAAATGACAGCTAGGCATCCCTGTTCAGTGACTGCAATTTCGCTCTGGATTGCTCAAGAAACGACTTGCGTATGTGATAACATGCTCTCCTTCGTCGTGGCGCTGGACAAGGACTGCACCGAGGCCGATTCTACTAGCGTCCGTGTTAATGTAGCAGGATCGAAGTGACGTAGAATGTGTTTCGAGAAATCTCGGCTTACGGAAGGACGTGTCGTACTCTGGTGTCAGTCAAAAGTGGCGTTTATGTTGAGAAGGCACGTCAGCGGATAAGCAACGTCAGCAAAGCGATGTATAAACGTCTAACATACGAACACAACCCTGGAAAACTGCTTAGCTTCTTCAATGTCTACCTGGATTTAAAGGACTCAACAGCGGCGGTTTTCTTGGGATTCGGCACAACACCATCACCATTGACAAAATGTCCTAGCACGAGCGCTTGGCGCTCTCCAAAGCGGCATATTTTCGAGTTCAGAACTAGGACGGCGTTTTGCAAACAGGTAAAGACGCGCACTAGAAGGTATTGTGCTCTTGGAAGAATTTCTTCAATATTACATCGTCAAGATAGCAAAGGCAAATGTCCTATTTTAAGCCGCGCAGCACACTGTCAATAAACCGGTTGAATGTTTCCCGTGCCTTGCACAGTCCGAATATAATACCATTCAAATACGAAAACATTCAGCTCAGATAACGTAACCCGAAGGCGAAATAAAGAAGGTACAGGAAAGAGCGCTGATTAGGCGCACCACTGCCTGAAATGTGATCTAGTCAGTAAATGGAGCGGACAGTAGGACGAACATGGCGGACAAGGGTGGAACTACTGTGTCTTCGGTTATACTAAAACAAATTCTTCGTTACAGCAGCCTTCAAAAATGCTCTGCAGATAATAACCTTCAAAGGGAACCTCTTACCATAGGTAGTCCGCGGTAGCGGCACACACCTTTAAGAAGTTTATTCCTAAAATGATAGCATGCGCAGAGTGGGGTAAAATGACGAATTCAGCTTGAAATATTGCACAACCCGCAGAGATTTGCGCACTATATGCACCCACACGCAGCAACGCCTCTCCACTCACACCACAAAACGTTGAAGCCCGATCGCATTCAATCATCGATTTACGTCCCAATAAGCGCCTAAGCTCGTTGCTCATCACAGACACAGTCGCGCCCGTATCCACAAAGCTGATGTACACACGCCATCAATGAATACATGAATTTTGGTTTCGAGTATTGAAGTTGAAAGAGGGATACCAGCGCACAACCCATTTCTAGCGGCCTCACACCCATTGGTCGCGCTGGGTAGTTTTTCTGACAAGGTGATACGGAGCCCCATCGTGGTGATGCGGAATGGTGCGCACGGAAAGCAGGTGGAGGAGTAACACTTCGACCAGATGTTGGGGAATAGCGCCGTGGGTTCTCGTTTGAGGTTTTCCGGTAATACCTACACGCAGCGTTTGATTGCTGTACAACGGGTACCGGATTGCCGATTGTTCGGTACTCTTGGAGGCACCGTGCGAATATATCGTGGCGGCAGCCTACTGCGGTAGTATCTGGCGGTGCCCTTCGACGTTACAGCTGTAGCAGATCGGTGCGGGAGGTAGAAACTGCTGCTGTTAATGAAAGCCTGGAACACCAGGACGGGTCGTAGTTGTGGCGGTATGCTCATGTTGCTCAGAAATCCTGGTAGGTTGGACTGAAGATCGAGAATTCCTTGAGGTGAACGCATACCTTTGGGCGTCGAGCATCGACGAAGTCGGGTTGGCGAAATGCAAAGGCGGATAGTAAATCGAAGCTACAACTTGAGGAGCTTGAGAGAAAGGCAGCTCTGCAATCGCTTGTGGTGGTGAAGAAACCGGCTCTTTAGAGAACCTGAGGTAAAAGACCTTAGTAGATTCATGCTCAGGAAGTGGGTTGAGCCGTAGAAATTCGTCTGATTTTCCGGATAGTCGAGGGAAGATCTAGTAGGGCATGGTTATCAAGGCTGGCCACTGTAGGCACTTTGACCAGTCGCCATTTTTCGGCCCAATACGGCGTGTTTTGAGGGCTTGAAACGCGTGGATGTGTCAAATGACACAGGAGGCAGTGTCAAGGTTGACTTCGGCAATTAAGTTGTACACGTCATCCGCGACACCCTTCAAAAGGTGGCTGACTCTATCTTCCTCAGGCATGTTTGAATTGACTCATTTTTATAATTGGAGGGTCTCTTCAGTATAGGTGGGAGCAAGTTTCACGGGGCAAATGAGCTCTTTAGGCAAGAGTCTACTCCGCCCACTTTTTGCACGGAACACACCCGCCAAAATGCTGTTTTAACTCTGCGGCAAACCCTTCCTAATTCCTCAAGTTGTCCTCGTTATTCTCAAACGAGGTCATCGTCGTATGAGTTAGAAAGAATACGACGTTGGTTAGCATGGTGCCAGGACCCAACCGGTTGTACCGACTAACTCTCTGATAATGAGTTAACCACTTCTCAACGTCTTCACCCTCTTCTGCAGACGCTCGTGGTCCCTGGTAAGGCATAGACGGAATAGAGCTGGCGGGGGCAGACCTGTCGCCAGCCTAGCAGGCTGCTGACAGGCCGTGTGAGGAGACTGTATAGCTACGCTTCTTCACGGCGTAGCTGCGGCCACCCGAGGTCTTGCTTTGGCTGTCGTAGTATTGTTTCCGCAATGAAACCAGCCTGCCATGACATTTGAATTCACGTTACCCCTATGCCACGGGCAGGAAGTGCCAACTCGAGTCGCTCCTTTCATATGGGAGGGTGAAATCAAAATCAGCCTGCCAGAACCGTTTGCATTCTCGTTACCCCCTATGACACGTCGGCACGTTCATACGGCTTGGTTGAAACGTGGCTTTATATATAGGCTGGTAGCTTACGCTCTCGTGTCATACCATTAAAGGATGAGTCCAATAATGTAGCACCTTACTCTGATAGGGCGCGATAGGGCAATAATGTAGCAGGCAAAATAAGCTTCCGCCGTTCCTTTCGCAATTCAGCTAGGTTTAACTAGAGCTAAACCAACTAATATTTTTGTTTATTTCGTTTTTTACTTGCGCACTCACTTTCCTTTTATTGTTAGTCATCTTTTTCTTTCCATCAACGTCCTCCAGCGTCCTTACGCCAGACAAGAAGAATATTAGACACGTTCTCGTGAAGTCGGCATAGAGCTGTGGTTAGTGCGCTCGGCACGGGGGGATGGTCCTTCTTGATGTGTTTATGAGGGCACGCTGTGGTCCTTATGAACGCTCTTTGCCTTACTTCCTCACAATAGGCTTTTTACAGGTCACTCAAGAGGCAAGAACTGCTGTCTCATTAACAGCTTCTTATTTTGTCACCTCCGCACCCACCTGACTATCCTGGTTTCCATTTCACAGGAGCGAGCGAAGATAGTCATCGCGTGTTTATGCCTATAGAACGAATGCACAGCGTTCCACACAGCCTTGTCCATCGGCGAACTGTCAGCATGTTTTCGGCTGTTTTGCTCTTGTTAAAGTGGAAGGATGGCCTACGTACTTTGAAAGGATGCCTTTGAAAGGAAAGGAGATAATGGTAATATTGGCGCCTTCAAACGATAGGAAAACGCGTGAGGCTATTGAGGCTTTCATCATAAATTCATACGTTAGCTCGCCGTCCGTAGCGCTTAACCGAAGGAAAGTTCACAATATCTCCTGCGCCCTGAGAAATTAATGACGGCAGTGTCGCCTAAGCGTATGTTTCTGTTTAAGGTGGACGGGAATGAATGATCTGCTCGGTTGATTTGTTCTGTGACGATGCGCAAAACAGACATCACAGAAGGAAGAGAGAAGAGAAATGCGCCCATTCTCGTCTTCCTCGTGTCCGCTGCCAAAAGCACTGACAGGCTGGCTTTGAAACATTATAGAAAGTATATGCAGCTACGTCTTAGTGCCGGCCCTTTAGTGGTGCGTGAAGCAAGGCAAAATGCTGCAGGCATGTCTAATCGGCTTATCGTTGCCTGTTCCGGCTTTCACTGCTGAATGTGTGCTCTGCGTCACAAATTGGAGCCCATTGTCACTTGGCTACCTATGTACCTCCTATAAGCACAAACACATAATACTTGGCAGCAATCTATACTCAGAAACAGTATAGATATGACGAACAATAAAGAAACAGTATGCCACTGCGTGGAGCATAGCGTACTTAACAACAAAAATTATATTTCCATGTCTTCTTTTAATGCTTACTATAAATAAATAAATAAGCATCAATAATTCCTTAGAGGCATGAATCAATGCCATACTCATACACATATCTGGGCCCCTCTTCTTAATTTTTGCCTGCCGCCTAAATGTTTTTTTTTTCTAGAGATTTTATTTATTCATCTTCCTCTTAACACGAACAGTCATGCTTGCTGGCCGCCACATTGTGATCAATAAAGGCTATCAATCACTTTGATTTTGAAACATTCAAGCTAGAAAAAAGGAGAGAAGTTACACAACATCACCATGCTTCGCTCAAATGTACTGTCCACACAACGTTAGCAAGAGCTTCTAGCTGCAACGGCATCGTTTGGCACATTCAGGGTTTCTCTCAGATGTTCTCCAGAACGTAGGAAGAGTAGTCGTTCTTCAAGAAGCTCCGAGTGGGTGTAAGCGCAGTGTCCGAAATGAGCGACACAATGCATGAAGTATTAAATTTTGCACCTGGGCTATCGCGCTGCACAAATGAAATAATATGCCCGTTCCACGTCGATAATCAGTTGAATGCGGTTTTTTTAATTTGTCGAGATAGCGAACTGGTGAGTTCCAGAAAGGCTTGAAAACCTGAAGGTAGCGGAAACCGTAGAATATATGTATACAAAAATATGTCTCAAATTATGAACCGCGTGCAACATGCATGATTCACAGAGTACTCAGCCGGGCTTACATATACGTAGTTACAAGCTCAAAGAATTATTATTCTTTCTCAAGAACAATTACGGTTACGCACAGTAGGCAACGCTACTCTTGCTCCCCTCTTCTCCAAAAAGCAAAGGTATAACTACCTGTGGGGGATGAAAATTACACATTATTTTGAAAGCAGCGGACACCAGTCAATGCGGTACAGATACCTGCATTGACACAGCATCTGGTTGGATCATTAAGAAAGAGATTGTATATGAAGAATCATATTAGGTGATGACACATGGATATGTATCATTTATATCTTCTTCGCCACTTACGTCATTGCGTATCGCGCTCTGGCGTACTCTTTTAGTGTGCCTTGTTGGCCTTGTTGCACTATAGTCGGAAAACTAGCCGTAGTAGAGCAAAGGAAAATACACGACCGGAAAGGAACTCCAACAGCACTCTCATTGTGCACTAATTATCTGACTGGCTGAACAATGTTATTGAAATAAGGGAGGAGAAAATGTGAGTAGGGTTCCAAGTCCGGAATTCCGGGGGCTGCAGCTGCTACCCGTGCGCGTGTCACGACGACTCTTTGGGCTTTGAGTCTGGAGCTGGATATATGGCAGGCTCCCACCCCTCAGTAAGGTTAACTGACCTCAAGGTACATCAATGCTATCGTCGACATCCCGCAGCTTGATTAATTTAAGTAGTTTTCAACTCCACAGAAAAGCGTACATAACCACTATAGAACCACCACATTGTTGCCCTTTGTCGCCTAACCGCTCCGTTCACTCGACCAGTCGTTCTCCCGTACTGGGTCGCCGCTTCCTGTATGCATTTCGATAACGACCTAATGCCACTAAAGGAGAGAACTATAAACTGAATTTCCTGAGCCAAAACTACACCCCCGTCTGCTGTCTGTGGTTTCTCGGTGGCCAATGTGCCACCGTTTTGCTTCCAAGCAGCGCAGTTAACTCCTGAGGTGAGATCAGCTGCGTGTTACCCTGGAAAAACCCTGACGCGGATTGTTTTGGGGGGTGCCTGGAAGGGTTACGCTGCACTTAAACACTCACGTTCAAATTAACCTCCAGCAGAGCTATTTCTCGAAACAGCTAGCCATTGCGCGGTACGTATGAAAATTTTCTATGATACCTGACTTACGGCAACCCCCATAGCCGCTGAAGTTCATCCAGATGGCGAGCAACTGTTTTCATCGCAAAAATTTTGTACTCTTGCCAAAAAACAATATTGATTCTGCTTATTGCAATCTTTAACCCCATATTTTCGTCGTCACACGGATTGGTAAAAAGAACTTAGTGGAACAAAACCTTTCTTAAAAATACATAACATGCAAATAAAAGATTTTGGACTGGGCTTCCCAATATAAAAAGGCGCACCTTGAATATGGAAGCGCATTTAGAGATCCGGTCAGAGCAAGAATCTAAGAGGAGGGCTTTTCATTCTACGGCGCTTCAGTAGACGAAATACACATCTGAAATCCCCTTACAAGGCGCTTCCTGCGAGACCTCAGCAAATATAACACATTAAGGCTGCACGAGCTAAACGGTTTTAATTCAAATGCTGGTATCGAAAATGTCTGTTGCCATTCTCATGCCAGCTACTAGGCGCAGAAGGAGTTCACGTTCATAGGAACCTGCAAACCCTGCTTCAAACTTAAAGAGCGAGTTGCAGCCCTCGAGATGAAGGGTTGAAAAAAACGAACTGGGCGCCGGAACACGGGCCATATCCTTCTTGACGGGAACACCAGCTCCTCAAGAAATTCAACTCCGTTTTAAATCCGCCAGCAGGATCGACGGCGGCCAGCAAGGACGGTGCTGACGACGACGAAGGACGAACGAACAAAGCAGAGAGCACAGCAGTCTAACCATGCCAATTAAGATAATCGCGGGCATGTGAGAGGCTACGTGGGCATCTTGTCTCCTTAGGTTCAAAGCATTAAAAATGTATTGTGTCTGGCGGCCACCGTACGTAGTAGTAAGAAGTGTGACCTTCCTATAAAAACGACTCCACTGTCATGTTGCAGTTGTTAGGGCACTCGACTAATGTGCCCAAGAAAGCGGGATCGAAATTCTGTCCACGGCGTCCACTTTTTGACGGAGGCGAAAAGCAAGGCGCCGGTGTGCTGCGCGATGGCAGTGCACGTGGTAGAAATTTCAAGAGCCATCGACTACTGCGTCTCTCATAGCTTGAATCTTTTCAGGACGTTAATTCCCATAAACCAAGCCTAACCCTTAAAAAACAAAACGCACAATAAAACGTCATTGCTTTTCCAGACTCAAGGCACCGCACTTCAACCAGTGAACGTGTGGTAAAGCAACACATAATAAGCAATAATTAATGAAACCTTTACCAACTACGTATAGCGCAGACTTCACAGCTCAGAAAAGGCCGCAGTTCTTTTCTTCGCTTTAAGCATGGCTCAGAAAGTTTCCACGAACCAATGGTAAAATTGGGAGGTCACTTTATCTCCGCCTTCAAGGGATGATCCTACAGTGTTAATGGCCTCCGGCCGCAGATTCTCGCGCGAATCCTCGTTCTTTTGCGTGTAATTTGCTACTCGTTTATCCACCATGTTTTTAATTTGTACCCGTGCTATCTCGAACATGATCATTAGCAGAGAGTCGCATGCAACCACATTATATGAGAGACCGAGAGAGATATTAAGGCCCATTTAGCCAACCCGTACGATTATTCCTTTGTCGCCTCGCGCCTGACTCCGACGTGATCAGTTGTCCTGGTGAGTTCAACTACCACCTCACTCTGCCATCTCAAAGTAGCTGCTCCACCTAGCTCCTACCAACTACTCCATGGGATGTCATCTCGTGGCGTCACATAATTCCTTCACCAATCAATGCTCGATCTGGTAATCAGCCAACTAACACCGGCCGAAATCATGCGCCCCTGATAACTGCGCTCCCAAAGCCGACACAGCGTTTTAGGCAGAACGAAGCATATGCTATCGGCTCAAATTATGCAGTTAGAAGAAATAATGTTTAACGTTTTTCAGCAATCCTCCGAAATATACTAAATATAGCTCAGCCTACCTAAACTCCTGATTCCTGCTCAATACGGCATCTAATGCCGATAACTTTTTTTTCCCCTTCGTACCTATCCGTCTCCATTCTTCTTAACGAAATTATTTTCAACATTTTCTTTCACGAATGCTGCTAAATACAGCCAGCATAGCGCTGCCTACCTAAATTCCTTATTCTTGTCAATACTCAGAATCTATTGCCGAAGAGGTGGAGGAGTGGCAATTTTGTTTAAATCATCACTGCAACTTTTTAGAATGCCTGATGCTCCAGGCATTGAAGCCGTATTTTGTAAAACATACATCAACAAGGTCCGCATTGTTCTTGGTGTTTTCTATAGGCCTCCCAGTTCTTCTGTTACGGTCTTGGAAAACTTAAGAGCATATTACAATGTCATGTCAAAACAGACGATAGACTAATACTGGCTGGGGATTTTAACTTACCTAATATTTATTGGCAATATTTTTAATCACGCTCTTCCCATAATGCTGATTCTACCATGCTCGACATTTTGTTCACATTTGACTTGTTGCAAGTAGTAAAGAATTTTACGAGGGTGCAAGGAGCCATAGGATCCATTCTTGATCTATTTTTTGTAAGTGGTGCTATCCGTAATCTCATAACCTGTGATGTCACAAATGGGATATCTGATCACAAAGCTGTACTTCTGAGTTTGTCAAATGTGTACCCAGATCGCCAGAATAATGTGCATTTCTTTCCCAATTTTTCGCGTGCTGATGATGAGTCTATTCTGGATGTGCTTGATTTATGTTTTGATAGTTTTAGAAACAGTACTGCTAGCGTGAATGACCTATGGCTGTCGTTTAAAAATATTGTCTCCGACTGTATTGACCGTTTTGTTCCCAAAATTGCAAAAAAATCTATTTACCGTAACCCATGGATCTCTCGGGAGACGTTGCGCTTACAGCGAAGACTTAAAAGGTTAAAAAAGAAATCAAATAGAAACTTATCATTAAACCAATCGAGGAAGAAATTTCCGAACAACTTAAGCAGAAAATAATTTGCGACAAAGAAAAATATTACGGAACGTTCCTGCCTTCGTTCATTAGAACGTCTCCTGAGAAGTTCTGGCGCCAAATCACGCCAAAGTATTCCTCCACGAATGAATTTATTGTAGACGGCAAATGTGTACGTGATGAGGCGATGATTTGTTCTGCGTTCAACAAATTCTTCCAATCGGTATTCACACAAGACAATGGTTGTGTCCCCAACTTTTCGGTATCGCTCCCTGCCATAACTGATGTTGTCATTTCAGAGACCGGTGTTTTTAATTTGCTCCTGGATCTTCACGTGAAAAAATCTTCAGGCCCCGATAAGATACCAAACGCATTTTTGAAACGGTATGCAGAGTGGTGCGCGAAATACTTGTCAATTGTATACACTAGATCTTTACGTGATGGTTCTTTACCGGATGACTGGCGGACAGCCGAGATTAAACCTTTTCACAAAATCGGCAAAAAAGCACACATTGGGAATTATCGGCCTATATCCCTGACGTCCACATCATGTAAAATTTTAGAACACATAATTCATAAACATATATTAGGTTTCTTGAAAGAGCACAAAGTACTTACAAATGTTCAACATGGTTTCAGGCGTGGGTTTTCTACGATTACACAATTAGTTGAGACAGTACACGATTTCGCTCAATCGATTAATCAGGGAAAACAAACCGATGCCATATTCATGGATTTTCGCAAAGCATTTGACAAGGTGTCGCATAACAAACTAATTCATAAACTAAGCTATTATATAAAAAACGACCAGATACTTACATGGATCACAGCCTACCTTTCAAACAGATGTCAATTTGTCACCCTAAACTATACTTCTTCCAACAGTGCCCAGGTTGTGTCCGACGTCCCCCAGGGATCCGTTTTGGGACCACTTTTATTTTTGCTATTTATTAATGATATTGTGTCTGGCCTTTCTGTCCGCGTGAAGCTTTACGCAGATGATTGTATATTATACAAAGAGGTTTCTTCAGTTGATGACCAGGTGTGTTTGAATAATGATCTAGAAAAGGTGATTGCGTGGTGCAACGATTGGCAGATGTGTATTAATTGTGAGAAAACCGTTTTCATGAGAATTACACACAAGAAAAGTCCTCTTCATTTTGTGTACGGTGCTAACAACACATCATTATTGGAGGTAACAGAATATAAATATTTGGGCTTATGGATTACTAACAACCTTTCATGGACAAAACACATAGATGCGGTTGTAGCTAATTCACTGCGCAAACTTTTTTTCTTGAGGCCCTCACTGAAGTCATCTCCGCCCAGTGTCCGCCTATTAGCTTACAACTCCCTCATCCGTCCACTGTTAGAATATGTCGTAATTATATGGAACCCTTTCACCTTAACTAACATTCATAAACTTGAGTGCATACAGCATAAGGTCGTTAGGTTTGTATTTAATTCATATGGCCGTGCGTCTGTCAGCGAGCTTGTGAAGCGTAGTGGATTACCTTCTGTGACTGAGCGCAATCGTATCTGCCGATTAAAGTTTCTTTTCCAGCTCGTAAAAGGTCATTATAATATTAACACTTCCAATTATATTACTTACTCTTCAGGTTATAATACGAGACAAAGGCATGCACTAACAATAACCCCTATGAACGCGCTAAATAACTGTTTTAAATATTCTTTCTTTCCGAGGACAATTACGGAATGGAATAAACTTAATAGCGAGACTGTAACTCAAAGTTCTTTACTAATGTTTGAAAAGTGCCTTCAAATTTTATGAATTTGAGTGCGTTTATATGCTTGTATTTCTTTTTGTTTTTTCCACCCTGCTATGATCTGTACCAGATCGCAGTACCTATAAATAAATAAATAAAATAAAAAGATATCTTTTTTCCTCGGTGTCTCTCTATAGCCGTTCATCTTGACAGCCACTCCTGCCCAGTGGCCAGTCGCAAATAGAAAAAAACTGCAGCATGCTTGAACGCAGCTGCCTCCATTCGGCAAAAGGACTTTGGCGATAAGGTGCACGAAAAAATGGTCGCTTTTTGGCCATAAAATCAAGTTACTGCCGGCGAGCCATCAAAAAAAAAACTCGAAAATCGATAGCATTTGCGTAATCCATTTCACTCAACTGACTTTTACTACCAATCGCTTCTTAGGGTTCTGCAGCATCCTTATGTTCACGGAGCGTGACTTTCAGTGACGACGATCTACCCGCTCAACGTAAGCCTCCGTACCCGTAATCCAGCCATCTCATGAATAAAGGCCTTCCTTTGCGTGGAGTAAACCCCTCACGAACAGAAGTGATCTTCACTGCGTTTGAATTTTTAGGTTGTAAATTTTTGTCTGTTGAAAAGTTTCCTCATGTCCGTCATGGTAAACAAAACCTGCCTTTGCGCCTTTATTTTTGTGAAGAAACGAATTCGTATATATTCCTTTTCGGAGTGCACAGCACACTTCTCTAATTGGCAATACAAACACGACGATCGGTGATTTAAACACAGCTTAAGCAATAACAGCGCCCAAAAACGCGACAATAAGTGAGTGAGCAGAAGAGCCATGGCAGTATGTTTGAAAGTCCTCACCAAGTCGCAATCGTCACCTGTCCATCACGGTTTCCTCAAGACATAACACAACTGATTTTGTAATACACCACGCCTTTTGTAATACCGCTAAATAGGCGCCTTTGTGGGAAATAAATTGAACTGAACTGAACTTCATTTTACTACTTCATTGCATTGCGGATTAAATTTTCATAAAATATTATTCAGCATCTTTAACAATTCCTTCTTAGGTGCTTTATTTTGTAACTGCTGTACTGTGATAGTCATCGCCATCGACATGCACCTGTGCGTTGTGCGACGAAGACGAAGAAGAAGTACGCTGGGCTCGCCGTTGCAAGGTCCTGTCCTCACAGCTCTCCATCTGAGCGTCAATAAACGCCCTATTACAATTGGCGGAGGTGCCGGAAACGATCCCACCCAAACTGGAACTGCGAAGCCGTACACTACCCTCTACGACCGCCATGCAAGACACTTCGACGCTGCCGGCCGTTCCACCCACGATCATGTGTGCTGGCGTCGTGCGCCAGCGTGACCCTTGCCTGTTCAGCGGCACGGCCGATCAAGATGTCGACGACTGGCTGTCATCCTATGAAAGAGTAAGCACCTACAACAAGTGGGATGACTCATACAAGCTCAGTAACGTCATATTCTATCTGACGGACGTGGCGAACCTCTGGTTTCGCAACCATGAGGCTGACCTGTCATCTTGGTCGACATTTAAAAAGAATTTCGCGGAAGTGTTCGGCCGCCCGGCAGTGCGTAAGCTTCGTGCCGAACAACGTTTACACGATCGTGTTCAGCGCGCTGATGAGACCTTACCAGCTACATAGAAGACGTCGTTGATCTCTGCAAACGAGTCGACCCGGCCATGCCGGAAGCAAACAAAATCCGCTACATCCTCGAGGGCATTTCTGAGGACGCCTTCCAGATGCTGGTAGCGAAAGATCCCACCAGCGTTAGTGAACTCGTGAAGCTTTGCCAGAGCTACGACGAGCTCCGCAAGCGGCGCGCTTCTAGGCGCCGCTCCAGTGTGTGCGACGAAGGCGTATCCGCATTAGCCCTGGGTGGTTCGCCAACTTCTGAAGGGAGCCCGCTGAATCAAAAGATCAAAGATTTTATTCGTGAAGAGGTCGCACGTCAAATCTCACTCCTTCCCCATTTTCAAGACTCGGGCCGCCTCGTTCCTGAACTGGCTCCATCTTTGGCCCCTGCTATACGCCGTGTCGTGCAAGAACACGTCGCTGATGCCTTGCCGTCCAACCCCGTGGTGCCGCCTGTGACGGCACCTCTCACGTATGCCCAAGTAACGGCTAGGCCACCACCTTCGCCCACGTCTGGCTCCTATGTGCAGGTCCCTGCCTACCGTTCACCGCCGCATGCTGAGCCTTCGTTTCAAGCCCCACCCTCAAGGTTCCGCCCACATCCTATGAAACCTTGGCGTACTACAGACAACCTTCCGATTTGCTATGCCTGCGGTCGGCCGGGCCATGTTGCGCGCCTTTGTCGCCAGCGCCTCCAACCTTCACAGCCTGACATTCGATTTTACCCGTACGATACCGACTCACGCTCGCAAATGATTCCGCCCGGTTCTCAATTTGTCCCACAAGATCGCCAAACCTATACCACTCGTCGATCACATTCTCCTCGGCGCCGATCGCTTTCTCCAATGCTGCGACGTTCTACCAGCACCGTTGAGGGAAACTAACAGTCGCAGTTCCGGGGGCAAGAACTGCGCTTGTTTCGAATTCCTCAAGTCCTCCATGCCGTCCCGCTAATGTTATCAAAGTTTCTGTTGAAGGCGCCACAGTTCTCGCTCTCGTCGATACCGGTGCAGCCGTCTCCGTCATCAGTGAAGCGCTCTGCCGTCGAATTCGCAAAGTGACCACTCCGATTTCCGACTTTTCGCTCCGCACCGCCTCATCACAGCGCATTCACCCCTCCGCATCTTGCACAGCCCGTGTGCTCATTCAAGACGTCTTGTACCCCATCGAGTTTATTGTTCTGCCGAACTGCTCGCATGATATCATCCTCGGATACGATTTTCTATCGACTCATCAAGCCGTTATTGACTGTGCTCGTGCACAAATTGCCTTCGCCCCCCTCTGTGATGCCCCCTTCTGTGATACCCCTCCCCGCACTGCAAAACTTCTCGTCGCCCATGACACCGACATTCCTCCGTTCTCTGCTGCCCTCGTACCACTGTCTTGTGAGTGGGTAACTCCTTTGACTGCGATTTTTACACCTTCCGAAGCCACCTCCCGTCATCCCTGCCTCCTTTTTCCGTTCGCTGTTCTCGAAATTCAAGACGGCAAGAGTGCACTTTACGCCTCGAACCCATTTTCTTGCCCAGCAGTCCTGCTCCGTGGCGAATGCATTGGACGTCTTTAAGAGCTTGATCCCAGTCATATCACCACTCTTGCTGACTCAACCCCCTCCTTCGACGTTAGTCTGTGCTCTTGCGATGTTGCGACCGCTTCGACGCCCTCCGACGTTTTCCAACATGCTATTGATGCTGATCTTCCACTTGCGCAACGTGATCAACTTGTCGCCCTCTTGCAGAACTTCGCTTCTTCATTCGACTTTCCTCAAACTGACTTGGGCCGCACGTCTGTCGTAGAGCACACCATCGACACCGGTAAAACTGCACCTTTGCGCCAGCGCCCCTATCGCGTGTCGGCTTCGGAGCGCCAAGTAATTGCTGATCATGTGGACGACATGCTCCGTCGGGGTGTCATTCGGCCATCCCACAGTCCCTGGGCGTCTCTAGTTGTGTTGGTACCTAAGAAAGATGGCTCCTTCCGGTTTTGTGTCGACTACCGCCGGCTCAACAAGATCACGCGCAAGGACGTCTATCCTCTGCCACGCATCGATGACGCACTAGACTGCTTGCAGGGCGCCGAGTTTTTCTCCTCGTTGGATTTACGATCTGGCTACTGGCAGGTGCCAATGGCTGACGCTGACCGCTCTAAAACTGCCTTCATCACACCAGATGGATTATATGAATTCAACGTCATGCCCTTTGGGCTTTGCAACGCCCCGGCCACATTTGAACGCCTCATGGACACTGTGCTTCGTGGATTCAAGTGGCGAACCTGTCTTTGCTATCTCGATGATATCGTAGTCTTTTCTACCGATTTTCAATCCCACCTGCTCCGACTGAAGGACGTTCTCACTTGTCTCGCTACCGCCGGCCTCCAACTGAATCTGAAGAAGTGCCGCTTTGCTGCTCGCCGACTAACAATTCTAGGTCATGTCGTTTCTAAGGATGGCATTCTTCCCGATCCCACCAAACTTCGTGCAGTTGCCGAATTCCCACGCCCAAAATCACTGAAGCAGCTACGAAGTTTCATTGGCCTATGCTCCTACTTTCGCCGCTTCATCTTAAATTTCGCCTCTATTATTGCTCCTCTCATCCAGCTCCTCTCCGGCAGCTCCGACCTCTGCGCATGGACACCTGCTTGTGATGACGCCTTCAACACTTTACGCCGTCTTTTAGTTTCGCCTCCCATCCTCCGCCACTTCGACCCGAATGCGCCAACTGAGATTCACACTGACGCTAGCGGTATTGGGATAGGCGCCGTTCTCACCCAACGCAAACCTGGTATCCGAGACTATGTGGTGGCGTACGCAAGCCGCACCTTGACCAAGGCAGAGTCCAATTATTCTGTTGCGGAAAGAGAATGCTTGGCCATTATTTGGGCCATCGGCAAATTCCGTCCGTATGTCTATGGCCGACCATTTTATGTGGTCACTGATCATCACGCTCTGTGCTGGCTGGCGTCCCTCAAGGACCCGTCCGGCCGCCTTGCTCGCTGGGCTCTTCGCCTCCAAGAGTATGACATTCGTGTCATATATCGCTCAGGCCTCAAGCATACTGACGCGGACGCTCTTTCGCGCTCACCGCTGCCTCCCTCTTCGTTGCCTGATGAGATCTGCGTCTACGATTTGTCTTCGCTTGCCACTATTGACATGGCCACGGAACAGCGGCGCGACCCGTGGATATCTACACTTCTGGACTTTCTTTCAAGTCACTCTCCAAGTCGTCTGTCTCGGGCGCTTGCCCGCCAAGCTCACCATTTTTCAATTCGTGACGGGCTGCTCTACCGCCGCAATTATCTTCACGACGGAAGGAAGTGGCTTTTAGTCATCCCCCGTCATCTCCGCGCCGAAATTTGTGCTGCTTTCCATACTGATCCCCAGTGCGCCCACGGCGGAGTGTTGAAAACCTACACGCGCTTGCGTCTACGCTTCTTCTGGCGTGGAATGTACCGCTTTGTCCGCCATTTTGTCCGCTCCTGCCAGTCTTGCCAACGCCGAAAAACTCCTCTCAAGTCCTCTGCTTCGTTGCAGCCGTTGCCCTGTCCTGCCCGTCCGTTTGATCGTGTCGGCATAGATCTATACGGTCCCCTTCCTACAACTTCAGCTGGCAACCGCTGGATTATCGTGGCAGTGGATCATCTAACCCGCTACACTGAGACATCATCATTGCCCTCTGCTTCCGCACGCGACGTGGCTGCCTTTATTCTGAAAAACCTGGTTCTTCGCCATGGTGCCCCTCGCGAACTGCTCAGTGACCGCGGACGCGTTTTCTTATCAGACGCTCTTGAGGCTCTCCTGAAAGAATGCCGCATCATACACCGCACCGCTACCTCGTACCACCCTCAGACGAATGGACTGACAGAACGTTTTAACCGCACTCTCGGTGACATGCTGGCTATGTACGTGAACACGGACCATTCCAATTGGGACCAAGTTCTACCGTTTGTTACTTACGCATATAACACCGCGACACAGGCCACTACTGGATTCTCTCCATTATTTCTCCTTTACGGGCGCGAGCCACCCTGTACTATGGACACACTTTTTCCCTACCGCCCTGACGTTTCCGAATCTTCCCCGCTATCCGATGCCGTCACGTACGCAGAAGAATGCCGTCAGCTCGCCCGCTCTCTCACAACAGAAAATCAGTGGCAACAAAAATACCTCCGTGATACCGGCGAAGCTTCGTCATATCTCCCGGACACACTGGTGTGGCTCTGGGTGCCCTCCACAACCCCTGGCCTTTCAAAGAAGTTTCTTGCTCGCTACCACGGGCCATATAGGGTCCTCCAGCAAACATCTGCAGTCAACTACGTAGTTGAGCCCGTCACGCCCTCTCCGGACTTGCGTCGCCGTGGTCGTGAAACAGTTCACGTGAACCGATTGAAGCCATTCTATGACCCCGCTGTGCTTTCCGCGCCATAAGTCGCCAGGATGGCTCCTTTTTTTTTACCCGGGGGGAAAATGTACTGTGATAGTCATCGCCATCGACATGCACCTGTGCGTTGTGCGACGAAGACGAAGAAGAAGTACGCTGGGCTCGCCGTTGCAAGGTCCTGTCCTCACAGCTCTCCATCTGAGCGTCAATAAACGCCCTATTACACTGCTATTATTACGGGTGTGCCCAGAATGGCGCCCCTTAAAAAATATTGTAGCGGTCCTGATGTCACCCGTTAATAATTAGAAGGTATTATTAACAATGCGCCCTTAACGGTGCGCACACTCCCAGACACCCTTTGAGTGAGTGGGGGTAGCTGCTCCGGTCGCGAAGCAGATGCCCTCGACCTGCGTGGCAAGCTCAGCCGGAATCCAACTACCTAGTAGTGACAGAAGGGGGTGGCCGTTTGGTGCCCAGCTGTCGCCGGTTCACACCAGAGTAAGGATCGGAGTCAGAAGTAACAAACAAAACACAATTTATGTAGAGCAAGAGACGATACAAATGAATACACAAGATCACTTGAAATACAACAGACGAGAGGTTCACAGAATACAAACGCTAAGCATGCAACTACAGAATGATTCAATAACACAGGCTTTACAACAGATCAAACACGAGAGAGTTACATAAACAAACACCAAATTGTTCACCGGGCACTGTTGCAGTCCGACGCCTCAAGTCACGATGTGGCCGCCACACGAGACGAGCGCCGCTCCCTTGGAAGTCCGTGGGCTTGCCAGCAGCGGGTGATCCCCGGGAGTCCAGCCGAAGCACAGGCGAGCACGTCGCAGAACACTGACGAACTGACTGATTAACTCAACAAGCGGCGCGGTGGCTTTAAATAGGGCGCGCCGCGTCTGTTTGTTAGCACGCTTCAAAGCTAGCGCGCACACACACTTAGCTTCGCTGGTTATAGCTCTCTCTTCTCCCGTCGAGCCGCGCGTCGTCATTGGCTAGGTCCCATAGAAGATTCTGGAATTTTCTGGCGTATTCCAGTCCGATGAACCACCGTCCTCCCCGGGCAATGGGAAAGAGGGTGACAGCAACGCGTACAAAGCTACGCGCTCTCCCGCGCGGGGAAGGAGGCTTTTCTCTCCATGCTTTTGCACGCGACGCCGCGCGGGCCTCGCGCCGTACCGGCTTGATGAAAATGTGCGCCGATTTCGTGACACCTGAAAAGGTTGAAGTGTATAACGGAAGAGGATACAGATGTAGGAAACAGCTCTCGCGCCGGGCTAGCAGCCGTTAAAGAGCTGGGTACTCTGCCTTCTCGATTTTTTAGGCGCTTCGACAACAAACCTCCGTCGTAACAAATTGATGTCAGGTGCGGGGTGCACCTACCCGCACGACACTTCCTCAACCGCTGCAGCCTCGCCAGAGCCGTCGTCTCTCTGGTCTCCCTCCTGTTCCCGTGAGAATGCAGCAGACTACCGAGCACTCCCCAACATCAACGCGGACCACTCAGCCACCGTCTAGCGATGTGCCGCCGACCGCCACGAATGCGACGCTACCGTTTAGAGAGAGCCTCGTTTCTTCGCTGGTCAAGCAGAGGAAGATGTCGATGA